>NW_020173114.1:1385689-1485912 GCF_003031525.2 Neophocaena asiaeorientalis asiaeorientalis
TTTTTTGTAGTATGCAGGCCTCTCATTGCTGTGGCCTCTCCCGTTGCAGAGCACAGCCTCTGGACGTGCAGGCTCAGCGGCCATGGCTCACGGGCCCAGCCGTGCCGCGGCATATGGGATCTTCCTGGACCGGGGCCTGAACCCGTGTCCCCTGCATCAGCAGGCGGACTCTCAACCACTGCGCCACCAGGGAAGCCCAGGAATGTTTTTAACAACATTGCTTATAATGTCTAGAAAAGGCCAATTAATGTGCATCCCAGGCCCACGTTAGGGCCGCTGAATACCTCCACATAATTTGGATTATTAGTAACTTGGATATATTAGTAACCTAGCAGAGAGAATGAAAGGCCAGCAATCCTTGCCCAGGAGAGGAGAATCTAGAATGAGGGACAGGACACCATCTACTAGGACATCACGGTAGAAGAAAACCGGCAACTGAAGAGCCTGAAGTCATTAGGTCCCTACGTCAAATGGAGTGTGTTGAGGAAGATGCCTAGAAACAATGGCCCACAGAGAAGAGAGAAGAGGTTACTGCTGTCTTCTTCCCTAACTTGGAAGAATTCAGTGTGCTCTGTACTCTATTCAAGGCCCTGAGGCCCCCCCGCCGGCCCTTCCCTATCCCCATCTTCTCTTCCCACCCAGTCTCCTCATCCCCTCTGAGGTTCCCAAACCCTAAGCAATTGCAGCAGACACATCCTTCAAGCCCAGATATGACAAAAACCTTCACTTTCAGGCCCATAATGGACCTCTAAGACGAATGTATTTCATAATCATTCTCCACACACACTCCAAGTAGCCACAAATTGACCGATGAGATGAAAGTTACTAATTTGTGATTTTCACTCTGGCCCAATCTAGGGTCATGCCAGCTTCCATTGCCCATACCCGCTAGTGGTAAAGATTGAAAATTACACTGTCATAGGAATGGATCATAATTTAGCTAACAAATTCTCTGTTAAACACCCAGTACCTCCTAGTTTTCTTAACCTTATAGGCAACCTTGCAATAAAAGATAAAGTTACTAAAATATACAAGAATATAAGCTGCATAAGATGTTAGATGAGCCTGTTCTGCTCATCTAACACAAAGCCTGGCACTTAGTAGATACTTACTAAGGATTTGTTGATTGACTAATGGATAGAGAGAAAGACCATCAAGAAACACTGAAATCCAACATTATAAATGTAAAGGAGCACAGATGAGCAAAAATTAATTTTACTTATGAGGAATTAGAGAAAGATACAGAGAAGAACTAACATTTGAGCTGTACTTTAAAGGATAATTAGAAACTTAATAGAACAGGAAAATGTGGAGGCAAATATTTCAGATAGGAAGAACAGTAGGAGTAAGAATTAAAATGTAGAAGTACATTGGCTTTTGAAAAAATGTGAGTCAGTGTGCATTTTGAGGTAATGATGTAATTCTAGAAGAGTAATAGGCTAAGACTAGGTTTTGAAAGATCTTGTAGCCATGCTAATCTTACAAGAAAGAGAGATAGGGAGAGGAAAAGGGTCGCTTAGACACAGCTATTATACTTTTAAACACTTATTTTTAATATCAGAGAAGTGTATAAAGATATTTGTTCAGGAATGTTTATCACAAAATTTATTACAATATTTAAAAGTCTAAGTAACATAAATGACCATTAAAGGGATTTGAAAGTTAAATGAATGATGGTCCACCCATAAAATGTAACCACTAAAAATGATGATGAAGGGCTTCCCTGGTGGTGCATTGGTTGGGGGTCCGCCTGCCGATGCAGGGGAAAAAAAAAAAAAAAAATGATGATGAAGATATTTATTTATTGATATGGAAAAATATCCACACTGTATTAAGGGGGAAAAGGAGGCTACAAAATATGCAGATTATGATCTCATTTTTGTTTTGTTCTCTTTTGTTTTAGGTGATATGTGAATAGAAAAGAATCTGGAAGGATATATACCAAAGTGTTAGCAATGGTTATTTATGGATAGTGTGATTATAGAAAATTTTTACTTCCTTGTTATATATATATATAAAAAATATATATATATGTATATATATTCACATACATATATAGTTTTTTTACAATGTACATGTATTATTTTTATAATCAGAAAAAGCAGAAGCTTTTTAAGAAAGTTAATTTTATTGCTAAGTTTACTTACCAAATAAGACTTACTTCATCTTTCTCTTTGTTTCTGTGTCTCTGACTCTTTTAGGTCATAAATATCTATATCTACATTTCATGGTCATCTTCACTTGAGGTCAATTTACTTCATTGTTCCTAAATGTCTGAATAGTGTTGCAAGAAGCTTAGCAAGACAATAGTATTCTACTTGCAGAGTAATAATCATGAATTTGGAATTACAGGTCTAACTGAAACCTGGTAAGGGTACTGAATTTAAAAAAAAGTAGTCACTACAGGCACAGGCATTGTAAAGACTCAGGAAGGAAAGAGAAGGACAGTCCAAAAGAGGGCATGATCGAAGTGAATGATCATGCTGGGAAGGAGACCTTCACAACGCAACAATGGTTGTATAAAACTTCAATAATTGTAGACCGTCAGAAAATTAGATCAAATTTGTCAGAGTGCATTACATCAACTCTTCAGAGACCAGTGAGAGTCTACAAAGACAAAAGTAAATTCAAGTCTTAAACTGGATCTATCCCAGCTCTGTTACAGCTCATATGTGAGGGAAGACCCACCAGTTCTTAAGGCATAGCTGAAATACAAATAGTGGGGGAAGACATGATAAAAAATATATTTCTCAAATTTAAAAATATGACTGATAAACTGGAAAAAATGCATGTTTATAGTTCTCACTCAGAAACAAAAAAGAAAGCAAGATATTTATACCACATAAAAAGACACTTATACTTCACTACTATATCTTTAGTGACTGGAATAATGTTGGGAACATAGTAGGTGTTCAATAAATGTTTATATTATGAATTTTGTTAATGAATTTTAGAAAGAAATATGCAATTGGTTTAATTTTGTCCAAATAATCAAATCAGAGAAATCAGAAATAATGATTCTGGTGAAATATATTGTCCAAAATATATTTGGACAATAAAGACATAATGTGTGAATAATTGAAAAGTCACTTATATTTGATGCTGAGAGGTAATGACATTGAAGGGCCCTGCCACTTTAAGCATTCTATGATGCTGGGCAGGATGGAGTTAGAAAGTTTGGAAATGGAAATCAAGTGTTTGAATTCTGGATCAACACAACACTAATGATCTTGAATCAGTGAATTATTTACTCTTGTTTGCTGCAGTTACCTCATCTTTAAAATGAGGATAATAATAACATCTGCCCTACTCATGTGACTACTTTGTTATTCAAACTAGCTCACATATACTGTAACTTTAAAATTCTAAATAAGAGATATTTTGATATAGAAAGGGATTTGGGAGACAACTTTACATCCATTGTATTTGGCTCAATAAAGACCTTGAAAATTGAGTGGTGGAAAAAAATCAAGCTGTTGCTTTCTATTAAGCACATTATAAACATTATCTCTTTACTCTGATGTATAAACAGTATCCTAATTTTAGTGATGAAGAATTGATGTTCAGAGAGGTACAAAGACTTGCTCAATGCTACACAAGCTGTAACTGGTGAAGTGGTTCAATTAGTACTAAAATGCATTTCTTTACCATGTACATTGGATGGTGTATTAGTTTCCTAGGGCTGCTGTAACAAATTCCACAAACAGGGTTTCTTGAAAAAGAAATTCATCCTCTTATAGTTCTGGAGGCTGGAAGTATGAGATCAAAGTGTCAGCAGAGTTGGTTCCCCCTAGAGGGTCTGAGGGAGAATCTATTCCATGCTTCTCTGCTAGATTTTGGTAGTTCCCAGCAATTGCTGGTATCCTTTGCATTTTAGATACATTAATCTCTGTCTCTATTTTCACATAGAATTCTTCCCTGTGTCTTCACAACATCTTATAAAGACACCGGTCATATTGGATTAAAGGACCACCCTCCTCCAGTACGGCCTCATCTTAACTAATTACATCTGCAACAACTCTATATAAGGTCACATTCTGAGGTACTGGAGGCTAAGACTTTAACATACCTTTTGAGGGGGGGGACACAATTCAGCCCATAATAAATGCATATCCTCAAAATTGGTTATTGAAAATGAATCAAGTGAACCACATGTTATAAAATGAGCAATTTTATAAGTAGAGTTATAAGAAGAAGAACATGTAGAGGTCCAAACTTCTGTCAGAAGCCATTGTTCAGCAAAAGTAAATATTTAAAAATCCAATAGAGGAAAAGTTAAGAAGAAAATTAAGATGATTTTTTTAAAAGGCATCCAGAACAGCTCCTAATTGTATTCACACTATGTAAAAAGCACCTCAAAAAAAAAAAGAAAAAAACCTGTAAAGTTACTAGACCTCAGTGTTAAATTCAAATAAGCAGTTTAATTACTGTATGAGACAGAGATCTAACCCCATACATCTACCCACATACAAATCATCCTGAAGATTACTTTGCAGAGAATTGAAATCTGGAGGAGAGAAGTCCCCTCATTCTGTCATAAATGTCTGCTGATTTCAACGAAGCATAAAGGCACCCAAGCACAGGAAGGTAAGTAGTAGGAGTAGAAGTCTTGTCATTACCCAGCAGTATAGATTATGTTATTGTGTCTGACCCTGAGTTCTGCATGGTCAACCTCTGCTGCATTGAATACCCAGGGGATAATTCATCATAAATGAAAATGCTCTTGGTAAAGGTGGGGGAGGAATCAGTGGTCATGGCTAGAGCTGGGATTTATGACATTATAATAAGTTAATTAACTGCTGTACTCATTACTTTTTAAAGGATGAGAATAGCATCTAAAAGCACATGCTTATTAGCAAAGATATCTTAAGGCATACCAAGTGCTTGTTAGGGAAGTTATGTTAAGATGAATTAAAATATAGAGTTTTATGAGGTCTAGGCCTACACGTTAGTCATAAGAACTAGAGAATTACAGGCTAATTGTGTCATAAAGATCTAATTGGGTATGTGCTAAACTTGCCAGTTCAGAAATACCAAGGCAGTACTAATAGGAATGAGTTAATTTCATTCCAAAATAACCAGTATGCATGAATATTTGGAAGATTCTGAAACTAGTGAATAAGATGTTAATAAATGGACAGAAAAAATCTTGATGCATTATTTTGCTTTACATAAACTAAAATAGAATGCTTTATGTGAACTAAAATATATCAAAATTAGCACAATTGGTTAAAAATTAAAATAATTTGAAAAATTTGTTTGAAAGCCATTATCTGAGCCCCTAGAAAAGAAACTCAGTGTCATAATATGTTTACTAGTAAATTCCTTCACTTTCAAGGAACAGATCTTTGCCATGTTATATAAGCTATTTCAGAGAATAAAAAAATATTAAAAATATTTCAGATCATTTTAAGAAAAAATATACCCTAATTTTTACAATTCTAACAAATTCCAGAAAAAAGTATAGCTGAATGTCATTTAATAAAGATTTTTTTAAACTTAAAAAAATTGTTAGCAACTAGAACTCAATAATATAGGAAAAGGTAATCTCTTACTTATAGCCAAACAGTATTTATTATAGAAATCCACAAATAGTCTAAAGTTAGAAAATCTATTAATATACAGCATTAGGAGATTTAAATTCAAATCAAATACATTTTAAAAGATAATCATCTCAAATAGTAGTACCTCTTCTTAACATATCTTTAAGATGTCCAATACAAACCATCGGCCAACATTTTACTTAACAGTGAAATAATAAAACAATTCTCATTAAAATACAGATATATGAAATAACTCTTATTATTTAATATTATTATTACTATCAATATCATCTGACAGGATGAGTTCTTATAATATGTCAGGCACTGGCTAAAGGATATACATACATGTTTTTTATTTAATATCATTTCAAATGTTTTTAAGATATTAAAAAAACCGCACTACAAACATTAGAGGGGAAGAGACAAAATGTGTTTATTTACAGGTGATCATTTTAGAACATAAAAATAGAAAGAAATCAAATGAAAAGCTATTGGAATTAAAGATTGGCATAATAGCCAGAAAAGATATAAATATTCTCATATACCAAATAACAATATAATAGAAAAAATATAAACCAAAACGATCCCGTTCATAATCACAAAGCAAAATTTAAATATAACAGAAAATATCTTATGTGACAATAAGCACAATGTTTTATAGAGAGATATAAAAGGCAAAAAAAAAAAAAAAACTGAATAAAGGAAGAGCCTAACATGTTTCTAAATAGAAAGACTAATTTTTACAAAATAAAAGTTTTATTAAAATTTTTAGTGCATTCACTAAAATTCTACTTCAAATCCCAATTGAATTTTTCTGGAATTTGACCAAATAATTCTAATATTGATTTGAAAGTATAAACAGAAGAGTAATAATTGTTTTAAAGAGGAAGGGATTACTTTTAACAAAATATTAAAACACATAAAGCTAAACTAATTAGAACTTAATGACAAATATAAGAAAAAGGCAAATGAGAGAAAATAGACCGCTCAAAATACACCCCATTATCCATATGTACTCAGCATTTGAGTAGACTTGTACAACAAATCAGAAGAGAAGAAAGATTTCAACCAAAAATAATCATAACTTGTCTGTAAGAGGTATTTATAATTTAATCTATTTTAAGCCTCTAGAGAGAAAGAATTCCTAAACCAAAAGTCAATTGGAAGAGAGAAAAAGAAAAGAAAGGAGAGGAAAAAACCAATGGAAGATTTATTAACTAAAAGAATTAAAAAGAAAGAAAGAAATAGAAAACTATAGCAAAGTAAAAGAAAAGCTTTGACTACATAAAAAGTAAAAACTGTACCAGAAAAATTAAAAGCAGGATCAAAAGATAAACAATATGTTAGGGGAAAATATTTGTAGAGAAGGCATCAGTTCAAAGGGATACAGTCTTTATATTACACAAAGTTCATACAGAGTGAAACACATCCCTTAGGCTAGATAGGTACCACACTGCTGAGGCTAGACTCAAATGCTGAAAGGGCCCCAGGTGAACAATGGAGGCAAGTGAAGAGGGCAGGCAGCCATGAAGTGCACATGAGCAAGAAATGGGAGATGGCAACCCAGTTTTGGCGGTTTTGGGGAGGCATTCTAGCAGAGGGCTCTCATGCTGGAATGGAATGTGGGCCCGGTATCCCCAGATCTGCTTTTCTCAGGAGAAACCAAGAATTTAGATCTTTTTTAATGCTGGCCAAAATTTTAAACAATATGCTGACAAAGCAAAGCATGCACAGTGAGCTACATGCCATGTAATCCACCAGTTTACAACCACTAACTGGCATGAACAATTAGTTAATGAGGAAACACTATTAGTAAAACTACATGAAAAATGTGTTGAGGATCCACCACTCATCTTGATTGTGAGTTGGTCGTATAGATCTCATCTATATAGGGACTCTTCAGGATATAAGAAACTTCCAAAAAGCAAGAAGCAGTTAAAGCATCATCTTGCTGTTTATTTCTAATACTCATTGTCTCAGCATGTCATCATGGGACCCACCCTGTGCCCAGCCATGAACATTCCTACACTGCAGCTACCCTGGATTACATGCAGTTACCCAAACACTTGTAGTCTTTTGTTCCTGCTGTTGCTTCTTCCTGGAATGTTCCCTATTCTTGATAAAGAAATCTTATTTACTCTTTAAAGCTTAGTTCAAACGTTAGTCCACTGTAAAACCCAAGGCAGAATTAAGCATAAAATCAACACAACACATCTGTTGAGTACCTGCTCCATGCCAGACAGTGGGAACTATAGCAACAAAAAAGATAGAATAATTTCTGCCTTCATGGAGCTTATACTCTGCTTTCCCACAGCACTTAGCTCCTGTGTTATGGCCCTTAACATGTTTATATTTATAATTATTAGAATAATTGGATATTGCTTACTTCCCCCACAGACTGTAAGCTCCTTCAAAGAATGACTGTGTTTCCCCATAAAACCAGCTTCTCCAATAGTGCATACCTTTTACTCCCTACAATTTCAGGGTTTGTAAATTGTTTGGGTATATAATAGACATTCAGTACATGCTATCCTGAGAGGTGAACTAGCCTGTTATAAAAGACCACCATGACTATGAAGACTTAAACTTTCTGTGGGAAGGTAACTCAAACTAGGGTAATTTTTTAAAGTAATTTAGAAGTCAAAACTATTCATCACAGCTCCCTAGTACTCAGTGCCACATTGCTACATTCTACTTTCCCTAAAAAAGTGACAAAAACACTGAAACATTAATCAATCCAGATATCTGCTAATCAGTTAATTTGAGCAATGGAGAAAGGAAGTCAGTATTCTTAAATTAACCCTGCAGAGACATATTAGCATAGAAACACAATGCAAATTCATTCTGACATCTGGAGTTCTGTGCAGTAACTACATCCAAAACATGAATATATTGGTCATGTCCTCTTAAAGCAACTGCAAAATTATTTCTTCTTGGTATCAAGTCACAAAGATTTCTATCACAGGGTTATCCTGAGTCGCCATGTCTAAGGTCCACAGTTTTGGCTAGAAAAAAGGAAAGTGTTCACTATCAAGATAAGAAATGAAAGGTAGAGTTTAGAATATATTCAATGCTGCTTTGGCTTTCAGCTCCCCAGAGTACTTTGTAGGCGGTGTTATATGACTCTTCCTGGGGCTACCTTCCTCTGTGGACTGAAAGTTCTCTGAAAGTGAGAAGACACAGAACAGGTACCTTTTAGTGCCTTGGACAATGACTTGCATTTGGTAGATGTGCAGTGAAAGTTTTTTCACTATTTGAATATGTATTATATTTTATCATATAACATGGAATATGAACACTGTGTATTTGAGAGTATGCAATGCCAACATTACCATGTTTCCAATGTTTGACTTTTAAATCATCTGCATCCTATTTACAAACCCCAGTACAAAATATAGAAGATGAGTGGAAGAGAGAAGACAGAGGACCTAATCAAACAGTGAGAAAGCCAGTAAGTGGGTTCCTCCCTTAGGCTAGAGTCTGTTTACAGATCACCAATGCAAGATTAAGAATGATATGCCTCAAGATATCTCATAGTGAATACTAGAATCACCCAAGGCCACAAAAATATCCAAGTTATTTATGCTAAGATATTGACTCAATGCAATAAATCGTCCTTAAATACAATCATTCAAAGATAGGAACTGGCTCATTGTTGGAAGCGATAATCATTTGTAATAGACATTATTCAATCATTCATTTATAAAATGTTTCTGAGAGTCAATAGTGTAGGAAGATGAAGAGTCATCACTAAGAACATACATCAGACATGGTTGCTATCCCCAAAAGTCTCTAGTCTGAAGGAGGAGAAAAGATAGATATAATTGGAGTATCAGCTCCTCTTGTTAGCCAGAGTTGCATATAAAGTTGCTGACTTGGAGGTATTTACAAGGTACTATCCACATTTGCTTCTCTACTTCTCTGTGTTAGAAGGTCATGTCAGAAAAACGACTAATGCTTCATACAGTCACGAAGTGTTACAGTTTGCAGAATCCATAGAAGTCATGTAGTTCCTCTCCTGTTTTTACATATTAAAAAAGAAATTCCATAACAGTTAAGTGCATTGTTCAAAATTACACATAACAAAGCAACAAATCTTAGACAAAAACATACATTTGCAGCCCTTTCATTTTTCTACTAACACCACAATGAGCTATCTTTAAGAGAAATAAGGTATTACGTTTATACAGAAAATACAAATTGCTTCTAATATTAACACGCCCAACTACGCATGCTCTTGTCTTTCAATTGACTTTTAGCAATTCTAGGTCAGCTATAGTCTATGACGCCCCACAACAAAATGCACATCTTTTTGTACATATTTTATCATTTGTTTTAAGTTGTACTTTACAAGGTGTCTAAGCTTTTCTCTGGTATCCTGATTTTAGTTAATAGCAGAAAACAACAAGAGCAAAAATATAAAACAACAGTTCTTTATCTAGACCTGTTTAGTGTACCAAAGAAAAAAAATGCATCAGGGCTGCAGGCACATGAAAACATGTCAATCAGATGTAATTGCTTTCCAAGAAAAACACTTTTCAGGCAAGTAAAAAAGAACTCATCCTGAACACAAGGCTTTGTAGCAGCAACTAATGACAAGCTCACTGTTATTCTCAAACTCGTTGCTCAAGATTCAACATTTGAATCATGACAGAAAAGGACAACCTGACCAAGTTATAGCTCTTAAACAATTATAAAAATGATATGTGCAGGCATTTATAGGTTATGTGTTTATATACTATATAGAAAGATTATATATGTGTATATACATATATATTATAATGATATTTCATATCATTAAGAGTTGCTGAGAATCAAAGTAGCTTGTAAGTACTTGATGGTTACTTATACCAGTGCCGACAAATATCAGAACTCTTAACACTTTTTTTTAAAAAAGGCTTCTGCTTTTTTTGCACAATTACTCTTAAGGACACTCAACAGGCCAGATTCCGCCTGAGGACAGTAAAGCCCACATCCCTTTTGGCTAGTATTTGAAGACTATATTTGGCTGGATGCATATAAAGACACCTTTAAAATTCTTTCAATATCTTTTTCCATTATTGCAGTCTACTTAAATGGAAACAATAATCCCTGCAACAAAGGACAACGGCTAACTTCAAAAAGAAGTGTGTGGCCTTTATTTTTGCATTCATTACTCAAAAACTGAGATGTTATATTTTTTTAGCACCAGAGTTGGGATAGTCACTAACTAAAAGACATAAAAGTTAAAAAAATAAAACAAATAATGGAAAATAATAACAAATCCAATAGTAACCCTCAGCCAAGACCTCCATTGTAATCCCAGTCTAAATTTACCAAAATTGGGGGCCACCCATTAAGACACTATCATTCTATGGATGCCATATTCAGGAAAGCCCACAAACTGTTTGTGTATAAAACTCATTTTAAGTTTCAGAATAATAGGTTTTCAGTCAGGCGTGCAGACAACATTGTAGGATAGGGTATTTTCTTCTCACTACACATCATATGCCTCAATTCATAAGAGAAGGCACTGGAAGCTGAACACTTGTGGCTAATCTGCTCACTCCTTAAAAGCTCCTCCCAAGGGTACAAAAGTGGCTAATCACATTGTTAATAATATGGGGTACAGATCAGCCACATTTCATTAGCAGTCATAGCTGTGTAATTTAAAGGTAGAGTCAGACTCCGCCCCTTTCTTTTCCTCTTCCTCAGGCAATGGGATGTCTCTGCATGTGACTTCCAGGTTGTAAGTGCAGCCTCTAACAGGCAGAGCAGCAGCTTTACCCATGTGGACTGTCGGTAAGAGTGTTTGGTTGATAAGGTAGACAGTGTGATGCACAGTCCAGATGCTCCTTGCAGGAAGGACTTGTTACACCAACTTCTGGGATTACTGTTAGCTCCTCTGGGGACTGCCGTAGTCATGGAGAGCCACCACCCCCTCCCCAAGGTCACTCATCTTCCCAGGGCAGCCTACATCAAGTAACTTATTAATAGAGTAGTGTGAAACCTGGCCATCTCAGCCCACCTCAGGAAAATTCTGAAGATTCATTCTAGTTCTAGAACTCCCAATGAGTCAGCCTAGACTGTCCTTGTACCTGCATCACAGCTCAGCTTCATCCTCTCTCCACACCTGCTTCTTTGCTCTCCCTCCACAGGTGTGGATCCATGTGCACGTATTAATAAACATTCTGGAAACTAAACTTTGACTCAGAGGCTGCTTCCTGGAGAACCCAATCTGAGACAGTAAGGTTCTGATCTCCATTCTTAACATTCTAGATTCCATAAAGTGGGACTCTCTGTTTTAGTTTCCAGGTCTAAGAGTCCTGCTGCAGCTTCATTTACCAGAGAAGTCCCTCACTTGGATGTAATGAGCACATTCTAGCTATTAATAAAAATTGTATTTCATTTCCCTTTTGGATATTGCCATCATGTCAGAATCTACATGTCATTGGAGCAGATTAGAAGTGGGCAATAAAGTTTAAGCATCAAAAATCCCACTCAATATCCCTAATAAGGCCTACTCCTGAAGTCAACTGGAAAGAATTCAGGAATGTCAAGCCTTCTTCTTCAAATCATTTAAACCTGCCCTCTTGAGATTCGTCATTTCCATGACAACTATAAAGGGGAAAAATTACTGAATAGTTTGTAAAATGCAGAAAAGTTGTGAAGACTGGGGAATTTAATAAATTTAATTAGTTAAATTAAATTAAGGTAAACTTTTCTTTGTTGCTTAATAAATGGAAAGAATATAGATATGAAAGAATATCTTTCCCACCCAGTCCCACCAAAAGAAGCAATAGATTCCCCATATTTTTAAAGGACCAATCCTCAGGGAAATCTTCATTTGACTAGTTGGAACATCATGAGAACTTTCACATTTCAACACACGCTACATGGCCAGCATTTGTCGGCAAAGGAGAATGGTACAAAATTAATGCAAATTTCAAGTGCATATATCCATGGTCTGATATTTAAGCAACCTTGTTACCTTCATACTGCTGAAGAAAGCTTAACACTTAGACTTATGAATTCTACCTACATGAAAATGAAAGATTATATTCCCTTTACTAATGTTATCACATGATCAATCTGCAAATACTCTTGTACAAAATATGAAAGGAAAAAGTATGTTGTAAACCCACCGGGATAGCAGTCAGAATCCCTTATACTCTGATCTAGACACTTAGTCACCTGGACATCTTTTCCCATCAAATTATACAAATGTCATAATGTCTTTGTGAAGCAAGTCAGTAATGTTAGTCAACTTTACAGAAGAGGAAACCAAAATTAGATTACTTACCCAAAAAACAGCTGCTATAAGACTGAATTTTTGAGGCCTCCCAAAATTCATATGTTGAAACCTAATTCCCATTGTAATGATATTAGGAGGTAGTGCCTTTGAGAGGTGTTTAGGTCATGAGGACAGAGCCCTCATAAATGAGATTGGTGTCTTTATAAAAAGAGAGACCCCCAAAGAGCTCCCCTGCCCCTTCTGCCATGTGAAGACACAGTGAGAAGACAGCCATTTATGAACCAGAAAGTGGGCTCTCACCAGACACCCAATCTGTCAGCACATTGATCTTGGACTTCCCAGTCTCCAAACCCATGAGAAATAAATGTTGGCTGTTTAAGCCACCCAGAATATGATATTTTTGTTAGAGCAGCCTGAATTAAGACAAGAACCAACAAGAAGATTACCTAACGTCTTAGAATCCCAAACTTCCATCAGTTTATAGGACAACTTGGCTTTTCCACCTTCCGGAATTAAATTTGATGGCATCTTTGGAATCAAAGATACTGGCCCAGTTCAAAATCCAGCAAACGTTTTGAAAAATAACTTGACAGCTGACATTTCTGTCCCTTAAAAAAGATCTGGTGTTTTGGGAAAATACTAGAGAGGTATTTTAATTGTTCCCAGCACCTCCACCCTGGCTCTGGCAACTGTCACCTCATTGGGGCCATCAAACAAGTCTGGATAACCTTCCAGCCTCAACTCTTACCTGTGTCAGTGCTCACCGAAGCCAAACTGGCCTGGAACAATTTGTGCCTCCTGTAACTATGCTTTCTCTCACTCTATTATCCTTCCTTACAAAATAATACTAACTTACGTTTCAATAGCAATTTACGTAGCAGTTTTACAAACACTGTATTTTACAAATACTACATTGAGCTCTCTGCTGATCTGAAGTCTGCAACAACAGGAAGCGTGTACACATTTCTTACATGTGCTGTAAACATTGATTAAACAGGTACATCTTTATTATTACATGTTTGTTCAAAAGTAAGTCAATAAGTACCTTGAGAGTCAGAATGCCATATACGTGATTTTATATCCTGAGTTTAGAACAATATCTTATAGGCATTAAAATCTTAAAATATATCTGCTATTTTGATCTGGTTGATATGAAATTCCAAGATATAGCATCCTTATGCTTTTATTAAATATAAACTTGTAGGATTATTTATGTAAAAATTAACTTGACATTCTCATTAAAACCATAAACTGAAAGTGTTTTGCTGAACAAACTTAAATACAAAGGGCTTATACTGCTATTAAAGTAAATTATTTTTAACTTCTTATAGGTCATTTGTACAGCTTCTTTTAGTTTATAATACTAGAATTGAAGGGAAAAAAATGTCTTCAGATTGAAAAAGTCTCCGAATGGGTATAAGAAAACAAATTCTGAGGGAAAATCTTTTCAATTTTAAATTCTATACTCAAGCTATCATCAAATTTGAAAGAAGAATAAAAACACTTCTCAGGGCTTCCCTGGTGGTGCAGTGGTTGAGAATCCGCCTGCCCATGCAGGGGACACGGGTTCGTGCCCCGGTCCGGGAAGATCCCACATGCCGCGGAGCGGCTGGGCCCGTGAGCCATGGCCGCTGGGCCTGTGCGTCCGGAGCCTGTGCTCCGCAACAGGAGAGGCTACAACAGTGAGAGGCCCGCGTACCGCAAAAAAAAAAAACAAAAAAAAACAAAAAAAAAAACACTTTTCAATATATAAGCATTCAGAAAGTTTCTCTCTCACATATGTTCTTTTTCAAGAAAATTACTTAAGGATATATGCAAGAAAAATGATAAAATACATGAAGAAAACAGGAAATCCAGAAACAGAGGTCCAACTAAGGAGAGCAGGCAAAAGAAGTCTGAGGATGATGGCTGTACATTCACCCATCCAGCTTAAAAAAATAAGACAGAAGGCTCTGTAAAGGATCTTAGAAAAAGAAGGAAGCTTGATAGAAGAGAGACGGTAATTTAAGGGGACTGGAGAAGAAAAATCAAATAAAGAATGAAAAAAAAGATAATTTAAGAATTCAGGGCATGTGCCAACTAGTAATCTTCAAAATATGAAACAAAGTAAGGTGATAATTGAAACAATTGATGGTACTCAAAAAAAAGATTCAATTTATAATTAATGCAAAGAAGAATTTTCTTCTTGTGGCCCAGGTACTTCTCGTATCAACTTGGCAATCTGGGGAAGGCAATTTAACACCCTAGTTGGACCAATATTAAACAATGGCCATAATCAAGCGAATACTGTTCACTGTTTTTCAACAAAGAGTGGAATATTTGCTTGTTTAAGTGTAGGACTATGTCATTAACAATCTTAATAATGTAAAAATAAAAGTGAAGCTGACAGAGAATGGCATGTGAAAGGTGGAAGAGGGGGACAAGGGTAGGAATAATAATATATTCTTCTTACAAATTTGGAAGTCAAGAGATAATAAAGGAAATTCATGAAGCAAGAAATACTGTGTAAGGATATTATTTAAAGTTACAGGGATAAAAAATGTAAGAACTAAAAATTATATAAATGTCATATATTTGGAGGAGAGATGGTATAAATGAACCAGATCTTCATCTTTTGTTTCAAAGAGGTAATAGATATTGCCAAGTGTATGAATCCTGAAACAGAAGCAGAAATACATTCTCTGGTCTTTTGAAAGACATATTTGTATTATTTATTGCCACATGTATATATTTGATACAAATATTTAAAAAATGAACACAAGTGTTAAATTCCAAAGGAAGAGAGGTGTGTATCTTGAAGAGCAGAACTCTCGCTTTCTCCCAAGGTAGCCCATCTCTGTTTCCACCTTTCCCTTAGTCAGCATGTGCAGCACCTAGCTCCACAGCTCTTTAGTGCCTCCTCTCATTTCTCTTTCTTCTTGGACTCAGAAATTACTTCTAATTGGGAAGCTTGGAATGTCACTGCGACTTCCCTGATTTTTTCTAACATTCTGCACCTCTTCCTTTCACATTCAACAGAATGTGACTATGAATGTGATAGAATGACTCACGCAGTTTTTAAACAGGCAAAATGTCTTGGTGCTTTAAGCGATGATAGAATATTCTCTCACTAGCATAAATCAGTCTGAACTCTTTTGATTGCAAGTAACAGAAACTAAATTCAAACTAGTTAACAAGACAAAGATGACATATTGACTCCAGGACTCCAAAGAATAGTTTAAATGACCAAATTGCAGGAGTACGGGTCCAAGTAGGCCTCAAAAAAATGGAACCAGGAACTTAAGCACTGCCAGGATTTCCCATCTCCATCATCATTTGATTTTTCTCTGCATACCAACTTTATCTCCCTCACTGAAGACTAGAGTTATCCACAAATATGAGGCAAGCATGACATCGGCAGCTCTCAGTGCTTACAGCATTCAAACTTACCATCTGAGAGCGACTTCCCCAGGTCAAGTTTTAAAATTCCTAGGGAAGAACTCTTGGGTCAGATGCCCAACTCTGGACGAATTAGCTATGATCAGGAAATACTATAACTGGACAGGTTGAGTTGTGTGCCATGTGCCCTCACCTCCACTGACCAATCAGCTGTTGTCAGGGACACAGGTTCCTGTGAGAACAGACAGCTCCTGCTGCAACTGTATGGTTAGAACAGGGGAAAGAAACTCTTAAAAGAAGAGAAATGTGATTCCAATGAGTGGGATTGAATGATAGGTGTACTAGAAAGGTAAAATAATAAGTGCTTGCTATATAGGAAATAAAACTATTTCAAAGAAATTACCTGGCGCCTAATAATTGTGAAAAAAGATAGTTTTCACAGCAACAGGGCTTTGCTCTTGAAAAACAATAGTTAAAGCATTAATTCAACTTCATTTTTCAAAAAGGTCCATAAATGAGAAGAAAATGATTATTTATCATCTTAAAGATTATCTAACTTTTGCCCACAACTCCCCTAAAATAATTTCATTTGAATCTCTTAAAGCTGGCAAGATTTTGTTCTTAAGATGTATATGTAGTTGTAAAACAGCTAAAACTTAATTAGATATATGTGTGAGGATAAATAAGAAAGATATTCAGGCTAAAGATTTTGATTTCAAAATGTTTTAGTTTTTATCAATAAAAAATAATATACGTACCACATCTTCTTTATCCATTCCTCTGTTGATGGACATTTAAGTTGCTTCCATGTCCTAGCTATTGTAAATAGTGCTGCAATGAACATTGGGGTGCATGTATCTTTTTGAATTATGGTTTTCTCCAGATATAGGCCCAGGAGTGGGATTGCTGGGTCATATGGTAGTTGTATTTTTAGTTTTTTAAAGAACCTCCATACTGTTCTCCATAGTGGCTGTACCAATTGATACATGTATACAATGGAATATTACTCAGCCATAAAAAAACCAAAATAATGCCATTTGCAGCAACATGGAAGGACCTACAGATTGTCACACTAAGTCAAGTAAGTCAGACACAGAAAGACAAATATCATATGATATCACTTATATGTGGAATCTAAAAAAAAGGGTACAAATGAACTTATTTACAAAACAGAAGTAGAGTCACAGATGTAGGAAACAAACTTATGGTTATCAGGAGATAAGGGGGGTGGGGGATAACTTGGGAGATTGGGACTGATATATACACACTGCTATATATAAGATAGGTACCTAAGAAGAACCTGCTATATAGTACAGGGAACTCTACTCAATACTCTGTAATGGCCTATATGGGAAAAGGATCTAAAAAAAAGAAAAGAGTGGATATATGTATATGTATAACTGGTTCACTTTTCTGTACACCTGAAACTAACACAACATTTGAAATCAACTATATTCCAATAAAAATTTAAAATTAATAGGTGAACAAATTTTAAAAACAATAAAATAAAATAAACAACTATAATGATACAACCAGTTTTCCTATGTGACTCTAAAGATAATTCCAAAGAAGGATTACAAAAATCGTATTTGGAGCAAGAGATGTATTTTTTAAACAAGTGTATAGCATGTGTCTATGATCACTCTTGTTCATCTGTGCTGGGGGTTGAGAAACTTTCTCTGTAAAGAGCCAAACAAATATTTTAGGATTAGTGGGCTGTATTATCTCTGTAAGGACTACTCAACCCTGACGTTGCTGCTTAGAGACAGCCACAGACAATAAGTAAATGAACTGATATGGTTGTGTTGCAATAAAACTTTATTTATAAAACCATGTTGTTTGATTTGGCCTCCAAGACATAATTTGCTGACCCATGCTCTATACTAAGCAAATATTAATCATCTCCATTCTCTTACTCTCTTCTTCCAAATACCCTATCTACTACTTTTACTCTGTTTTAAAGCACAAATATGATCATATCACAGTACTGCTTAAAAACTTTTACTGACAAATTCCAGTTCTGATCACGACAGAGCAAACTGTATCAGACCATCTTCCCTGCTGAGAATATCTATAGAAACAAAATAAGTTGTAGAACACAGTTGTTTGAAGTTAAGAGATAGGGACCAAGGTACCCAAGACTTAAGAAGCCATGATCTTAAGGAGAAAGGAAGCACATTGACTGAAGTGAGCTGCACCTGCTCCTTCAAGTATTTCCTCAGTTCATTTTCCAATTCACAGCACAGTGCATAGAGACTGAACTGAAGGAAGAAGCATAGAGATTTGGCATTCACACAGACTTGGAGTGGCAAGTGCAAGGCCCCTGAGACAGTCAGGACTTGAGAAACCAAAATCTCAGAGAAAAGGGAACTTTCTGCACAAGTCTGCACAGCTTGTGCATTTGAGGTGCTTGCTGAATCTTAAGTTACAAAGGACTGAGAGGTTCAAAAACAACTTCTGAGCTTGAATACAGCATCTTATTCTGTGCATTGCACACCGTAAATATTGACAAAGCAAATATTTAGTCAAGAGCCAAAAGACATGACCTTCAACTTTAACATTCTTACTATTATTGGAAAGTATCTAGTATCAGCAAATTAAATGGCATTAAAACAACAAGCCACAAAGAAATTAACACAGAATAATGAAACATAGGTACTGATCAAACATCAACATCTTTAGGGTCCTTCAGCCTGTTATTCTTTAAGCCTCTATGATTTTAGTTCCATCAACCCCTCTGTCAGTTCCAAGATAGAACCAATTAATCTTGTTAAATTATTTTCCTATGGATCAAGTTTAACTTCCTTGCTTAGTTCCAGAAAGTACTTTAAGACTAGTCTTATCTCCCAACTCCTCAAAACTATGATAGTCATTTATGAACTGAGGTAACAAGCTCTATACACTATTCATATTTGTGTTTGTAATCTCACACCAAGAAAAGCATCAAGATTTTTTTACTTTGTAGCTATCACTCCTTTTAAAACTATCTCTAGTCTACTACTCCACTTGTTACTTGATTTAAACATCTTCTTGGATAATATATTTAAAGAATACTAAATGTACTATTTAGGTAGAAATAATACAAAATCATTATGTAACAATTTTAAGCAATATGGAACTTCTTAAAATTTAAAACTCACTTGAAATCTACCAGTTAGTAATAATTATCCTTAATATTCCTAAAATATTAAAATACATGGATTGATGGATAGTGTGATAGGCAGAATAATGAACCTGAAAGGTGTCCACATCTTAACCCTCATTGCCATGTTATCTTACATAGCAGAGGGACTTCTGAGATATAATTAAAGTTATGGACTTTGATATGGGAAGATAATTCTGGATTATCTGGGTGACCCAAATCTAATCATGAGTCTTTAAAAGCAGAGAACTTTTTCAGGTTGCATTCAGAGTGATTAAACCATGGAAGAAGAATCAGAGATAAAGCATGAGAATCCAATCTGCCATTTCTGGTTCTGACAGTGAAGAAAGAAGGGCATGAGCCAAGGAATGGCATGGCCTCTGGAAGCTGGGCATGGCCAGTTATAGCCAGCAAGAAAACAAGAACCTCAGTCCTATAAACTCAAAAAACTGAATTTTATTACCAACTCAAAAGAGCAGGAAAAAGATTCTCCCCTAGAGCATACAGAAAGGGGCATCTTGATTTTAGCTCAGTGAGATCCATGTTAGACTTCTGACCTTAACAACTGTAGTTTTGGTAATGATAGAAATTTAATGTAATTAATACATATAGGTAGATGGATGCAGGACTTTCCAAAATTGAATCATTCTATATATCCCATTTTAGAATAAAAAATACTTTATTAAATTATATATGCATTTAAAAGAAACTAAAAATTGAAATATTTCCTTACCATAAGAGATGTGTTTCTAAAAAGAAATTCAACTAATATAAAAAAAAATGATTACGAAAAATAGTGAAAAGTTGGAATAAGTTTTTAAAAAACGATGTTTCTGATTTAGGCAATGTCTATTGTCCTTGCTATACAAATTAATTAGTAGGGGCTTCCCTGGTGGCGCAGTGGTTGAGAGTCTGCCTGCCGATGCAGGGGACACAGGTTCGTGCCCCAGTCCGGGAAGATCCCACATGCCGCAGAGCAGCTGGGCCCGTGAGCCATGGCCGCTGAGCCTGCGTGTCCGGAGCCTGTGCTCCATGGCGGGAGAGGCCACAACAGTGAGAGACCCGTGTACCGCAAAAAATAAATAAATAAATTAGTATATTCCACTTCTTGCCATTCCTCTCCCATATCACCAAATTTTATTACTTATATTATTCATTTTACTATATCAGAGTTTATCATATTTACAGTTTGTTCTCCAATCAAAAATTCCAATAATTTTTTAGTTATTATTTCTTATGTTTCAATGCTTAAAACCAGTCCTTTTTACCGTGGCTTCTTTATTCATGAGTTTTTAATTTTGATTCATCTTTTGGTTGGCGAAAATTACCTAATATGTTTTTGAGAATTATTCATGAGTGCTGTGTTCTGAGTTATTGCATATGAGGAATGCTTTAAACTTTAAGCTTGAAGGAGAATACAGTTGGGTATAAAAATCCTTGATTATATTTTATTTCCTTCAGAAATTTTTAGCTATTGCACCACTCTCCTCTGGCACTGGATGTTGCTGTGGAAAGACTGAGGCTAGCCTAATATTATGTTCACGTATATTTTTGTTTTTAAATTTTTCTTCTCTAGATAGAAAAGGACGCTATCTTTACCCCTGCCATCCTCTAGGAAATTTGTTTTTGTGGATAGTTCTATATCAGTTGTTTTCTAGGACAGGATAAACCTGTTTACCTATATATTCAGATACTTATTTCAGAGAATTTATCTGCTATTACATCATTTTTTCCTGCTTTTTCCCCTGTTCAAGTTTTTGTAGTCCTTTCTTCAATAACTGGAGTAGTATTTTCAGTCACGTTTACTCATTTACTCATCCCTGCAATGTTTTTATTTTATCTTCCATTGCTTTTCAGATCACTACAAACTCTCTTTTTACTTCCTTCAGTTTTTTTATTATTTTTTTCTTTGAAGACTAGCATATTTTCCTTGAGCTCCTTTTAAAGAAAGATCAGTGGCCTGCATTTTCTTAAGCCTGAAAAGTTTGCATTTTCCTATTTAATTAAACCTGCAATATGTTTTTTCATTTACCTTCTGATTATGTTATTGTTCTCTTTTATTTTATAGTTTATGCTTGTAGGCCCCATGCTAATTCTGCCGTGATTATTACTCATCTTGAAATGTAGCTGGCTATTTATGGAATAAAGTGTGAAGAGATGAAAAGAGGGTTAAATCAAAGCAGTCAATAGCTTCTATGGGATATGTGTCTTAAACACTCTCTTAAGAAAAATGGTATGTCTAGAGATAAGCAAAGGAAGTTCTTGCTCCTCCTGAACACATTTCCCAAAAAATAGCACCTTTTCAACAATATTTTAAGGAATATGTTGAAATGATGCCTGTAATGAAAAGACATTAGGGTTGGTCTGCTCATTGTACAATTGAAATGTCAATGTTCAGACTGTGCTGACTTCTTAAACTACAAAGCATCCCCTTTAACCACACCTGGTACCACCCCTCCTTCACCTATAGCAATACCTCCTTAGGGTAGTTTTTTTGGGTTTTTTTGTTTTTTTTTTTTCCCCCGTACGTGGGCCTCTCACTGTTGTGGCCTCTCCCGTTGCGGAGCACAGGCTCCGGACGTGCAGGCTCAGCAGCCATGGCTCACAGGCCTAGCAGCTCTGCGGCATGTGGGATCTTCCCAGACCAGGGCACGAACCCGTGTCCCCTGCATCAACAGGCGGACTCTCAACCACTGCACCACCAGGGAAGCCCTAGGCTAGATAATTTTAAAGTAAAAGAGTAAGATGATTTGTGGACAAGTTGTCTCCTTCAGTACTAACTTGAAGCTCTATAGTATTAACATTTCTACAGAGCTACTTCCCACTTCTTTCTTGGCCCACACACATCCCTAGATTTTACCTCCAATGAAAAGACCCTTAGATAATATCCTTTCACACCAAAGATACTTTTTAGGGAAGTATGGGTTCTGCTTTGGTTTCAAGATGGCATTCATGGGTAGGCTCCTTGTCAACTCCCATTCAGACTTCACACTACGTAAGTATGCTTATTTATAAAAGTGTTCAGCTGTAGCTGAAACTTTGTTTTTTTATATAGAATGTTTATTTTTCTAGTTTAGATTTTTATAGTTTTTACTGGTGAATTTTGAGGGAAAGAAGCAGAAAAAATGTTCAGACTTAGTCATTTTTAACAATGAATCTCAGATAATCTTTCCTATATCAAAACTAATAAAACCCTAGCCAATTGATTATGGAATTGAGGTAAAATTTGGACATAGGTAAACAACTCAGACATCAGAATGATAATGATTAAATGAAAAATGGGGGGAAAGTCAATGTTCATGGGCGTTTACCATTATCATGATAAAGAAGATTTTAAGGCAACATGTTCAGGTTACATTTTTTAACTGGGAATGATGTGGTGGAAAAAAAATCTTCAAAAATGGAGTATAATTTAGGCTCTTGGGTTAGTTTTTAAACAACAGATAGATGTTCAGCAGTATTCTAAAGAGGTCTTGGATGTTCTGCACAAAAAGCATGAGGGGTTTCAACTGAAATTTCAGATCATTTCCATCAAATATGTGTGTGAGTTGGCCCATCATAGCTTTAAACTTTGTCTACATCATATTATGAGGCATCTTTTTCTAAAATAGATGAATTTCATCTCTGTTGACAACCCATTAAAACAAATAACCCTCTTTGTGATAATCACAGCAAGAGTCACAGGGAACTCCTCAGCAGTTACAGTTTCACCTTCAATGTGTTGACCATTCACTTTGATGTTGTACAGATTCGAATAAGTTCCATCTGGGGCTTGATGAAAGTTTCATCAGTGGTACACTATGCTTAGCTTTTAGGTTCTCAAATTCTTAACCTTCCACTGAATTTACATTAAGCTAATCCTCACTGAGAATTTACTTTGATCCTCTAGCCACACTCAAAAGATTTTCCATCAATCACATTTTTCATCTCTTGACAATTATAGTTGAATATATACATGCTGTACTTTTCACATTATGGCTGACTCACTCTGTATTTCAGAATTTTCTCACTGTCAAATGACTAATTCACAATAAATTATGATACTTACTTATCATTGTCTCATCCCTTTCCATTTTTTAATTATCTCAACTCTGCATCATAACCTACACTTCTCCTTACTAGCATTTGCAACATTGCTATTATTATTATGTTGGGATTAATAATACTCCTATAATCCCTCAAAACTAAACAAGAGCACAGTCAACATGTAAGTTTAGGGCTTCCCTGGTGGTGCAGTGGTTAAGAATCTACCTGCCAATACAGGGGACACGGCTTTGAGCCCTGGTCTGGGAAGATCCCACATGCCGTGGAGCAACTAAGCCCGTGTGCCACAACTACTGAGCCTGCACTCTAGAGCCTGAGAGAGCCTGTGTGCCACAACTACTGAAGCTCGCGCTCCTAGAGCCCATGCTCCGCAACAAGAGAAGACCCCACAATGAGAAGCTCACGCACTGCAATGAAGAGTAGCCCCCACTCACCACAACTAGAGAAAGCCCACGCACAGCAATGAAGACCCAATGCAGCCAAAAATAAAAATAAATAAATTTGTTAAAAATAAATGTAAGCTTACACAAATGATGATGGCTGAGATAAATCAGCTGTTGTAGCCAGTATCACACCTGTTGGCTTAGGATAGTGTGCTCTAACAGGTAGCCTTCTTCTTGTTCAAATATTTGTTCAACTATACTATGTTGAGCCTTGCAAGTCAAATTTAGTAATGTGGCTAAATTACTAGCTAATTTAGTAATGTTGCTTTTCTGGGTCAGTGGCCTCAATTAGAAATATGGGTAAATATTGCTGAATATGCTCCTAAAAGCATTAGAATATTTGGCTAAGAAATGGAGACAATTAGCATTATCAGGATCTTCTCTGTATCTCAGTTTTCAAATGAGGAAAAATTTGACCTTCTTAATCTGAGGACACAGAGCTTGTTTTAATGATTACCAGATTCTCTTTCATATGGTAGCATTTTCTCCTTTGAAGTTTTAGAGACTTTCTGTTTAGTGCTCTTAAAGTTAGGCAATGGATTGTAATAGTCTTACTTCTATCTGCAAAACTGTGAAGGTTGCTCATGGGAACTCAAGGAAATTCTGTTGGCATCATTGACATTTAGATGGAAAGCCTATGATATTCATTCACTTCCAATTTGGTGAACTATTAAGCTCGTAGATTTAAAACATGTATTTCCCACTTTTCCCCTTCTTACTCCAGCACCTTATACAGGGCATAAAGGTATGTCATCAAATATTTTTATGATAAGAAAGAGATTATTATTTGATATTTGTGGCTACCACACAATAAAATGGCATTAAAATCTTCGAATTCTCTACTTAGGCTCCTTAAAAATCCCACAAAAGTTGCTTCTGATAAGTTCATCACAGCCAGTAAAGACGAATGGCATATATCATGGTATCCATTTATTCCTTCCAAATGGAATATTATGGTCTTCCTAGAAAGAAAAAAATGTGATCTTTGGTATGATTTCTGTTATCCAGGATATCATTGAAATACATTTATTTAACTAGGCATTTACTGTTTGGGGAATTTGCAGTGATTGAGCTCCAGTTCATTACTTTCAGGGCTGCCATGCTATTGTCAGGGCCTCAAAATCAGTGCAATGGCCTAAACCCAGGTCAGAGAGGCTACGATAGCACAAAGGCAATTATGCTGCAAGAAAAATGTTGTCCACTAATCAGCTGACAATCAATTACTAAGAAGAGGAGATAACCCTCTCCCCACTCAAGCTCTTCAGTATTAATAGTGCCATCGTGTAATTACTTTCGGCTTGGGCAGGTGCATGAAAGGACAGACTCTATAGCACACTGCATCGAAGATTAATGAGTTCTGTCAATTTGCCCAGCAGACATCTGATTCTCCATCTTTCTGTAGCTACTAGTTTTACACTTGCCTCAGGGTTTTTCCCCCTGAAAAAATTAGCTAGTAATTTAAATACATTCAATAAGCATACATCTTTAAGGAAGCAGAAAAAACTCTCTAATTTTGCAATGAAGTACGAATGAAAAAGACTCTTCATCTGAATATTAACATAGCAAGTAGTTCATAATGGCAGTATTCTTTTAGTCATACTTTATTTTTAGTTGTCGCAATTAGTGATGTATAGGATTCAGAGGCTATATAAACCCTCAAAGTAGGATCATGTAAACCCAACATCCTTAATATTCTCCCTTTTGCTTGCTGGCGTAGAAGTTAAAAAGGGAAAAACTGTGAGAGCTCTAATAAATTATGGAACTGTTTTAAAGCCCCCTGTAATACAAATGGCTTGACTAAGGGGGAGTTTTTAGCCCACAGATTTTCTGGGTAAAAGCCATTGAGACTTCCCCCACCTCAAGGAAAATGCAGCAATGGCCTAGAGAACTTGGTCGCCCAGGCTATACATTTGTGTCAGAACAGGAATTGCCTATAAACTGAAATGAATATCAGGAAATTTGCTGTTGCTCTAAATTGATATTTTATAACCCAACTACTGTAAAATCTCATAATCTTTAAATACATGAGGTCAATGTACTAAATGGCTACTTTATGATGTTACCTAACGGCTCCGATTTGTTTCTCATGAGGACCTAACTCTTCCTGGTTTATTGCTCTCCTCGATTGCTCTTTCAATGAATGTATGAATAAAAGGAGGAAAAAAAATCTGACTCAGAAACATAATTTGCTCCTTTACCTCTCTGCCTCCATTTAATGTTACAATCACCCATCCATGAAAATTTTTTTCCAGACTACATTTATTGGATATTAGATTCTGCTAATTAATTCTTTGTATTAATTTCTTTTGAAGTGATGTTATCAATTGTTTCCAGAAGAAGGAAGAGAATAAAACAAAGAAAGAAATTTTAAAAAAAGAAAAAAAACAGCCCAGCCATAATTTGATTTTTGCATAAATGGACTTAAGCCTACCCAAATGCTATAGGCTTGTTTATCCTTGATCCATATTCATTGGTAGATGCTGTTTAAATTATTGTTTTCCACAGTAAGAAACAATAGAGTAGAAAATACTTTTGATCTGGAAAACTGTGTCTAAGAAGATAGCAGTACCTGTGCTTTCTTAAAAAAAAAAAAAAAAGTCTCATGCCTCTAAAGCCACTAATCTTCAAAGTTGGAAATATTTTGAAACCCATATCAGACAGAGAATCTTCATCAGAAAAAGATGAGATACATTATAAAAGCCATGATCTCATAGTAAACAAGGACCAATGCTACCTTACCCCTACTATGAAATGATCTTAGCTGTTTGATTTTTCCTCCCAATCATATTTTTACTTACTCTCATATCTTTATATCCATCCAGGGGTTACAAAAGAGGTTATTTTTTCCAAGTATCTAATACCATCTAATGAAGCCCTTGGCAGGTATTTCTTATGGCTCAACTAGAAGAGTGTCCAGCCCAGAGCTGAGAGCTGTCCTGTCTGGAGACACAGTTCTGGGATTCTACCCCCTGATGTGTGATAACCCACGCCACCATCTGTGCTGCCACAAGAGGTGTCAAAGGTAGACCTAATTTCAATCACATGCATTCAAATATGTACACATGTATATATGCATACATGTACATTTAGGTAATACTTCAATATGATTCTGACTACTAATTTCTGGTCAAAATTACCTGAGTACTTTAGAGACCAATATTTAAGATCTATTTGACTATTCTGCCCAAGAAAGAAAATCTAAATAGTGTAAACTGAATAGATAGGCAAGGAAAATAGGCAGTACTATAAGCAATCTTAGCATTCTGGTCCAAAGGAAACCTAGGTTCATTAGTCTCTTCACATCACTGCTCCATGACTGGATATATTATTGATTAACCCTAATAGGTATATTATTATTAGATGAAGAAAGACAACTCTTAGCAGACATATAAAATGTCTAAACCCCATCAACCCAGACTAGAGAGGGCAGAAGAAAAACCAGATTTAATATCAATACATCTTTAAGCAGGAGGAGAAATGAAAGCTTAAGGGGTTCATCATAGGAGAACAGGGTGATTTCTCATCTCTGACCCTCGTCAGTCCTGGGATGTGTTTTATCCAGATGGTTTTCTGTTACTGGTCAAAGTGCTTCTTAAGCAGGGGCCACCTTTAACTGGAAATGGTCTGCTATGGCAGCCAAAGCCAAGCTTTCCTTCAGTGCACACACTGTAGGTGTTGGCATATAGAGGTATGTTTACAAAAGTATAGAGGTAAGCCTGGATCTGCTTAAACAGAGGGACATTTCTTGCAAACTCCAAACCTCCCAGCTTCTTTCATCCAGGAAACAGATTTAATTAACATGCCGTGGAGACCTTCAAGATGGCAGAGGAGTAACGTGTGGAGATCACCTTCCTCCCCACAAATACATCAAACAAACATCTACATGTGGAACAACTCCTACAGAACACCTACTGAGCATTGGCAGAAGACTTCAGACTTCCCAAAAGGCAAGAAACTCCCCACGTACCTGGGTAGGGCAAAAGAAAAAAGAAAAAAACAGAGACAAAAGAATAGGGACAGGACCGGCACCTCTGGGAGGTATCTGTGAAGGAGGAAATGTTTCCACACACTAGGAGGCCTCTTCACTGGTGGAGATAGAGGATGGTGGGGGCAAGCTTCAGAGTCATGGAGGAGAATGCAGCAACAGGGGTGCAGAGGGCAAAGCGGAGAGATTTCTGCACAGAGGATCAGTGCCGACCAGCACTCACCAGCCCAAGAGGTTTGTCTGCTCACCCACCGGGGCAGGCAGGGCTGGGAGCTGAGGCTTGGGCTTCGGAGGTCGGATCCCAGGTAGAGGACTGCGGTTGGCTGCATGAACACAGCCTGAAGGGGGCTAGTGTGCCAGAGCTAGATGGGAGGGGGTCTGGGAAAAAGTCTGGAACTGCCTAAGAGGCAAGAGACCATTGTTTCAGGGTGTGCGAGGAGGGGATTCAGAGCACCGCCTA
Source organism: Neophocaena asiaeorientalis asiaeorientalis (assembly GCF_003031525.2). Lineage (NCBI taxonomy): Eukaryota > Metazoa > Chordata > Mammalia > Artiodactyla > Phocoenidae > Neophocaena > Neophocaena asiaeorientalis. Next base: position 1,413,919 of record NW_020173114.1, read on the forward strand.
AGCAAGCTCCAGAGACAGGCGCGAGCCGCGGCTATCAGCGCAGACACCAGAGACGGGCATGAGACACTAAGGCTGCTATTGCAGGCAGCAAGAAGCCTGTGTGCAAGCACAGGTCACTATACACACCTCCCCTCCCAGGAGCCTGTGCAGCCCACCACTGCCAAGGTCCTGTGATCCAGGGAAAACTTCCCTGGGAGAACACACAGTGCGCCTCAGGCTGTTGCAACGTCACACTGGTCTCTGCCAACACAGGCTCTCCCCACATTCTGTACCCCTCCCTCCCCCCAACCTGAGTGAGCCAGAGCCCCCTAATCAGCTGCTACTTTAACCCCAAACTGTCTGAGCGAAGAACAGATGCCCTCAGGCAACCTACATGCAGAGGCGGGTCCAAATCCAAAGCTGAACCCCAGGAACTGTGAGAACAAAGAAGAGAAAGGGAACTCTCTCCCAGCATCCTCAGGAGCATCAGATTAACTTGGTGTACCCTGCATCTCTAGAATAGCTGAACAGACAATGAATCATCCCAAAATTGAGGCAGTGGACTTTGGGAGCAACTGTAGACTTGGGGTTTGCTTTCTACATCTAATTTGTTTCTGGTTTTATGTTTATCTTAGTTTAGTATTTAGACCTTATTATCATTGGTAGATTTGTTTATTGATTTGACTGTTCTCTTCCTTTTATTTTATAATAGATATATATTTTTTTTCCTTTTTCTCTTTTTTTGGTGTGTATGTGTATGCTTCTTTGTGTGCTTTTTTTTCACGAAGCACCGAGCTGATCTCCATGTGCTATGCGACTCCTTCCCACTAGCTATCTATTTTACATTTGGTAGTATATATATGTCCATATATACACTATCACTATCTCACTTTGTCCCAGCTTACCCTTCTTTGTGTGATTTTGTCTGTATAGCTTTGCTTTTACCGTTTGTCCTTGGGTTCTGTCTATCTGTTTTTTGCGTGTGTTTGTTTCTTTAGCAGTTTTTAGGGCTTGCTTTCATTGGTGGATTTGTTTTTTGATTTGGTTGCTCTCTTCTTTCTTTATTTTTTTTCAAATTACTTCTTAATTTTTTTATTTTTAATGATTTTTTATTGTAATAACTTTCTTTTCTTTTCCTTTCCTTCTTTCCTTCCTTCTGTCTTTTTTCTTTCTTTTTTTCTTTCTTGCCTTCCTTCCTTCCTTCCTTCCTTCTTCTTTCTTTCTTTTTTCTTCCTTTCTTTTTCTTTTTTTCTCCCCTTTCTTCTGAGCCATGTGGCTGACAGGGTTTTGGTGTTCCAGCTGGGTGTTAGGCCTGTACCCCTGAGGTGGGAGAGCCAAGTTCAGGACATTGGTCCACCAGAGACCTACCGGCTCCACATCATATCAAACAGCGAAAGCTCTCCCAAATATCTCCATCTCAATGCTAAGACCCAGCTCAACTCAAAGACCAGAAAGCTACAGTGCTGGACACCCTAAACCAAACAACTAGAAAGACAGGAACACAACCCCAACCATTAGTGGAGAGGCTACCTAAAATCATAATAAGGTCACAGACACCCCAAAAACACACAACTGGATGCAGTCCTCCCCACCAAAAAGACAAGATTCAGCCTCAGACACCACAACACAGGCATCAGTCCCCTCCACCAGGAAGCCTACACAACCCACTGAACCAACCTTAGCCACTGGGGGCAGACACCAAAAACAATGGGAACTACAGACCTGCAGCCTGCGAAATGGAGACCCCAAACACAGTAAGTTAAGAAAAATGAGAAGACAGAGAAACACACAGCAGATGAAGTAGCAAGGTAAAAACCCACCAGACCAAACAAATGAAGAGGAAATAGGCAGTCTACCTGAAAAAGAATTCAGAGTAATAATAGTAAAGATGATACAAAATCTTGGAAATAGAAAATACAAGAAACGTTTAACAAGGACCTAGAAGAACTAAAGAGCAAACAAACAATGATGAACAACACCATAAATGATACTAAAAATTCTCTAGAAGGTATCAATACCAGAATAACTGTGGCAGAAGAACGGATAAGTGACCTGGAAGACTAAATAGTGGAAATAACTATCACAGAGCAGAATAAACAAAAAGGAATGAAAAGAACTGAGGACACTCTTAGAGACATCTGGGACAACATAAAACGCACCAACATTCGAATTATAGGGGTCCCAGAAGAATAAGAGAAAAAGAAAGGGACTGAGAAAATATTTGATGAGCTTATAGTTGAAAACTTCCCTAATATGCGAAAGGAAATAGTTAATCAAGTCCAGGAAGTGCAGAGAGTCCCATACAGGATAAATCCAAGGAGAAAAACACCAAGACACATATTAATCAAACTATCAAAAATTAAATACAAAGAAAAAATATTAAAAGCAGCAAGGGAAAAACAACAAATAACATACAAGGGAACCCCCATAATGTTGACAGCTGAACTTTCATCAGAAAATTCTGCCAGAAGGGACTGGCAGGACATATTTAAAGTGATGAAAGGGAAAACCTACAACTGAGATTACTCTACCCAGCAAGGATCCCATTCAGTTTCGACAGAGAAATTAAAACCTTTACAGACAACCAAAAGCTAGGAGAATTCAGCACCACCAAACCAGCTTTACAAAAAATGCTAAAGTAACTTCTCTAGGCAGGAAACACAAGAGAAGGAAAAGACCTACAATAACAAACCCAAAACATTTAAGAAAGTGGTAATAGAAACATACATATTGATAACTACCTTAAATGGAAACGGATTAAATGCTCCAACCAAAAGACATAGACTGGCTGAATGGATACAAAAACAAGACCATACATATGCTGTCTACAGGGGACCCACTTCACACCTAGGGACACATACAAACTGAAAATGAGAGGATGGAAAAAGATATTCCGTGCAAATGGAAATCAAAAGAAAGCTGGAGTAGCAACTCTCATACCAGACAAAATGGACTTTAAAATAAAGACTAATACAAGAGACAAAGAAGGAAACTACATAATAATCAAGGGATCAATCCAAGAGGAAGATATAATAATTGTAAATACTTATGCACCCAACATAGGAGCACCTCAATACATAAGGTAAATGCTAACAGCCATAAAAGGGGAAATCGACAACAAAACATACATAGTAGGGGACTTTAACACACCACTTTCACAAATGGACAGATCATCCAAAATGAAAATAAATAAGGAAACACAAGCTTTAAGTGATACATTAAACAATATGCACCTAATTGATATGTATAGGACATTCCAACGAAAAACAACAGAATACACTTTCTTCTCAAGTGCTCATGGAACATTCTGCAGGATAGATCATATCTAGGGTCACAATTCAAACCTTGGTAAATTTAAGAAAATTGAAGTTATATCAAGTATCTTTTCCAACCACAATGCTATGAGACTAGATACCAATTACAGGAAAAAATCTGTAAAAAATACAAACACATGGAGGCTAAACAATACACCACTAAATAACCACGGGATCACTGAAGAAATCAAAGAGGAAGTAAAAGAGTACATAGAAAGAAATGAAAATGAAAACACGATGAAAAAAAACCTTTGGGATGCATCAAAAGCAGTTCTAAGAGGGAAGTTTAAAGCAACACAATCCTACCTCAAGAAATAAGAAACATCTCAAATAAACAACCTAACCTTACACCTAAAGCAATTAAAGAAAGAAAAACAAAAAAGCCCCAAAGTTAGCAGAAGTAAAGAAATCATAAAGATCAGATCAGAAATAAATGAAAAAGAAATGAAGGAAACGATAGCAAAGATCACTAAAACTAAAAGTTGGTTCCTTGAGAGGATAAACAAAATTGATAAACCATTAGCTTAACTCATCAAGAAAAAAAGGGAGAAGACTCAAATCAATAGAATTAGAAATGAAAACGGAGAAATAACAACTGACACTGCAGAAATATAAAGGATCATGAGAGATTACGACAAGCAACTCTATGTCAATAAAATGGACAACCTGGAAGAAATGGACAAATTCTTAGAAATGTACAACCTTCCAAGACTGAACCAGGGAGAAATAGTAACTATAAACAGACCAATCACAAGCAACGAAATTGAACTTGTGATTAAACATCTTCCAACAAACAAAAGCCCAGGACCAGAAGGCTTCACAGGCAAATTCTATCAAACATTTAGAGAAGAGCTAACACCTATCCTTTTCAAACTCTTCCAAAATATAGCAGAGGGAGGAACACTCCCAAACTCATTTTACAAGGGGACCATCACCCTGATACCAAAACCAGACAAAAATGTCACAAAGAAAGAAAACTACAGGCCAATATCACTGATGAACATAGATACAAAAATCCTCAACAAAATACTAGCAAACAGAATCCAACAGCACATTAAAAGGATCATACACCATGACCAAGTGGGGTTTATGCCAGGAATGCAAGGATTCTTCAATATACGCAAATCAATCAATGTGATACACCATATTAACAAATTGAAAGATAAAAACCATATGATCATCTCAATAGATGCAGAAAAAGCTTTCAACAAAATTCAACACGCATTTAAGATAAAAACTCTCCAGAAAGTAGGCATAGAGGGAACTTACCACAATATAACAAAGGCCATATATGACAAACCTGAAGCCAACATCATTCTCAATGGTGAAAAATTGGAACCACTTCCTCTAAGATCAGGAACAAGACAAGGTTGTCCACTCTCACCACTATTACTCAACATAGCTTTGGAAGTTTTAGCCCCAGCAATCAGAAAAGAAAAAGAAATAAAAGGAACCCAAATTGGAAAAGAAGAAGTAAAGCTGTCACTGTTTGCAGATGACATGATACTGTACCTAGAGAATCCTAAAGATGCTACCAGAAAACTACTAAAGCTAAAGAATGATTTTGCTAAAGTAGCAAGATACAAAATTAATGCACAGAAATCTCTTGCATTCCTATACACTAACAATGAAACATCTGAAAGAGAAATTAAGGAAACAGTTCCTTTTACCATTGCAATAAAAAGAATAAAATACCTAGGAATAAACATACCTAAGGAGACAAAATACCTGTATGCAGAAAACTATAAGACACTGATGAAAGAAATCAAAGATGATACAAACAGATGGAGGGATACACCATGTTCTTGGATTGGAAGAATCAACATTGTGAAAATGACTATACTACCCAAAGCAATCTACACATTCAGTGCAATCACTATCAAACTACCAATGGCATTTTTCACAGAACTAGAATAAAATATTTCACAATTTGTATGGAAACACAAAAGTCCCTGAGTAGCCAAACTAATCTTGAAAAAGAAAAATGGAGCTGGAGGAATCAAGCTCCCGGACTTCAGCCTATACTCCAAAGCTACAGTAATCAAGACAGTATGGTACTGGCACAAAAACAGAAATATACATCAATGGAACAGGATAGAAAGCCCAGAGATAACCCACGCACCTCTGGCCACCTTATCTTTGACAAAGGAGGCAAGAATATACAATGGAGAAAAGACAGCCTCTTCAATAAGTGGAGCTGGGAAAACTGGGCAGCTACATGTAAAAGAATGAAATTAGAACACTCCCTAATACCACACACAAAAATAAACTAAAATGTATTAAAAACCTAATTGTAAGGCCAAACACTATAAAAATCTTAGAGGAAAACACAGGCAGAACACTTTATGACATAAATCACAGCAAGATTCTTTTTGACCCACCTCCTAGAGAAATGGAAATAAAAACAAAAATAAACAAATGGGACCTAATGAAACTTAAAAGCTTTTGCACAGCAAAGGAAACCATAAACAAGATGAAAAGACATCCCTCAGAATGGGAGAAAATATTTGCAAATGAAGCATTAAAGGATTAATCTACAATATTTACAAGCAGCTCATGCAGCTCAATATCAAAAAAAAAAAAAAAAAAAAAACCCAATCCAAAAATGGGCAGAAGATCTCAATAGACCTTTCTCCAAAGATATACAGGTTGCCAACAAACACATGAAAGCATGCTCAACATCACTAATCATTAGAGAAATACAAATCAAAATTAAAATGCAGTATCACCTCACACTAGTCAGAATGGCCATCATCAAAATATCTACAAAAAATAAATGCTGGACAGGGTGTGGAGAAAAGGAAACCCTCTTGCACTGTTGGTGGGAACGTAAGTTGATACAGCCACCATGGAGAACAGTATGGAGATTCCTTAAAAAACTAAAAATAGAACTACCATATGACCCAGCAATCCCACTATTGGACATATACCCTGAGAAAACCATAATTCGCAAAGAGTCAAGTACCACAATGTTTATTGCAGCTCTATATACAATAGCCAGGACATGGAAGCAACCTAAGTGTCCATCGACGAATGGATAAAGAAGATGTGGCACATATATACAACGGAATATTACTCAGCCATAAAAAGAAATGAAATTGAGTTTTTTGTAGTGATGTGGCTGGATCTAGAGTCTGTCATACAGAGTGAAGTCAGAAAGAGAAAAACAAATGCCATATGCTAACACATATATATGGAATATAAAAAAAAATTGGTTCTGAAGAACCCAGGGGCAGCACAGGAATAAAGATGCAGATGTAGAGAATGGACTTGAGGACACAGGGAGGCAGAAGAGTAAGCTGGGATGAAGTGAGGGAATGGCATGGACATATATACACTACCAAATGTAAAATAGATAGATAGTGGGAAGCAGCCACAGAGTCCAGGGAAATCAGCTGGGTGCTTTGTGACCACCTAGAGGGGTGGGATTGGGAGGGTGAGAGCGAGATGCAAGAGGGAGGAGATATGGGGTTATATGTATACATAGCTGATTCACTTTGTTATAAAGCAGAAGCTAACACATCATTGTAATGCAATTATAGTCCAATAAAGATGGTAAAAATTGTTTTAATAAAATTCAATATAGTCTAATAGTTTTCAACTCTTATAGTAATAAAAATAAAATAATAATAGCTAACACTTTGGGTTTACTAAAGTCAGGCACCATTCCAAGTGTTTTACATGTGTTAACACTTTAAATCCTCATGATGACTCTGTGACATTGGTACTACTACTATTTCCATTCTAGAGATGAGGAAACTAAGGTGCAGAGAAGTTAGTAGTTTGATCAATATCAAATGGCTAAAACTGAGATTCAAGGTGTTTCCCTTCAGAGTCTATGCTTTTTATCACTACATTATGAATAGAATTTTTGAACAATCATACTATCAAAAAAGGACAAAAACAATAGAAATTATCTTTAAATGGTATGAAATAAGAGACTCAATAATGAGCATAACATCTAGTTGAGCAATATTGTGATAGAGCTATTTAATCAACTTATCAGAATACCCTTCTTGCAAGCCCAAGGCTGAGTCAATTAAATTTTCTGAATTCACCGAAGTTTGTCTTTAGTGCTCACTCTAAATGCTCATTTTTTATCAAAATAATTTTTATGGTCAGCTGGCATTGTGCCAATTACATCATTGGATTTCATCCACAGAACACATAATTATCTGAATTTTTCTGTTCAGACTGTCTTTGAAGATCAGCTTGAGAACTGAAGGACTGAAGCTCATCTCTTTCTTAAAGAACTTACTAAAAGACTTACTAATGACTGCAAGAAGGCATCAGCACCTCCCAGCACACTGACATTGTCCACTCGTCCTTCCTCCGATGCCTCAGATGTGGCAGGCTTTGGATGGAGTCCCAGGACTCATTGCCAACAGTTTAAGCAGCTGTCTTGCTGTGTCATTTCAGAAGCATATTCAGCTACACACAACAGAAAATTGAACTTATGATCATTTAACCAAATAGAGGTCGGTTGGTTTGTTTTCACACATTAAGAGATCAGAAAGTTGAAAACCCCGAGCAGTACCATGATGTCATTGGTATAACGCCTTCTTCTATCTCTGCTTCACCACATGCTTGAGGTGTGGACCCAGTCTGCATAATCTCAGACACTATGATGCTGACACAGATAGGAGGATGCGGGAAGAATAAGGTGAAAGGCATATGTCAGCTGGGCATGGCTGTCATCAAAGGAACTTCACTGAGAGTCCTATGCTAAGACTTCTGTTTATATCTCATATCCAAAACTGCAGCATCTTGCCATGCCCAAGCAGCAAAGAAGTCTGGGAAATGTGTTTTTCAGCTGGGTACTTTGCTACCTAGAAAAATCACTGATTATGATAGTAATAAAAGAGAGACTAGAATTGGGTTGTCAACTCTCAGTCTGCCACACAGACATTAGTCATGCATGGGAGAATCCTTACACTGATGTATCTTACCTCTGCTTAACCAATTCCAACGTTTGGAATCTGCTGACTGCAATTTTGATACATAAGGACACTTTTAGTTATAAGTAAAAGAACGCAAAGAAGCTTACCTGTAAAAGGAAATTTAATAAGTTTACATAAATTAAAATTCTGGGGCATATTGACTTCGGGTACAGCTAAATCCAGGAGCTGAAACAGTGTCATCAAAGTCCTTCCCCTCTACCTCCTTTTTCTCTTCTTCCTCCTCCTCCTCTCAGACAAGATTTCTCTATGTAGCAAAATAAAATGGCTGCTGGCCATCCACATCCTGTACATTTAGCATTCCCAGTGGAAAGAGTGATTACGTATGGTATTGAGGTTCCAAAGAGGAATAAAAAATGATCCTAATACTTAAGGATTTCACAAGTCTAGAGGAAATGCTTTAATTTTCTTGGATGAATCAAGCTATGTGAAAGTAAAATATTATACTCTCACTAATTTGAAATACTTTTTAAAAACTATTGTTCGTCTCTAGTCTGTATTACCATCCATCATTGTTGCATAAATATCCCTTCATCTCTAAGACCGTTAAGACTGAGCATGATATCCCAAGGGTATTCCCAAAAGCAGAAATTCTGTCATGTTATATAGAAAAGGGTTTCCATGCCAAATCAGTGTCAGAAACCATGCTTACTACATCTTATTCCTACATATTTAAAATGTCCATTAACATTTTAAAGTTCCTAAAGTTAGGAAACCTGAATACTTTTATATAATCCAGAATTGTCCAAACTTTACCAAACACAATAGTTTTTTGAGTTGAGTAAATGAAATTTAGCCCTACAAAGCCAGCCCTTGGATTTGAAAGAAAGTTTGAAAGGCAGAAATGAGAATGTATAATCTACATTTTATAATGTGTCACATTATCTTCCTCTTACTTATAAAGACATAATTCCATGTTCATGCCATGATACACATCATAACTATAGCAAAAGTAAGCAGGAAGCAAAGCAATGAAAAGATGAGAGAATGGTTCACTTTAGTATGAACTGGGAGATTGAATTATTTCTTTTAGAAGCAGCTTTGTCTTCCAACAGGAATCTAAGTGCATTTTGACAGGAGAATGCTGTATGGTTCATGTTGTTTACGATACAGTGTTTCAGTTACTTAATTATACACTGAAGTACCTAGAAATGAAATATCTCTTTTATGTACACCATGCCTAGGAGAGCGTTGTCTAGATTGAAACTGCATGGCTCTCTTTGTATGCTGGCATGTTGCTCACTGGCTTATACATTAATAGGCTCTCTGTATACTTGATGGTGACAATAACTATGAGCGTTCAGCAACAACTAAACTGATCTAGTGACCCTCTCAGTACACTTTCTGCTTCCCTACATTCAAACCATTGTGCAAGCTATGCCTGCTACATGAATGCCTTGTTCTGAAGCTGATGAAAAACCATCCAATACCAATCCCACCTCCTCTGTGAAGTCATTCCTGACAATAACAGTAATAACTAATATTTACTAGGCACTTAGACCTAATGCCATGGTCTAAGTGTTTTGCACACATTATTTGTTTGATCCCCATGTATATTAAAGCTCTATGGGGTCAGTTTAACAATTATCCCTGTTTTATATGAGTCCTAGCCATCATACTCTAGTCATTTCCCAAGGACCATTTTGGAAAATTTCCATTATGTGTGGCTCTAAAATAGGACAGGAATTGTTCTCATCCCTTGACCATTTCGGCGCAGCACTAGTTGTAAGAGTTTTGTGTCACATTGCAGATATCAAAGGTTACACAGAGTGTATGAACTGAGGCTGACTATTGAAGGACATGGTAGGTTGTTAAAATCAAGTAAACAAGAGCTTACTGGGGCACATGGACCTTGAAAATTCTCATCACCAAATGACTCTCTAAGCTGTCTAAAGTCTGGATCAGATGCTGTATATATATATATAAAGTCTGTTACATCAAAAGAAAGATGCAGGAATCCATTCACTGAAACTGATATTGTGTCTTTAAAAAGTATTTGATTTGAGCATTTAAAATACTGTGCTCCACTGCTGGTTTAATTTTTATAAATGTTCCCCCTCTTATAGATCATCTCAATAGCCACATCAGAGGAGAGTGAAGCAAGAATAAGCTCCTCATTCAGGCTCTCAGTACACTCCTGCTTGATTGGAATGGATATTGTACATAATATGTCCCTACAGATGTTTCCTCCAGTGGGGCACATTGAATTTCATTTAAATGCCAAGGCACAAAATCTAAAACAATGTGACTTTAACAAAAAATCTGATGAGGAATTTGATGAGAAAATGGCAAGAATTCCTGTGGCATTTGGGTAACAATTTCAGGCCCTCATTTTAATAGAATAAACAGGATCATATTTCATTCAAATCTGGCAATGAGATGAGCTTTGGGTATTACATTGATATAAACCAATAAAGAATTTGCAAATTTGAAGCACTAATTAACAGACACAATATTAAATGGAAAAAGTTTGCTCCAGGGGAAAATATATTTTGAAGACTTTAAACTTTTATTAAAAGACATTTTTTTGAATCACTTCGTTTGTAGTTTACTCTTTTGCTAGTTTTTATAAATTATGGGAATATTGTGATATTTTCAAACGGATACCGTTAACACAGCATCTAATATTCCTTTTTACCTTTTTGAGGCAATTCATCAATGTCACAGTGTCTTGAAATCTAGAGAAAAATAAGCCAAAACATGAGCTCAAATATCACAGAATAATCAGAGCAGGCTTAATTTAAGCTATTGTGTCAGTGAACAGAGTGCAACAAACTACAGGTGTTTCAAGTTGACTGTAGCAGGTACATCCTATAACAGTTACAGGGTCATTCCCACAGTAGAGCAAATTTGGCCAATTATCCCCAAGGGGAAGGGCAGGTACTCAGAAAGGCCATCATAGAGTGGAAAGCTGGAGTTTCACCACTTTGGACTGGGAGAGACCTCAAGGTTTTATGCATGTAATCAGAAAGCACTTACTTGCACCCACAACCATGTCAAGAGCATCCATGTGAATGCTTTTGTGACCTCTTGTCCCCCAGATGTCCTCAGGATGCTAATTTGGACCTGATTTCACCTGGATAAAAATGTGAAGGGAGGTGAAAGGATGAGTGTAAAGAGATGCAGCGGATTTAACACAGGTCTTACAACAGATAAACCTTTTTAAATGAATAGCCTATTAATTTTCAACTCCATGTGAAAATTATTTCACAACAATTCTAGAGGAAGGACTCTGAAGCTTGACTTACTGGTCACAAATTGCACTACAGAAAGAGAATGCTCTGTACCTAATTGCAGTGCTGCACAGTTACTTTCTTGAAACTACAATATCTAAGACATATGTGTCTAAAGACTCATACTTCAGAAAATAGGACTGTCTGAAGAATGTTAAAGAATCAAATACATGAGATCAACCTTAACATAAGATATTGTGGGGTGGTTCTGTGTGTGTGTGTGCATGTGTGTGTGTGTACACGGGCGCACATGCAATTGCACATTTTTGGTCTTCGTTTGAGTGTGTGTATTTTTAAAGAAATAGTTATTTTACCCTAAGCGTGTATTCAGCAAAAGTCAGCTGGTGTTAATATTACCTGTACCAACAATTCTGCAATCTGTGCCCCACTTGCAGGTTTTCACAGAGAATAAATTTGTGTGCATTATGACTAAATACCACATTCTCTAAGAGGGAAGGAAAGGAAAGGGGGATTAAGTATAGTACAAGGAGCTTTATATACATTTTATTCTTACAGCCACCTCATGACAGAAGTATTACTGCATCTACATTACAAATGAGGAAAGTAAGACCCAGAAAGATTAAGTAAGTGGCCCAATATCACACAACCAAAAACAATTTTAAAAAGAGCCAGAATTTCAAACCAAATAGATTTGGCTCCAGAACCCAAGCTTTTTCCCACTATACCAGAACATCAGAAAAATTGAAAAGTGAAAATTTTAATCAAATTACTTAGACCATCAAATAACCAATTTAACTTATTTTAACTCATTTTTTACTCAGAAGAAACTTATATCTGATCCGATGCCAAGGATGTCTGTTTCAATGAAAACTGTGAACCAGTTTTTGTTGTAGAAGGCTTAGAAATAAATACGTGCTCACCCCCCCTGTCCCTTTGGTCTGCCATGTTATTGATTAGAACCTTATTGCTAGCTTCATTTAACCTCAACCTTTTTTCTATTTTTCCAGTTTGTCATATTTCACACACCTGTAGAGGTACAAGAAATGCTTTCTGGAAGAATGTATACTGTAAATAAGCAACTAAATAAATTTTCTTCTCTTGCATTAATCAGCCTTGGGCAGAAATTATGGCTCAACAAGCATTTTGAGTATCATTTTCCCTCCCCCAGTTTTTTATATTCATTACCATGTCTACACTGTCTATAATAAAAATAAATGATATTCTATTGTAACTTAAGATGTATTGCCTTTATATCTAGCATTTAAATATTGTTAATTTTACATCATCGTATTTAAGTTACAGGATATCAAGGAGAAGAGCAAACATTGTTTAAGGATTTTACCTCTTTTTCTGGCGAAGGAATTAGTTCATTTCCAGTTGTATACAGCATAGTTGTATAATGTTGGGTGGAATTATGACCTTGTTATTGTCTTTATTTAGAGATTAAGTATGTTTTTTTGTTTGTTTGTTTGTTTTTTGCGGTACGCGGGCCTCTCACTGTTGTGGCCTCTCCCGTTGCGGAGCACAGGCTCCGGACGCGCAGGCACAGCGGCCATGGCTCATGGGCCCAGCCGCTCCGCGGCATGTGGGATCTTCCCGGACCGGGGCACGAACCCGTGTCCCCTGCATCGGCAGGCGGACTCTCAACCACTGCGCCACCAGGGAAGCCCTTAAGTATGTTTTAAGAAGATGTATATGGATGCCAAGTTGAAAATGGGTGGACCTGTAAGAGTTAATTTATGTGTCAACTTGACTGGACCATGGGGTGTCCAGATATCTGGTTAAACATTATTTCTGGGTGTGTCTGTGAGGGTGTTTCTAGATGAGATAAACATTTTAATCAATAGAGTAAAGAAGACTGCCCTCCCCAATGTGGGTGGACCTCATCTAATCTGTTGAAGACCTGGATAGAGTAAAAGGCTAAGAAAGAATTTTTGCTCTCTGTCTGGCTGTCCTCCTGGAACTAAGTCAGCAGCTCTCCTGAGTCTCCAGATTGCCAAATGCAGATATTGGACTTCTCAGCCTCTAAATTCAATCATATGAGCTAATTCCTTATAATAGATCTCTCTCTTTCTCTTTCTCTAAGATATATCTTTCCTGTTTATATATATGTAATACATTATACGCTTCTGTTTTTCTGAAGAACCCAGACTAACACAGATTTTGGTTCCAAGACAGGTAGTTGCTACTGTAACAAGTACCTAGACATGTGTGGAAGCAGCTTTGGAACTGGGTAATGAGTATAGACTGGAAGAGTTTTGAAATGCATGGTAAAAACATGAACATTAAGGGCAGTTCTGGTGAGGTCTCAGATGGAAATGAGGAAGATGTTATTGGAAACTGGAGGAAAGGCAGTCTTTGTCATAAAGTGACATTGAACTTGGCTGGATTTGTGTTCTAGTGTTTTGTGGAAGGTAGAACTTGCAAGTGAAGAGAATGGATATTTAGCTGAAGAGACGTCTAAGCAAACTATGCAAAGTGGGGTTTTGTTCCACTTGACTGCTTATAGTAAAATGTGAGAAGAAAGAGATGAGTTGAAAGAAGCATGTAAAGCAAAAAGTAACCCAAACTTAAAGATTTGGAAAATTCTCAGCCTGTTCATATTGCAAAAAACTGAGAAATTGTGTGCAGAAAAGAACACCAAAGGTGTAGCTGGACTGTCACTTGATAGAGAGTTTATGGTATTATAAGAGCAGAAGCAGTACCAATTTGAACTGAAGGGGATGGAGACAGGATGAAATGAAGAAAGATGTTGGACTTCTTAGACCCTGCAGGACTGGGCCATAGAGCTATTCATCTGCATACGTGCACTATCCTTCAAGAAAAGAGAAGTACCTCAAAAGCAATTTAGAAATTACTAGAGCCAATGCCTCAGTTTCAATAGGCCAGACAGCCTCTGACCACAACCTTGGAGTTGAGACCATCCTGTGGAGCCAGGGACTGGGACTCCCACCTAGAGCCAGGGGAGTGGTGCTTCTGCTCCAGTGGGTAGAGCTTTGAAAGCAGAGCATCAAAGCAAAGAGGATTATTCTCAAGCCTTAATATCTGATGGAATTTGCCTTGCTAGGCTTTGAACTTGCTCTAGATCCATCACCTGTTCCTTCTTTCCTATTACTCCTTTTTAGAATGGGAATGTCTATCTTTTTTATTTTTAATAGATCTTTATTGGAGTATAATTGCTTCACAGTACTGTGTTAGTTTCTGTTGTACAACAAAGTGAATAAGCCATATGCATACATTTGTCCCCATATCCCCTGCCTCTTGAGCCTCCCTCCCATCCTCCCTATCCTACCCCTTTAGGTCATCACAAAGCACTGAGCTGATCTCCCTGTGTTATGCTTCTGCTTCACACTAGGTAACTATTTTACATTCAGTAGTGTATATATGTCGATGCTACTCTCAATTTGCCCCAGCTTTCTCCTCCCACCCCGTGTCCTCAAGTCCATTCTCTATGTCTACATCTTTATTCCTGCCCTGCAAAAAAAAAAAAAAAAAATGAGACGGGAATGTCTATCTTATGACTGCCCATCATTGTATTTTGGAAGCACATAACTTGTATAATTTCACAGGTTCAGAGCTGGAGGGGAATTTTGCCTCCAGATGAATTGCACCTCATGGCTCACTCATAGCCAATTTAGACGATATTGATATGAAACTTTTGGACTTTAGAGTTAATGCTAAAAAAAGTTAAGACTTTGGGGTTGTTGGTATGCAATGCATATATTTTTCATTCAAGAAGAACATTAATTTTAGATGTTCAGGGGTGGAATATTATGGACTGAATGCTTATCGCCTAACTTCATATGTTGAAGCCCTCACTCAAACATGATGATATTTGGAGATGGGGGCTTTGAAAGGTAATTAGGGTCAATTAGGTCATAAGGGTGGGGCTCTCATGATAGTATTAGTGCTCTTATAAGACATCAGAGAGAATTATGGTTTGCACTCTCTCAGCATGCATGCCCTTAGGAAAGGCCACCTGAGAACATAGTTAGAAGGAAGCCATCTGCAAGCCATGAGGAAAGCCTCCAACAAACCTGATTATGCTGGCACCCTGATCTGGGATTTCTAGTCACCAGAACTGTAAGAAAATAAATTTCTGTTGTTTAAGTCACCCAGTCTAAAAATTTGTTATGGAAGCCCAAGTAGACCAAGACATACTTTTAAAGGTAAGAGTTGAATTTTCCAGTTGCTGAGTATGTCTATTTGAATTATTCATTCCAGAACTGAGGAAATAACCACAAGATGGGTTTGTATCTTAGCCCATTCAGGATGTTATAACAAAAATACCATAACCTGAATTGATTATAAACAATAAACATGTATTTCTCACAGTTCTGTTGGTTGGGAGGTCCAGATCAAGGCTCGGACAGATCCAGTGTCTGGTGAGAACCCACTTTCTGGTTCACAGATGGCACCTGCTCACTGTCCTCACATGGCGGAAGGGGCTAAGGAGTTCTGGGGGAACTCTTTTATAAGGGCACTAATCTTATTAATGAGGGCTCCATCCTCATCTAAGACCCCCTCCTAATACCAACACATTGGGCATTAGGTTTCAATATATAAATTTTGGGAAGACACATTCAGTCCATAGCCATTCAAGAACCCACTAAATCAACTGTGAGATAGACCTGGAGTAAAATTTCATCAATCACCTGACCTCCTTAAGCTTAAACTCTGACTGGTAGACCACAGTGACACTTTTGGTCTCCTGGAATTAATTTCATTTCAGAGGAGATGCCTAAAAATCAAAATGTGATTCTCTCTTTTTCTCAGTGCATAGTAACCTTGTTAAAAGGCAATAGATGCCTTTGAGGAGGCTGGGAGAAAGGTTAGCAGTATAAATTTTGGCATTGTAGGAAGGTTCTTCCTTAAGGAGACCTGACCTCCCTTTCATTCATGGGATTCTTGGTCTGTAAACTGGCTCAAGTCTGGGAATTTATTAAGGGGTCATGACTCTGTTTTAATGATTCCAGTTAGACTTCTATTCACTTGACCAAGAACTCTCCCACTTATACAGATTAAGTAAGAATTTAGTAGACTTCCCATCTATGTCACTGCTAGGGACACCATGATCAATTAGCCAAGTCCATAGGTCTGCTCAGGTCAAGATTATTCTGAATACTGCTTCGACTCTGCTGTCCATTATGGTAACCACACCCACCTTGTGACATGACCCAGTCACTGTGAGATTCAGTTATTCACATTGCATTTAGTTGTCCAATTCAGCGGCAGCACTTCCCACTATAATTTCTGACCCACAAAGAAAAGTGACCACAGACTCTTCAAGGATTCTGGGACTCTCCTCACCAATTTATTCCTTACAGTGGTGGTGAAAGGTGTGTCCTCTGGCCCATCCTGGGGTAGATGAGAAGGGCTTACATGATAAATCCATTCTAACATGCCAGAGTTGAATGCATGGGTGTGTGAGAGCATATGACCCAGAGGGGAGGGAGCAGGGGACAGTATTTAAAAATTAAAATAAAACAGAACTCTTAGAAAGATATTTAATAATAAAGTGTTTATTCTTTGCAGTGCTAATGCTATCAAACCACAATCTCTGAAGCAAGGACTTGGCTTTTCCTTTTGGTTGAATATAGTCTTCCAAAGTTCAGGACAATTCACTACCCTTCACACTAATTTCCCTTATCTTCCAAAGATAGTGACATAACTTTTTTTTCCACTTCCAAGCAAGAGTAAGTACCTACAAATATAAATGAGCCACAGCTTGCAGATGAAGGGCTTGACTGTTTTTTTAGACACTGACATGAATTAAAGCCAAAGGGGGAGGAAAGTATTGCCAGTACAGCATGATTCTATCAACAAAACTTGAAGAAAATTTAATTCTGTTTTTAAAATGCTATTAACTCTGAAAATAATCTGTCATGCAAAAAAACAAATTCTAAAACTTTTACCCAATACCCATTCTAATAGTTCAGCCTTGACACTTCAGTATACAGAGCAATACAGAGCTGAAGCTGTTTTTTTAAAAATTAAACCTACATACCTTCAAATAAAAAATCATCTGGGAAAGTGATTTGCATATTACACAGTTTAAGTGCAAAGACTACAAGGGGTTAACTCCTAGGCTAGTGCATTTGAGACGTAAACATTTTATATTTACTTTAGTGAATACTGTTTATATCTGCATTCTGATCATGTATAAGGCTATTTTTTTTAGAACATCTCAGAAACTTTGGTTTTACATAATAAAAAAAAGAAATCAAAGATTTTTTTTCTGTTCTTTCACCTGTGTGTACCTTTTAGGTTCATGAATATGGGTATCAGTGAGACACTGTTTCATTCAAGGAATGATATGGAAAGTTTGAATTGTAACTATCAAACATTGTTTATTAATTCCAACTGACATCTATGATTACATATACCATATTATTTTAATTATTTATATATTTATGTTTCTGTCTGCCCCAGTCGACTGTGAGCTTTTTGAAGACAGATTCTGTCTTACTCCATTTCTTACATCCAGTAGCTGGCACCATTCCTGGCATGAATCTCTATTGGCAGCATGTTTTCAACCTAAGTCCCCTCCCCAGGCGAAGGTTTCCTCAGCCCTAATGATTGGACAGAATGCAGCAATTCAGTAGAGTATAATTCACATGAAAAACTGGCTGTGACACAATCTATCTAGCAGGTTGGCGGCTCCCTTGTCTACAACTACTGCAACAACCATTAGCACTATGAAATAATACCTTGTAACAAGTTGAATCCGAGAAAATCTCTATTTTCATTCAATATAGAGCTCAATGTAGCAGTCTGCGAGCAGAACTTCTGGGAACCCTGCTACTGCCTCCGAGACCTAAGCTGTCAACCCCATCCCCATATTCTTACTATTTTTAAACCCCTGATGTGTAGAATTTAGTCACCACACACTCCAGTTTATGACACACTGCTGTCATCTGTACTAAAAAAACACATATTTTATCTTATTTTCACCCACTATATTTGATCTATTTTTCCTTAAACATACAATTTTCCTTGAAAAGTAGGGTGTTTTATAGTTTAGATGAACTTAGAGTGTAATTTTATTATATACATATATTAATATTTAATTACTAATCACTAATAATCACATGCTGTTTCCTATATGTTCACTAAACATTATGTTTTTGAGTTCTGTTCATTTTGCCAGACATAAATATAATTCATGACTTCTGACTTCTGCATCCCATCATATCCATATACCACAGTTTACTTATCTACCTTGTTAATACCTCTTAATCCTTGCTACCACAAATAATCCTGCAGTAGATATCCTCACATATTTCCACTTGTGGACCTTATCTCCATGCTCCATTTCACTGAGCACTGCCAGATTTCCCTCCAAGGTAGCTGTACTAGTTTATACTTCTATCCACAGTTCTTAGAAATTCTCACTTGCCCACATCCCTGCCAACACTTGGTATTATGTATTTTCTAACCATTGTCAATTTAATGGGTATAAAATTATATCTCATAGTTATATTATAGGTTGAACATCATTTCGTATACTTGTTGGTCATTTTTTATTTCTCCTTCTTTGAATTGTTGTTTATAATCTTTATTTTTCCTTTTGGGTATTGTGTTTGTGATATTCATTTGTAGGAGTTTCTTATATATTCCAGATTTCTTTGTTGGTTTTAGGTATTTGAAAACTCCTCCCAATCTGTGACTGTCTCCTTATTCAATAAGTATTGATACTTACTGTGTAAGAGTCACTGTCCTAGAATCTGCAGATAGAACAGTGAACAAAACAGAAAAAATCTCTGCACTTAAAGATCTTATAGTAGAAAAAAAAAACCAGAAAATAAGCAATATAAGTAAGTTACACAGTAATATGCTCTAGAACAAGATGCTGAACTACCACAACTTCTGGATCCCTCCCCAAGACCACCCCCACTTAAAAAATATCAAGATATTGAGAAAACTTTGAGAAAACCCCAGGAGCATTGCTGAAAAAGGTTTGAACTAACTGGTGTATGTGGAGTAGTAGCATTGGCTTGAGGCCAAAAGAGAGAGGATACCACCCTTGGGGATCTGCTGTTGTATCCCCTTCCCCTTTGTTCCTCCCATCTCCACTGCTCCTATAGCTGCGTAACTCACATTTCTGGTCCAGGTGTTCTCAAAGGTTAAATCAAAACAAGACAAAGTCCTCTGCTTGGGAGCTGCTGAGAGAAATAGGGGAGAAGTAACTAACCTCAGATGAGAAGCATCTCACCCTTATCCTTCCAAGCACCCAGGGCTGGTGAATTATAATCTATGTATGTCTCATCCTACAGCTGCTTCTCCTTGGGCCTTGGGGTGCAAAGTGTGAGGATCTGATCTAAGGAATTGTTTAGTAGGCTATGGTTTTCTGGTACCTGGTCTCTTCACCTGAGATGTCTCTCTCTTACACACACACACACACACACACACACACACACACACACACAAACTCCAAAACATACACACTAAAATCTTTGGAGCTGACCCTGACAAGGGTCTGACCTTCCTCTATTTGTACTACCTAACAGCATCAGTGAGACTCCCAGGGGAAAATGAACTCACAGGCCTGGATAGCAAGACAGTTAAGGAGCACAACTATTTCTATATGGATATCATTAGGAGAAATATTAGAACAGACAAACCAAGATTTCAAAATTGAAAAACATGTTGAAAGAAAGAAAGAAAGATATTAGCATATGGAACAAAAACATTAAAAAGAAGGCAAGTAATGAAGGGCTGGCAATTTCAAATAAGGTATTCAGGGATGACTTCACTAGAAAGGTAACATTTAAATAAAGACCAAAAGAAAAGGAGGGAGTTTGTCACATGAATACCTGGGAGAGCAGCAAAGCAATCCAGGCTGATGAAAGTCAACTGCTGAGCTGGAGCTAAGAGAGAGGAGGAAGAGTGGCAGGAAGTGAAGCCAAGAGGAAATAAGGCAGACTATGGGGGTTGTAGACACCATTGTTTTTTTTTGTTTTTTTTTTGGCCACGCAGCGTCTTAGTGACCAGGGATTGAATCCGTGTCCCCAGCAGTGGAAGCATGTAGTCTTAACCACTGGACCGCCAGGGAAGTCCCTGGATACCCTTGTTAAAGCTTGCTTTTACCCTGATGGAGCCAGGAAAGCCATTGGAGGGTTTTGAGCTAAGGAATGACATGATCTATCTTATGTTTTAACAGAATTACTCTGTTAAAATAGAATACAGGGGCTTCCCTGGTGGCGCAGTGGTTGAGAGTCTGCCTGCCGGTGCAGGGGACGTGGGTTTGTGCCCCGGTCTGGGAAGATCCCACATGCCACGGAGCTGCTGGGCCCGTGAGCCGTGGCCGCTGAGCCTGCGCGTCTGGAGCGTGTGCTCCGCAACAGGAGAGGCCACAACAGTGAGAGGCCTGTTTACCACAAAAAAATAAAAATAAAAAAGACTACAGGAGTACAAAAAAAAAAAATTGACAACAGGAATACCAGCCAGTAGGCTATTCCAGGTGAGATGATGGCAACTAGGACTCGGGTGGTACATGCTGAGAAATGGTCAGCCTCTGGATGGAATGGAGGGAAGTGTCCATTTACTGAGTTGGGGAAAACTTAGAGAGGAGCAGGTTTTGGAAGAAATATCAACACAGTTTTGGCTGTGTTAATTTTGAGAATGCTTAAAGAACATTCAAATGAAATGTTAATTATGCAAGCAGATATAGAAAGTCTCTATGTCAGAGGAAACATCTGAACTAGACATAAAAGTCCTGGAAGTCATATAATATTAAAGAACTAAAAGTTCTTCAATGGGATGAATTAAGTGGGTGGAAGTTCTGATTTTTGTGTGTGTGTGTGTGGTACGCGGGCCTCTCACTGTTGTGGCCTCTCCCGTTGCAGAGCACAGGCTCCGGATGCGCAGGCTCAGCGGCCATGGCTCACAGGCCCAGCAGCTCCGCAGCATGTGGGATCTTCCCAGACTGGGGCATGAACCCGTGTCCCCTGCATCGGCAGGCGGACTCTCAACCACTGCACCACCAGGGAAGCCCTGAAGTTCTGATTTTTGAACAATCATATCATTCCTGGGATAACAAGTACTCAATCATGACATATTAGTTTTAATACAATCTAGGATTCAATTAGCCAGTATTTTATATGCATAGATTTTTGTACCTGTGTCCATGAGTGATATTGGTCTATAAGTCTTTTTTCTTGATGATAATTTTCCAACACTTATACCTCAAGTGTTGGTAACAGGTTTTACCTACTTCATAAAATGACTTTGGCAACTTTTCCTCTTTTGATATTTTCTAGAACAGCTTCTATAAGATAGAGTATATGCCTTATAGGCAAGGAAAAAGATTTTGGGGTTTATTCCAAGTGTGATGGGAAAGCATTGGAGGATTTTGACCAAGAGGATTATAAAATTTAATTAATATTTTAAAGAGATTAATTTAACTGTGAGGTAGAGAGGAATTATAGGGGGTTATTGCATTAATCCAGGTGAGAGATATGGTGCCTTAGACCAGGATCATAGCAGTGGAGATGGAAGAAAATGAACAGATTCACAATATATTTTGGAGAATCTAGTCAGTGACTGTGTGTATACTTGAGTTTCTGAAAGAGGAAGTGGTGACCATTGTGATGATGATGATTTCTTAAAGGTCAAAAGAATCATATGTAAGTAGGACAGTAGTCATACCATACGCATGACATCTTTATCCCTAACCCAAATGCAAGTTAAATGTACAAATTATATTAAAATTGGTATTAAAATAGGTCAGATTAATCTCAAACCTCTCAATAATATGTTTCACATTTTTGAGGAGACACTTTTAAGTGCATTTTGCGTTGCTGCCAGGTGTTCATAACTATTTCAAATAACCCTAGACTGGGATTTTTTAAATCAAAAACTAGGTTTCATTTTTGTGGAACAGGAAGATCCAGCTACCAGTCTCTGGTGAAGATTCTCACTGTGTAGAGGATGCCAAAGAGTGTAACAATGCCAACCACCAGAAGTATGATCCCACACAGCTTGGCCCATTGCATCTTCAATGGGTTCAGAGTTGTTGAGAAGGACTCAACACACGAGACCCTGGTTGGAACAATGCTTAACTCGCAAAAAGGAGAAGAGATGCAGCAATATCATCATCTCTAGTGTGCTCCAGTCTCCCATGGCCAAGGGGGTCTCTCTAGAGAGCTGTCTCAGGGCAATGAACTGCACATACCCCTCTCAGGCTGCAGAAGAGAGGAAGAGAGTGGGACTGGCCAGGTGCCATATGACGCACATGCTTAAGCAATATAAGAAGTTCTCTGCACACCCAGGACAAGGAAAGATTTCTCCTAATAAGTAAGAAGAATCTAGGGTCAAGCAATAGCTTGGAAACTGGCCTCCACATAAGGGAAAGTTCCAGACCCAGAGCACTAATTGGGCAGTCCCAGGACAGGCAACAGGTCATGTGATGACTGCTTTCCCAACAATTTTTATAGGCAACTGCTATTTATTCTAACTTTTCCATTCTCAAGTACATTTTTACATCCACATGGGAAGGGATACTGATAGGAAATCATAAAACACTATTCATAGAAAGCTACCCAAGTGTTGTATGATGACTTCAAATTTTCTAATCCATCCTTCTTCTCCTATACATGTTAATTAAGAAAAATTGTTGACTTAGGAAATAGTAAAATATAACTAAATTATACTGATTTGTAGTGCCTCAAAAATAAGTATATCACAGAGAGTCAAGGAGGAAATGCTCACAACAAAAATTTCATTGAAAACGAAAGTATCTGAAAAAAAAATGTTTTCAACCTTCCAAAAGCAGCAGGTGGGTTATGGAATTCTACCAGCTCAAATAATTTTAGTCTCTGTTTGGAGACGAAATTGCTTAAATCTTTACCGCCATAGTGCTTTCTTGCAAGACATATTTGAATCAGAGCAGCCTTGATATCTGCTAAGAATCTTCTCTCAAACTTAAGAGCTTATTGCCACTGGTTCCCCAGAGGACTGTTCATTTTTATGAGTTTACATGCGATTATGTCTTATTTAATAGACTCTATCTATTTAAGAGCATCAACAAAACTTGTATCAAACTGCAGACCGGCAAAAAATTTCATATGCTACCAGTGAGAGGATCCATGGAAATAGACTGAAAAGGTCAAAAATAATTTACTACAGGCTTTTTTAAATTGTTGAGTGGAAAGCAGTCTATCTGATCCTGAGAAAGAAGAGGGTGTCTAATTCCCAAGTATACAGAGCTGACATACTATGATTTCTGAAAACCTATGAAAAAGAACACTACCCAGACTTCAAAAAGGAAAAATATACGGATCCTAAAATATAAAAGCCACACTATCTGAACTTGTCACCCAATTTGGGAGTGTAATCTAGTGTTCACTGGTATAATATTTTGGTAAACCATGCTACTATGATGTTTTATTTTTCAATTACACTCTTGCCACATTTGTGGCTATGTATAAATTTCTCTCACTTTAAAGTGAAAGGTTGTTTAGGGCAGGGAATCTGGTGTAATGGAAATAAGATGGATGCCAAAGTTGGAAGACTTGAGTTTGAATCTCATGTATGACACCTTTTATGTACTGAAACTTAGGCAAGTCACTGGGCCTCAATTCTCTCTTCTTTAAATGGGGATAGCCATAATAGATTCTTCTCAAGGTTTTAAATGATAAGATGTCCGATAAATGTGTAAATTATAGAGCACTGTACAGATATTGATGACTATTACTGCATATCTGTGTATGCTGCAGGGCGAAGCACAGTGTTTTGAACATTCAGAGCACTCAACACCTTCTTGTTGAATGGAACACACTCAACTTGAAATAGTGAATTAATCTTATGTGATAAGAATTGGGAGGTTTCTTCTTCATGAGACACATTACAAATTTGTGAAATAAGCCTAGTTTTCCCTAAGACCCACAGCCTGTTTAATGATCTCAGGCTGTCCCTGTGGCATCCAAGAGCTTATTACCTGATTTTACCCAAAGTCCTCTCCTATCCTTAGTTGTCTCTTTCTCAAGAATCTTATTTCCGTAAAACTCAAAAGTGTCCGTTGGCCAAGTGGGTAAACAAAGCTTTGCAAATAAGGATAAGAGAAGTAGAGGAAGTAGAATTATCTCAGTGTTTCCCATTCTGTGTGTATCAAATTTTCCTAAGTTTTTCATAAGCACTGGTCCCACTCTGAGCAATATTAAAAGCCTGCTTTAAAACATTTAAAAAGTATATTCAGATTTTGTATTTAACTAATGTTGCTGTAGTCTTGCAAATTCCTGTAATTTTTACGTGAACCCTAGGTTCTACCTGGGGAAGTTCAAGTTTCCACCAGTAGTATACTGACCACCAGTTGAGAACCACTGACCTAACAAATGAACATTAATACCTGATAAACACTTAGGCTAAAGGAGGATATATTCTTCAGATGTATTTTCTGCAGGTAGATCTTCAGAGGTTTCGTGTCAGAGGAATTTTCAAAAGTCTCACAAATACAGTAAAATTCTATTATATGATATTCAGAGTATGTCAACTCAACAAACCATAATTAAGAATAGGGACTATGGACTGAACCAATGAAAATTTGAATATATATTACTCATTAGTTATGTGATCCTGGACAAGTTGCTTTTAATTACCTTTAGCCCCACGACAAACTCATTGTGATGTTTGGAAAAAGCTACTCCTTCCTCAAAGTAGTTTATTGTCTGCCAGAAAATGTTCATTTTATATATATATATATATATATATATATATATATATATGAAAAATAACTGTACGCATACAGTTGACCCTTGAACAACACAGGGATTTAGGGGTGCTGACCCTCTACACAGTGGACAAATTCATGTATAAACGTATAAATTATAGTTGGCTCTCCACATCTGCAGATTCAACCAACTACAGCTCATATAGTGCTATAGTATTTACTATTGAAAAAAATGTGTATATAAGTGGACCCATGCAGTTCAAATCCATGTTGTTCAAGGGTCAACTGTGCATGTATATATACAAATCTACAGTGACCACCAATGTGGATGATAATTCTTACAGTTTATGCAGTGCACAACCATGAGGTGATGATCCCTTTCTCATAAGTAAATGACATTTTACTTTGCCACTTAAAGCATTTAGGACAATTTCAGTAAATGTCTATTATTAATATTACATATAATAATGCCCAACCTATATGTCTATTGATACAAAAAGCCTAGAATATTGATATTGTCCTTCCCAAACAATAACACATCATCACTGTAACGAAGTACCACTGTACAAATGTTTTACACTTCTAAATGAGAAGGACAAACAGTAAAAGCATTAAAACCATTTTCAAAACACTTTTCAATATTTTGGAGTCTGGTAAAGTTTCTAGTCAGTCCAAAACGTTTGCATTGACTAATGTATGCTTTCCAATGCCACTCGAGTTTTTCTTTTTTCTGTTCATCTCTTCTCATATATCTTACATTAACAGAAAATAAACACATAATAACAAAGTTAGGCTTGTAGTTCAAATCTGGACTCAGATCCCCAGGAAAAGCAAGCACAGAAGAAATATCAAGGGGAAACAAAATATATTTAAATTACATTAGGTTCCCCCTGTTGAAATAAAATTAGAATTTATTTGGAAAGTAAAAATTTGCTTGTTTGCTCTCTTTGGTTTGGTTTTGTTGATTTTATTTGTTTTTAGAGTAGATTAGGGTAGTTAAGGATTTGGAACAGGAGACAAGAACTTTCATTTTTAAATAGATTAAATTTATAGATTGATATTTGTATACAGAAATGTTAAAGAAATCTTAGCTCAGCCTTTAAGCTGAACACCAATCTCATAGCCACACTCTAGTCTAGAAGCAGCTATTCATTCACATTAAATGCAAAGGAAAAGAACATGTTTATAAATGGGAAAAATAGTTTATAATTAAGCAGAGCTGAATGTTCTAACAGACAATATGCAAGGAATAAAAATGAAAAACATTTCAGTCCTTCTTTTGCTTTCTTGGTCTAACACATCTCTCCTTGATGAGCTGGTCTGACCACAGCTGGGCTTTACATTTCTGTAATTAGCACAGCAGAAGCCCAAGCGAGGGCGCAGCTTTTCCTCTTCTATTGTTTGCAAATTGGGGGGCAGGATTCTAAATGTCAGATGCTTCTTCCTATTACAAGGTGGGCCTACTAGCTCCTCAAAACCAGTTTGAAAACCTCTCAAGAATTATTGAATCGGGCCCCATATCTCACATTAGATAGGGATTCTAGCAGCAGGGACTTCCAGAGGGCTTGTCAGTTTTCTTAGGAAAAAATAAGAATAGAAATAAATGAGCTTTTATGTTGCCTTGTGGAAAGCTCTGGTGTAAATTCTGAGGTACAGGACCCTGTCCCTTGATTTCATTTTCACTTCATTCCATTGAAGGAGAGGTGCTTTCTTTTAAGTCAGAGGGAAAAGCTGGAGGAAAAGCCAAATCCTGACTTCTGTTTGAAAGTTTTATAATTCCTAGGCAATCATTTTCATACCTACTTACTGACAGCTGGATGTCCTAAGTCAGTAAATAACCTAAGAAGAAAGAGTTTGGATCTTGTTTTCCCCGACAGTTACATAATATGTAGGCCCTGTAAAACACTAGGCACTCCTTTTATATCAGGAGAAAACTGCCAGCTATCCAGACACCTAAAAGTTTTAATATAGTCCTAATTACTGCAGTGTAGGGTGGCAAGGAACTAAATCAACCATCCCATTTTTTCCCCCTGTGAGTTTCCAACTCCTGGAAATAAAACTGAGGATTAACTTAAATGGGGAAGAAACCCTACATTGCTTAGGTTATTTGAAAAGTCCATGTAACTTGGACACCACACACTTTCATCTACTTCCTTATTTCTCTAAATTAGATGAAACCCTAAAGACCATTATGCAAAACAGAAAAGTAATCATTATTCTGGGAGTTGTACAGGTCAGCCTTGTCTAAGAATCTGTGGCCCATTAGCAAGTAACAGTATAAAATTCCACTCAGCAAAGCTGCATATATCACCACAAAACCAAAGAGCAAGATCAGATTCGTAACATGAAGGGCAAGAATCAGGGTGATGGTGGAAAGGAGGATGGAGAATATTAGAATCATGTAGGCTAATTTTTCACCCCTGGTAGGTCAGTGCTCCCACTCCAGACTTGAGAACCACTACACTCAACAAAATTTTCTACACCTTCCTCTCTTCTTCTACCTGAAAAGGGAGGAATTTGGTGCCACCACTGCCAGGACAGCCTTGATGGAAAGGAGGAATCATATCCAGAAGATAGAAATCACTCGACTGATGAAGGACAATTTCATTCTCATATATCAGTAGGCTCATTAAGCAGCCAAGTGCTTAATGGGTTAGATTTAGTTTTTAGGGGAAAAAATGAGGTAGATGGTTTAAGGAGAGAAGAAGAATAATTAGAAGAGTAGCACCTGTAGTTACTTAGGTCTGGTTCATCCTTAACCTTACTTTCTACTGATAATTCTCACAACTCTCCCATGAACTTCCATAATTTCTCTTCAAACCAACACATCATTTAGCCAGTAGTAGAATAAATATTGTGGAGAGTCACAACACAGTTCATGTACTTGGATCCATTACATTACCCTCCCTTTACATATGTGCATATATGCGTGTATATGTATTCATCTATATATACATGTGAGCATGTATGCATGTACTCAAGTGGGTGTATGTGCCTCTACAAGCATTAGTTCTCAACAGCACAGCTCAGTGCTATCCATTAGAACTTTCTGTTATGGTGGAAATCGTCTATATCTGCACTGTCCACTATGATAGCCACTAGCCACATGTGGCTAGTGGCTACCATACTGGACAGAGCAGGTATAGAGTATCAATGTCTTTATCAGATATAATATTGGCACATGTTGGCACAATAAATATTCTAGTTGTTCACAGATCAATCTCAAATACACAGAACAGTAGATTGTATATACTGTATATATTATGCATATATTATCATATGAATGGATGAGTCTTAATTAGCTAATTTGTCAAGAACAAGCTATGCAGTCGTTCAGAAATTCAGGATTCCAGTGACTTCCAAGGTTGTCCTAGGGATTGCCATTCCATTTGACTAGAATCAAAACTACTCTAGTAGTTTTTTGACTAGAGCATGGAGGAGGCTATGTCAGAGGTTTTAATAGCCCAGGCCTGGAAATAAGATACTTCCAGTTATGTTCCATTGACTAGAATTCAGTTACATGCGCATCTATCAGCAAAGAAGGACAGAAATACAGTTGTGTAAATTCAGGAAGAAGGGAAACATACTTTGTTAACCAACTAATAGTATATGCCACTACCAATGATCTTACTTTTCTTTCTACATTTCTCTATTTTGAACATTTTTTATAAAAGTACATGTTTTCCCAAAACCAGAGAAAACCAAAGTAACTTTTATATTTTGAAGGAGTACCACATATCTTTCCTTATGAACATACGATAACTAATATTTAAGGTTGAAATATACATTTCAGGCCCTTGAAAAGGATTAATCTGGAAACATAAGCTTTATTTATAGAAGATACAGGAAATTAGAGCTGAAACAAACATTTGACAACATCTAGTCATTTGTCAGATGTCAGTGTTTCTCAATCTTTTTTCATCATCTCCCTCAAAAACCTTCATGAACATTTTATTTCTAATAACCTCCACTGTGAAATTTGAATACCACAGATATGCTATATGCCTGTTTATGTTATATAGTTGACCCTGAACAACGTGGGAGTTAATCCATGTATAACCTAGAGTCAGCCCTCCGTATCTGTGGTTCCTCCATATCTGCGGTTCAACCAACTATGGACTGTGTAGTACTGCAGTATTTATTATTGAAAAATTTCCATGAATCCCTGCAGTTGAAACCCTCATTGTTCAAGGGTTTTTTACATACACACATATATATATATACTATATGGAGAGAGAGAGAGTAAGATTTTTCACCCTGGGGGTCACAAAACTAATTAGTTAATCAACCAGAAATGATACTCAAGGGTCTTGACCACCAATCCAGTGCTGTGTCACTATACTGTAGTGAATCCTCACATTAGTTAACACACATATTAGCATCACAGTTGTCCACAGTGTATAGAGAAAGAGAACAAAATCTTATAAGATACAGTTGCTGGTTGGGTTGTTTTTGTTTGCTTGCTATTTGGCTTATTTATTTTATGTTTGTTTAGGGTTTTTTTTTTCCTGTGTGGTAAATAACTCAGACAGAGGTATACCTAGAGTTTCAATAACCATAATTTGTAAAAATGCTGTGCAAGAGGAAATGACAATCAAGTCAAAGTAAAACTCATACCTAGTCATCTATCTACTGACCAGATGATATATTCAGGTCACAATGTTTCCCCTCTTAACACTTTTTTCAGTTATAAAGAATGGTGAGTGTCAGGATGGGTGGTCTATGCTTTCCAAGTACTAATCCAAAACTTGTTAAAAAAAAGGGTGGGGGGGAGCGGATTTCTCACTGTTGCCAATACCAAAGGGATCAGGATGGCTGAATTTTCTAAGGAAGTAGCATTGCCACTGTTTCCAACCAAGCACTAGCTAATGGAAAAAAATAATAAAAAACAACCACCACATCTCCCAAACACCTATCTGGAACATGCTCTATGATCAGAGCAAAACACAAGGAACAGATGTGTGTCACACCAGAAATGACTTTCCAAATCTATGAAAGTAATCTTTAGAGCTACTTTAAAATATTTTTAATACAGGACAGATGATGGCACTGCTATAGACATCAGAATAATTTGACAAGAACAAATTTGGTGTCCCGATGTTGCATCGGATTGATAATGATGACAATTTTATCAGATTTAATTATAGAATATCGTGCCTTTATTTGAGAGTAAGAAGAAACTGAAAAGTTACAGAATTATTTTAAATTCTTTTAAAGTACCTGCAAAATAAGCATAATCCAAGTTTTCTTTCTAGTAACTGCTTAAACTTATATGGTAAGGAAAGTTATATTCTTTCCTTTTAGTATGGCAGGTAAAATTGTTATTTTAGAACATCAATCCATTAAATTTGTTTTTTTAAAAGATCGTCTTTTAGATTCCATAACTCTAGCATTCCAGATAATTTTCTACTATCTTTCAAATTAAAAAAAAAATCTGGCTAAAATTGCACTATCTGACCTTTGCATTAATAGACTTGCCTCTTGCTTGTCAAGCTAATAAAGAGTTTGGGGAATCATAAGGACTCATCTGGAAACGATAGGATTTCTGCCTTTGTCTTTCTTCCCTGGACACTAATGGCTTTTTGTCAGTCCTCTTCACTCAGTGTATGACACATGAAGCCATTCCATTTTAGTTGTCCATTAACTTCAAGCATTATGACAAGAACAAAGAAACCCCTCAAAGAAACTGAACTCACTCATATTAAATTTCTCCAATTCCTCAGCTTATAAGGTGCTGTTTTCAATTGTCAATAATGTTCATAAGAGTAAGCGATATCCATTACTAATTAAAACAAGCTGTTTAAACAAACACAAAAGGTCACCAAGCCTGTAGATCAACATATTCATGCTATTGTTTGGTTTCCTGGTACATTACCATCTGATGATTTGTTTCTATCTTCTAGTCACCTATTTTTCTAAGTAACAAATATAGAGAATAAACATGCAGAAAGCAACCTTCCCCAATAGGTGCCATGAGGCCCAGGGCTCCAATGTGGCAGTGGATATTGTTTCCTTAAGATCAGTAATGGGCATCATATCACTGCAAATGAAAGCAAAGAAATTTTCATTTATTTTTCCTGATTTTTAGGGATCAAAGGCATAAACTACACAGAAAATGCAGTTTTTATGAGGAAAAGTGACACCTGTAGTTTTCTGCAAGATTTTTAAACAAGCTTTTATCTATATGGATGTGCTAGTAAGGCACAAATAAACTGTAATACCATGTCTGACATGCTGAACAATGGGTTATTTTAAAAGTTTTCTTTATTTTCGTGGCACTAAATTCCCTATAAAATAATTTGAAACTGTACACGATCTTGGCTTGAGCTCTGACATTTTGAAACTGACTTTTCTTTTAAAATTGTATTACTTAACAGTTTATTAATTACACAGAGGATATGATCTCTGAATTAATATCAAATCAACTGAGTAAGCTGGTATAAGGAGACAGAAAGACTTTTTAAGCTATGTGATATTAAGTTGTATGATTCAATAATTATAATTAATTCTAAATTATCAACAGAAATAGAAGGGAGGAATAACTTAAATTAACAAAACTCAAAGATAATTCCCAAACCTCACTTTAGCCAGTAGTATCAACATTCTCCTCTAAAACTTTTCCCCAAAAGTTTTATGCAGATTAATTTACAGGTTTTTAATTCATTTTATTTAATTTTTTAACTTACAGATTTGTAATTCATCTTAATTTTTTCTGCCCTAAACTATTCAGATATATAAATGAAGCTTGAAGGAAGGAAGAATAGAAAATAATCTTTGTTGCTCATCTACTACATTCCCGTCAGCGATAAACGCTTTACATACATCATCTCATATCACTTTTTTGCCATTCTGTGAGGCTGGTAATATTATCCACAATTTGCAAATAAGGATGCTAAAGCTCAAAGACTTTACATAAATTATCCAAAGTCATCCAACCAGCAATGAGTAGAATCCATACTAAGACTTCAATTATATAATCAAGTCCAGCAGCCTGAGGAGTTGACTAAAGTCAATGTGATTCTTTGACATTAGCTAACCAGAAGACATACTGAGTTTGAAAGTTGTAAATGGTGTTTATTTACAGTAAATAATGGAGTTGCCTTATTTCATTCTGACCCTGTGATTATACATATTGTGACTTTGTTTCCAGCTTTTACAGCATTGTAGTTCTGTGGTGCAGGGAAGTACTTCATTAGTTACCATACAGTGAAAACAATACAAGTTGGATAGTAATGTTGACTTTGCCAGTCAATGCAAAAAAAAAAAAAAAAACTTCAGATATTTGTATATAGAAAGCTACAATGTTTAGACATTTGAAAATTGTGATTCTTGTCATATTCTGAGTTTCTGCCAACTTATAAACACCACTTGAACTCCACTCAAGCATATTCTCACTTCAATGCCTGTAAAATTTAAAAGCAAGCACATTTTGGGGTACATATAACACTGTGAAAAACAAGCAACCTTCAAAGCAGAATCTATAGAATAGTGCATTGAAAGCTAAATCTGGTACTTTTCCTGCTCATCTAAGCAGTTTCTAGTTAAAAAGCTATTGTATCAAGTCTAAACTAAGCCAAAATGAACACGTTTTGCCAACTTCAGAACCCACTTAGAAATCATTATTTTGTTTTGGCAAATTCAGTTTAAAACATTTTGAATAACTAACTAAGAGCATAAGAAATTGTGAATTGTTTCTTAGAAAAAATTAAGCTTCACAGATATTCAAAATAATATAAAAATAGAATGTTTGATTCAAGAATGAATAAATCAGAATACTGGATTAAATGTTCTTTAATAACCTTTGTTTCTAAAGTATAAGCGACGTTCCCTTTTTTTTTTTTTTTAACTTTCTGAAACACTAAACGTCGTAAAAGAAACATGAGGATACTTTTGATGACAAGAAAACAGAAGTTTATCCAACTTACTACCTCCATGAAGACCCTCCATTGTCCTTCATTTTTTTTCTCTTCCTTCACACTTTCCTGGGCATTAACATATTCACCAGAGCCTTATTAGGAAAAATCAAAGGAGGTGAAATGCAAATCCATTGATTCTTGCTATCTCTTAACTACTCTGATAAAAGGTTTGGTGGAGAAAATGGTTTAAACTGCAAAGTAAAGTATACCATTTGATGACATGTAAGATTAAATTTCTCCAGGCAATTGAGATCTGGCTATAGACTGTTTTACCCCTAACGATATTAGAAAGAAAGTAACTCCATTGTGACATAGAACATATTTTGTATAATATACAGTTATTTGTTCATTAAACCTTAGGAAAATAAAGACTTCATTAAAATAAAGACTGAATGTCAGTCCTTATAACATACTAGAAAATACACAGAACTTAAAAGGAGGCCTGGATTCAAATCCCAACTCTCCTACGTTTTAGTTATATGATCCTAGGATAGTCCTTTAGGATTTCCAAAACTCAGTTTCTTCACACATAAAGTTAATAATACCTTAAGTTGTTGCAAGAATTAAATGAGATAACACACAAAGTACTTAGCACATTATCTGGAACCTAAAAGATATTCAATAAGTGTCAAAGAGAATTCCGATAATGCAATTATCCCAGTAAAGTGACATGTTAGTGAAAATGATCCAATGACTTCATTTTTATCCATCTTCACGTCTCATAATAAATAATTTTTTAATCCCACCACATGCAATTGCAGAGTACAGGAGACCAAAGGAAAAGAAGAGGAATCAGATAGACTACAGTAAAAACTCTTAAGAGTTCTGCCATATGTCATGTGCACACATTCAGGGACACATGATCAAGGCAAGGAGAAAGTAGGGTAAGAATATTTGACTCAATTTTTAATGAAAACTCAAATGCCCACTTTATTTTGCAAAAGATCTTCAGTGGCAAGGCTTACAGACTTGGTGGTTAGTTATAAATTTAACAGTTCATCATAGGTACATATGTGATTCTGTGATAGATTAGAGACCTCTAAGCCATAAAATAATGTAACAAAAGAGCACATATTATGGGGGAAGGTGTAATAGTGAGTGACTCTTGTGATTGGGGGATGGATTGAAAAATACAAGATCAACTAAATAATGAATATAGGTTATTTAAATGGTATTAAGAAGAAGTTCAAATATAACATTGGAAATCTGCATTTCATAGCAGAGGAGGGTGCAGTGAGAAAAAGAAAGAAAACAGAAGGAAAGCTTTTATGACTAGTGGATTTCAAGGCAGTAAAAATGTGTAAGTATGTTCTGCACTGTCATTTTATTTGTCAGCAAGATATAATATGGAACTTTAATAAGACATTACATTTGAGATCAAAACTAAGTTCAGCTGATAACTATAAATTAGACATTAGCAGGTACAGTTAATATGGAATGTCACAGCACAAATATTGTAAATATGATAATATATATACTCACAAAAATCACTCTCAAGATGACCCTCAATGATCTCTGCAACAAAATTTTCTCACTCTGCAGTAGCTAGGGAGTCCAAAGGCCTTTTTTGTTTTGAATTCCCCCTGTCCTTTTTAGACCAAGCTGGCAGTGGTTCCATCAGTATAATTCTCTTAAAAATTTTGTGGATCTTCTACAAATCTTATTAAGGTTTACTCATTAGATAAAAGCCACACCTACAAAACTTGTTTCAATAAGTCCTTGTTTAAGTTTCCTATAATGCTGCTATAGAAAAACATCCTAAAGATTCTTAGAAGCTCTGTTGTAAAAATGAAAAGTTTTGTGAAAAATGTTCTTAAAAGCTGTACAGGGACTTTTTTCTGTTAGATGCACTACCTTAAATC
Organism: Neophocaena asiaeorientalis asiaeorientalis; assembly: GCF_003031525.2. Taxonomy (NCBI): domain Eukaryota; kingdom Metazoa; phylum Chordata; class Mammalia; order Artiodactyla; family Phocoenidae; genus Neophocaena; species Neophocaena asiaeorientalis. The sequence continues at coordinate 1,448,811 of NW_020173114.1, forward strand.
TTTCTGAGTTTTTCCACAAAGGGTTCCACCTTCATACTCAGACTACGTCTCCCTAACAGTGCCTGGGTTTGATATTTACTCAGACGCCTTTTCTGATTTTCAGCATTGTTTGCTGTCTGGAGAGCCTGGGCTTGAGAAACAATGTTTTTTAAACTCAGCTCCTTAGTACTTAATGAAACTTTTTTGAACTTATCTTGCTCCTCTTGCATTTTATTCTAAACAAAAGAAATGACAAGGTGGCAATTTCAACACTCTGCCTGGAAATATCCTTAGCTAGATCATCCAATATATTAAGTACATTTTCCACTTTCAATGTAACCACAAATGATGGTGTGAATTTTCCATAAATATATAACAACAATGCCCCTTTCTCCAGCTTACTATATAACATGTTTCTCAATCTCTTTAAGCCCTGAGGAAAAACCTCCTCAAGGGCTTCCACTAACAGTCTCTTCAAGACCTTTCTAACTTATGCTCACCACCCAGTCCCCGCATATATTGTTTTCTGTTTCAACAACACCCCACTTCTGGTACCAAAATCTGTATTGGCTATTATGGTTGTATGACAAATTTTCCCAAAACACAGTGGCTTAGCACCACAATAAACATTTATTATCTCTTGTGATTTCTGTGGATCAGGAATTTCAGAAAAGCCTCAGCTAGGAAGTTTCCATTTGGGGTCTCTCATGTGATTTCAGTCAGTTGTTTGCTAGAGATTCAGTCTCTGGAGACCTTTTTTTTAATTGAAAAGGAAGGATAATTCAAGAGGTGGAACCCAGAGCACAAGAGGCCAGAGGGAATCATTCCCAGGCAGTAGAACTGAGCCTTAATCAAAGGACTGGCAACATGTACCTGCCTGGGCTCCAGAATACTTTGGAGCAGTGACTCTTGTGTGCCTCTCATTTTTCCCAGTTTGGAATAGGAGAGTCTACAATGGTCATTCTTGCCTGAACACCATTGCATGTTGGTTGGATGGGGAATCAGATAATATATTGCTTCAGTTCAAAGGCCTTTAAATCAAGAACTATACTCAAAGCATGTTAGTTGGCGAAGTTTATTCACAGCTAGACCTGAGTTAGATGACAAGATCTTGAACCTAGAGCTTGAGCCAATGCTGTAATAGATGAGAACTTCTGGAGCCTTGAGAGGGAGGGGTATATTTTACACTTGGGAGGAATGTGAATTATGAGGGACTGGACAGAGCACTGTGATAGTCAGCCTCCAAGATCCTTGCCTCCTAGGGTTTATGTCCTGTGTATTACTCTCTCACATCTAATTAAAGTTGGCCTAGACGATCAATAGAATATGACAGAAGTGATGGAATTTGACTTCCAAGCCTAAGCCATAAAATGTATTTTGGTTTCTGCCTTAGCCTCTTGAATCTCTCACTCTGGATCAAGCCAGTCACATCTTATGAGGACACACAAGCAGTACTGTGGAGAGTCCCAGATGCAGACAACTAAGGCTTGTGGCCAACTGTCAGCACCAGTGAGTGAGCCACCTTGACAGTGGATCCCCGGGATTCAGTCAAGCTTTCAGATGACTACAGCCCTAGCCAACATCTGACTGCAATTTCACAGAAGATCCCAAGTGAGAACTACCCAGCTGAGCCCCGACCAAATTTTAAACCCACAGAAAACAAGAGCTATAATAAGTGATTGTTACTGTTTTGAGCAACTAAGTTTTGGAATAATTTTTTACACAGCCATAGTAGCTTATACATAAATACAAGATTAATTAAGTGTTGAAAATAGGCAATAATAGAAAAGTAAAATTATAATAAAGAAAACAGATTATATTTTGTAGCAGAGAAGGCACATCAAGAAAAATTAGAAAATATGGCAGGAGGAAAGATACTGTGACTCAAGAGGACAACTTATGTGTGTTTTGCAGTGCACTTTATTTCAGTAACAAGATATAATATGGAACATTAGTAAGACTATATATAAGATCGCTCAAGAAGCACATATGATAATTATGTAATAGACATTAACTGGTGCAATTAAGCCAAAATTTCATTGTACAAACATTATAAATATGTCAATGTCATACATACTAACAAAGTGCACAGAATCAGTTAAAAAACAAATTACAAGTATCTAAAAATGCACACTTCACAAATGGAGACCATGTTGTATAATTTCAGAATGTAAACAAAGTTATTCTTTATCATTTTAACAAGAATTTAAAATATTGTCAGAATTTCTTTTAAATGAACTTGTATTTACTATAAACATGGCACCAAAAGTTTGTTTACTTTTATTTTGCTTGCAATAGGCAATATGTATTAACCTATCCAACTTTACATATAAACTAATTGTAATTATTACAATCCATATAATTTAGCAGATTTTTTTAAAAAATTACACCCAAGCAACACCTTTCCATATGGCCAATTAGTAGAGTCGTAAAATGCAGCAAATATATGATGCTGTATTGAACATCTGTGTTGGTTATCCTATGGGAATTTTTAATAAAGGACCAAGCAGCATATTGATGTTAATTCTACATTACCGGGACTTTAAATAAAAAACTAAAATAAATAGCATCCATTAAACTGATCATACTGTTGTAACTCAAATTGTGTTTATTATGCTAATGGAACATGAAATTAAGAAAAAGACCTTTATGCCAGTGGAATTAATTAATGAGCTTTATGAAGGCATTGGGATGTAATTTATTTCTAGATAAGTAAGTCTAATTTGCAGTTCCATGGGTCTCTGCAATGCTGATTGTAATAGTTATTCCTGCAGATGTGCTGCTCACAGCATGTCTTTCCATTAGAACTGAACACCTCATTATATAAACTGTACCTAATTAAACATAACACAGTGGTGACTTGTTAAACTGGCCTTTTTAAGTCAGTAGCTGCCTAAGCGAATAATACTGTACACAGGATTTATATCATCTTCACTGTAATACCGATATTAAAATATACTGCCCAAAGGATTGATAACTAATTTACCAGTATGTAACAGGTACATTTCTGATTCTGTGATAAGAGGTTAAAGACCAGCAGCCCATAAAAATAAAATGAATTCAAGTCCATTTGAAACTCAAGAGTACTTGGGAAACTTTATTGAAGCTACATAACCATTTTTAAAAATCAGTAAAATAGTCGTGAAAAGAAAGTGAACACTGAAAGTAAAAAATATAAATAAATAAATGTGAAAGATCTAGGAAACTTCAGGTGTTTTTCTAAGCGCATACGAAATTTTTTCAGACTCAACATACTGCAGTTACATTTGTCACTTATAGTCACATCTGGATCTAAAATATGGTATTTGCCACTACAGATAAGGAAAATACTTATAATAGCAGACCTTGCTCTGCTTAAATTGGGGTTTTAATAGACATCCTTAACAGACACTATAATACTCTTCCTTTCTTTAATTGTTGACTAGTAAGGTAAAAATATAGTCATAAGGCTTGAGCTCAGTAACACAAAGCACACACACAGAAATACTCATGCTAATTCATGTTCTTCTCCAACTCCACATTCATCTGGCTATACTATTCACACTTCAACACTCAACTCAGGCCTAAAATGCTCTGAAAAGCTATTCTTGACCCACCTGGTCTTAGATATCTCTTGTTACATCTCTTGAACACCACTACTTCTCTCTAATTATTTCAGGTATAATACTGTACCATTATAGATGTCCAGAATATGTGTCTATCTCTTCACTCCTGCCCACTAATAAATTATAAGACAAGGGCTATCTATAATTTATCACTGCAACCCAACTCCTAACTGGAACACAGTGTTGCTTAATAAATATTAGTTGATTGAATGATTTAAATAATCCTCATCATGTGACTTTGCTGTTAATCCATTCTGTACCTAACTCTAACCACTTTACAGGGATACAGAAGATAACTTGGTAAATATTTGTCAACTTAATCCATTGATGGACACTGTTAAAATCAAAGTTCATTTAATTGTAAACCATGTATTAAACATCAAACTTAGCAATTCCACACTTGACCCAACTAGGTACTTCCAGATTGTCTCTTTCTGGTCACCAACAGCCACCTCCGCTGAAAGTATATACTATTTGGGTCATGAAAGAGTCTGCTTTCAGCAGTTCCAAATATCATCTACTAGAAATATTGCAAAGCATCCATATGGCCACTTTAAAACATTTAAACATAAGGCATACTAAGTGGGTTTTTTTGAATTTTAGTTTTTTACACAGCAGGTTCTTATTAGTTATCCATTTTATACACATCAGGGTATACATGTCAATCCCAATCCCCCAATTCATCACAACCCCCCCCCCCCACCCCCGCCCCTTTCCCCCCTTGGTGTCTATACATTTGTTCTACATCTGTGTCTCAATTTCTACCCTGCAGACCAGTTCATCTGTACTATTTTTCTAGGTTCAACATATATGCGTTAATGTACAATATTTGTTTTTCTCTTTCTGATCTACTTCACTCTGTATGACAGTCTCTAGATCCATCCACATTTCTACAAATGACTCAATTTTGTTCCTTTTTATGGATGAGTAATATTCCATTGTATAAATGTACCACATCTTATTTATCCATTCGTCTGTCAATGGGCATTTAGGTTGCTCCCATGTCCTGGCTATTGTAAATAGTGCTGTAATGAACATTGGGGTGCATGTGTCTTTTTGAATTATGGTTTTCTCCGGGTATATGCCCAGTAATGGGATTGCTGGGTCATATGATAATTCTATTTTTACTTTTTAAGGAACCTCCATACTGTTCTTCATAACGGCTGTATCAATTTACATTCCCACCAACAGGGCAAGAGGGTTCCCTTTACGCCACACCCTCTCCAGCATTTGTTGTTTGTAGATTTTCTGATGATGCCCATTCTAACTGGTGTGAGGTGATACCTCACTGTAGTTTTGATTTGCATTTCTCTAATAATTAGTGATGTTGAGCAGCTTTTCATGTGTTTCATGGCCATCTGTATGTCTTCTTTGGAGAAATGTCTACTTAGGTCTTCTGCCCATTTTTGGATTGGGTTGTTTGTTTTTTTAATATTGAGCTGCATGAGCTGTTTATATATTTGGGGATTAATCCTTTGTCTGTTGATTCGGTTGCAAATATTTTCTCCCATTCTGAGGGTTGTCTTTTCATCTTGTTTATAGTGTCCTTTGCTGTGCAAAAGCTTTTAAGTTCCATTAGGTCCCATTTGTTTATTTTTGTTTTTATTTCCATTACTCTAGGAGGTGGATCAAAAAAGATCTTGCTGTGATTTATGTCAAAGAGTGTTCTTCCTATGTTTTCCTCTAAGAGTTTTATAGTGTCCAGTCTTACATTTAGGTCTCTAATTCACCTTGAGTTTATCTTTGTGTATGGTGTTCGGGAGTGTTCTAAGTTCATTCTTTCACATGTAGCTGCCCAGTTTTCCCAGCACCGCTTATTGAAGAGGCTGTCTTTTCTCCATTGTATATCCTTGCCTCCTTTGTCATAGATCAGTTGACCATAGGTGTGTGGTTTTATCTCTGGACTTTCTATCCTGTTCCATTGATCTATATTTCCGTTTTTGTGCCAGTACCATATTTTCTTGATTACTGCAGTTTTGTAGTATTATCTGAAGTCAGGAAGTCTAATTCCTCCAGCTCTGTTTTTTTCCCTCAAGACTACTTTGGCTATTTGAGATCTTTTGTGTCCCTGTACAAATTTTAAGATTCTTTGTTCTAGTCCTGTAAAATATGCCATTGGTAATTTGATAGGGATTGCACTGAATCTGTAGATTGCTTTGGGTAGTATAGTCATTTTCACAATATTGATTCTTCCAATCCAAGAACATTGTATATCTCTCCATCTGTTTGTATCATATTTAATTTCTTTCATCAGTGTCTTATAGTTTTCTGCATACAGGTCCTTTGTCTCCCTAAGTATGTTTATTCCTAGGTATTTTATTCTTTTTGTTGCAGTGGTAAATGGGAGTGTTTCCTTAAATTCTCTTTCAGATTTTTCATCTTTAGTGTCTAGGAATGCAAGAGACTTCTGTGCATTAATTTTGTATCCTGCAACTTTACCAAATTCATTGATTAGCTCTAGTAGTTTTCTGGTGGCATTTTTAGGATTCTCTCTGTATAGCATCATGTCATCTGCAAACAGTAACAGTTTTACCTCTTCTTTTCCAATTTGAATTCCTTTTGTTTCTTTTTCTTCTCTGATTACCATGGCTAGGACTTACAAAACTATTTTGAATAATAGTGGTGAGAGTGGACATCCTTGTCCTGTTCCTGATCTTAGAGGAAATGGTTTCAGTTTTTTACCATTGAGAATGATGTTTGCTGTGGGTTTGTCATATATGGCCTTTATTATGTTGAGGTAGGTTCCCTCTATGCCCACTTTCTGAAGAGTTTTTATCATAAATGGGTGTTGCATTTTGTCAAAAGCTTTTTCTGCATATATTGAGATGATCATATGGTTTTTCTTCTTCAGTTTGTTAATATGGTGTATCACATTGATTGATTTGCATATATTGAAGAATCCTTGCATGCCTGGGATAAACTCCCCTCGATCGTGGTGTGTGATCTTTTTAATGTGTTGTTGGATTCTGTTTGCTAGTGTTCTGTTGAGGATTTTTGCATCTATATTCATCAGTGATATTGTTGTGTAATTTTCTTTTTTTGTAGTATCTTTGTCTGGTTTTGGTATCAGGGTGATGGTGGCCTCATCGAATGAGTTTGGGAGGGTTCCTTCCTCTGCAGATTTTTGGAAGAGTTTGAGAAGTATGGGTGTTAGCTCTTCTCTAAACGTTTGATAGAATTCACCTGTGAAGCCATCTGGTCCTGGACTTTTGTTTGTTGGAAGATTCTTAATCATAGTTTCAATTTCATGACTTGTGATTGGTCTGTTCATATTTTCTGTTTCTTCCTGGTTCAGTCTTGGGAGGTTATACCTTTCTAAGAATTTGTTCATATCTTCCAGGTTGTCCATTTTATTGTCATAGAGTTGACTGTAGTAGTCTCTTAGGATGCTTTGAATTTCTGCGGTGTCTGTTGTATCTTCTCCTTTTTCATTTCTGATTTTATTGACTTGAGTCCTCTCCCTCTTTTTCTTGATGAGTCTTGCTAATGGTTTGTCAATTTTGTTTATCTTCTCAAAGAACCAGCTTTTAGTTTTAGTGATCTTTGCTATTGTTTTCTTTGTTTCTATTTCATTTATTTCTTCTCTGATCTTTATGATTGATTTCCTTCTACTAACTTTGGGTTTTGTTTTTTCTGCTTTCTCTAGTTCCTTAGGTGTAAGGTTAGATTCTTTTGAGATTTTCCTTGTTTCCTGAGGTAGGCTTGAATAGCTATAAACTTCCCTCTTAGAACTGCTTTTGCTGCATTCCATAGGTTTTGGATCATTGTGTTCTCACTGTCATTTGTCTCTAGGTATTTTTTTATTTCCTCTTTGATTTCTTCGGTGATCTCTTGGTTATTTAGTAACGTATTGTTTAGCCTCCATGTGTTTGTGTTTTTTACTTTATTTTCCCTGTAATTGATTTCTAATCTCATAGTGTTGTAGTCAGGAAAAATGCTTGATATGATTTCAATTTTCTTAAATTTACCGAGGCTTGATTTGTGACCCAAGATGTGATCTATCCTGGAGAATGTTCCACTTGAGAAGAAAGTATAATCTGCTGTTTTGGGATGGAATGTCCTATAAATATCAATTAAATCTATCTGGTCTATTGTATCATTTAAAGCTTCTGTTTCCTTATTAATTTTTTGTTTGTATGATCTGTCCATTGGTGTAAATGAGGTGTTAAAGTCCCCCACTATTATTGTGTTACTGTCGATTTCCTCTTTTATAGCTCTTAGCAGTTGCCTTATGTATTGAGGTGCTCCTATGTTGGGTGCATATATTTTTTTAATTGTTATATCTTCTTCTTGGATTGATCCCTTGATCATTATGTAGTGGCCTTCCTTGTTTCTTGTAACATTCTTTACTTTAAAGTCTATTTTATCTGATATGAGTATTTTGTTGAAGATTTTTGCATCTGTGTTCATCAGCTTTCTTTTGATTTCCATTTGTATAGAATATGTTTTTTCATCCCCTCACTTTCAGTTTGTATGTGTCCCTAAGTCTGAAAGGGAATTACCTACAACCAAGATTACTCTACCTGGCAAGGATCTCATTCAGATTCAACAGAGAAATCAAAAGCTTTACAGACAAGCAAAAGCTAAGAGAATTCAGCACCACCAAATCAGCTCTACAACAAATGCTAAAGGAACTTCTCTAAGTGGGAAACACAAGAGAAGAAAAGGACCTACAAAAACAAACCCAAAACAATTAAGAAAATGGTAATAGGAACATAAATATTGATAATTACCTTAAACGTGAATGGATTAAATGCTCCAACCAAAAGACACACGCTTGTTGAATGAATACAAAAACAAGACCCGTGTATATGCTGGGCTATTGTAAATAGTGCTGCAATGAACATTGGGGTGCATTTGTCTTTTTGAATTATGGTTTTCTCTGGGTATATGACCAGTAATGGGATTGCTGGGTCATATGGTATCTACACTCTGCCATCTTGAACCAATCAATAAGTTTTTATAGTTGTAAATTGGTATTTATTTGCAGTACATAGTAGAGCCACCACAATCCCTGTTGTTAGCTCCTCCTAAAATGTTTATGAGCCCTGCTATACTCATTTTAGTTTAGCAAAGGGCATCAACCAAGTGTTAAAAAAAAAAGCCCATAGGCTAGCCAAGGACCAATGGCCAATATGGACCCACTGAAAAAAATAAACTAGGCAAATGAAATTTCATTTTGGACAAAACTGGAAAAACAAACATGATTAGTTAGTTAGAAATGAAGCTGCATGTGAAAATATTCACCAGATTGGGTAAGATCCATAGCAGATGAAAGCTATTTAGAAACTGAAGATATGAGAGAACAGAAAAGGCATAGAGTATAAAGTGAGGAGAACTGTTGGTCAAACAAGAACAGTACAGTTGCTCATTTGGATTAGAGATGTCACAAGAGAGACCACTGAGCTTTCCTTTATGATTTCAATCCACACAAGAAAAAGTCTTCTTTCTCTTCAGGAAAACGAATTAGGCATCCATTTTTTGTAGCCAAAAGAACCAAAATCAAATGCATTATTAAAGGGGAGGCATATAAATTAGTATAATGTTAGCTGCTGTAACAAACGAAGCCCAAAACTTCAGTAGCTGTTCTATTAAAAAGTATGTAGTCTTATAGATGCATTCAAAGGTCAAAGAAACCACTGCTTCCAAACCATTAGCAATGATTGGACTAAAAATGTTCATTTCAATGTGAAATGAAGATATTGGCTCCACCAATGGAAGTACTAACTCTGACAAAGACAAGAGGGGGAGAGGGATTTTTAAGTTCTATTTTTTTTTCAATAGAATTCTTACAATGCATGCATAATACCATATAATACCAGAACCAGACATGGGAGGGTAGATTATGAAACTTGATAAATGTGAAAACTTGATTGAACATACTGAAATTAAGAGAAAATAAACTTTTTTCCGAACATGGAAGGAATACTGTTTAATTTTAGATAATCTTGCTAGCAGTTCCCTTTCTTCATTGTTCTGTCACTACTGGTCTACCTTAAAGACCAGCAGCAGGACTCATGGAAGGAATCAGACCTGATTGAATTCTGTCTTAATAGTTATGTACCTTATAGCAAGCTTTTGGATATTTCTGAGCTTAAGTTTCCACATCCAGAAATGAGATAATAATAGCAATCAAAACAGTATAGAACTGGCATAAAAACAGACACAGAGATCAGTGGAACAGAACAGAAAGCCCAGAAATAAACTACACATATATGGTCAACTAATTTATGACAAAGGAGCCAAGAATATTCAATGAGGAAAAGACAGTCTCTTTAATAAATGGTGTGGGGAAACTGAAGAAGCACATGCAAAAGAAGGAACATAGACTATTATCTTACACCATACACAAAAATTAACTCAAAATGGATTAAAGACTTGAAACTCAGACCTGAACTAAAACCATAAAACTCCAAGAAGAAACCATACGTGGTAAATTCCTTGACATCAGTCTTTGCAATGATTTTTTTGAATCTGATTCCAAAAGCAAAAAAAAAAAAAAAAAAAGCCAGTGGGATTACATCAAACTGAAAAGCTTCTGCACAGCAAAGGAAATTATCAACAAAGAGAAAAGTCAACCTACTGAATGGGAGAAAATATACACAATAAGAGGCTATATCCAAAATATATAAAGAATTCATACAACTCAATAACAAAAAAAACAATTAAAAAATGGTCAGAGGATCTGAATAGGCATTTTTCTAAGATATACACACAGATGGCAAACAGACACATGAAAACATGCTCAACATCCCTAATCATCAGGGAACTTCAAATCAAAACCACAATGAGATCTCACTTCACACCTGTTAGAATGGCTATTATCTAAAAGACAAGTGTTGGCAAGGATGTGGAGAAAAGGGAACCCTTGTACGCTGTTGGTGGGAATGTAAATTGGTACACCCACTATGCAAAACAGTGTGAAAGTTCCTCAGAAACTTAAAAATAGAACTACCATATGATACAGCAACTCCAATTCCAGGTATTTATCCAAAGAAAACAAAAACATTGATTTGAAAAGATACATGCACTCCCATGATGTTCATTGCAGCATTATTTACAATAGCCAAGGTATGGAAACAACATAAGTGTTCATTGTGGTGTGTATATACATACAATGAAATACTATCCAGCCATAAAAAATAATGAAATCTTATCATCTGGATGGACCTTGAGGGCATTATGCTAAGTGGAATAAGTCAGATAGAGAAAGACAAATGCCGTATAATCTCACTTAAATTTGGAATTTTTAAAAAAGGTTATATATACAAAGAACACATTGGTGGTTGCCAGAGGCAGGGGTTAGGGATGAGCAAAATAGGTGAAGAAAGTCACAAGGTACAAACTTCTAGCTATAAAATAAAAAGTCATGGGGATGTAATGTACAGCATGACAGCAATAGTTAATAATACTGAATTACATATTTGAAAGTTGCTAAGAGAATAGATCTTAAAATTTCTCATCACAGGAAAAAAATTACTTGTAATTATGAATAAATGAATAAATAATGTTATTATTCTTAAAATAAATAGTACAGTCATTTTAGAAAATGAGAACACCTACTCTGCATTTACACGTAAATTAAAAGGATAATATATAGAAAGCTCCTATGACCTTCTAGACTACAGATCTTAGCTTAATGTGGCATGGCTCGTTCAGCTTTGAAATGTAACCTGAGTAGGGCACTATTATTTTGATAACATGTTTCATCTAGATTCCTTAGAGGATCAGAATTGTTCCCCTTCTGCTTTCCAAAATAACTGAGGTCTCAAGCTGTGGCTATACCAACAACCTCTGAATTTAAGAACTCCTCAAACATGTGAGTGATCTTAGCTGTGTTAGCCATCAAACAAATAGTGCAAATTATTCTCCAAATCTGTCTCCAGCCATGACTCATTCAGTAGAATATTAGATCCTTTGCTCTGAATGAGAAGAGACAGCGCATAGCAATTGTAATTCAAAGTCTCCCCAATCCTCTCCAAAATGCTGATCACACGAGGTTACCCAAAGAGTAACAACCCAAATTTCAGTCACCTTTGCATAATGCTGGAACTCAGCCTCCAATCAGTTCCCTCAAGCTATTTCATGGAGTGCTGGGGGTTTTATCACATGTTCTCAGAAATACAATGTCTCAGACTTACTGTATGCCTATTCCCCCCACCCCAGACCCTGCTTCTAGATTTCTATTGCTCAGAAACTCACTTGAGGGCAGTTTTTCACTGGCATTGCTATCAGTGCCATCCTTGAAAACAAAGGTCCCCTGCCTAGGATGCTGTCTCCAGAGTACCCAAAACTACAAGTGCCAAAGTGTTAAAGTAAGGCTGTGTTCTTCACTACACTGAAGCCTCTCGAGGCTTTCATAGAAATGAACAGGATGTACCCCTCCATTACTCTATCATATGGACCTCCAAAGAGCACTACCTCTGCCTTCAGAGACAGATTCTCTCCAGGAAATTGATCTACTCCTTTCTCCTAAAGAATAATTGTGAGCAATCCTCCCCAGGCTCCCCATTCCCTTTGCCTTACTTTGTTTCCAACAGAAGTTATCTTGTATATCTCTTTCCTTCATACAAATAAACACTAAGTGCAACAGGCCTGACCAATGTTTCACACAAGCCGAGACGTGGGGGAAAGTCAATGATGATACAACCAGTGCCTTGAATATAATAAAATATATAGAAATTAACATACTAAGAAAGACCCAATCAAAATACCTATGGATTAGAAGCCTGTTCCATTCTATAAGTCCCCAGTGTTCATTTTTAAACAATTTAAGACTCCAGATGTACCAGCTGGCCAAAAAGCTGATAACTGGGCCCTTTAAAGATGTTTCATATAGAGATCATCACAGATTGACCAAAGAAAACCAAAACTACTAGACGGAGAGGTGTAGCATTCAACTCACAGAGCCAAACCTTCCTAAGTCCTTTAGCATCAGAAGTTAAGCTGTGCTCCCACAGATACCTCAAGCAAAATTTTATTTTTTTAAATTTGTATCCTTACCTACATCCAAAAGTGTCTGCAATAAATCTTCTGGAGAAGCTCCTATTTGATTCTTCTAGGGTCAGCTTTCAGAGTCTATAAAAGAAGAACACTTTATAGGTATTCTTAGGAAATAAGGTCAGAATGTTGAATGTTGTGACAACATCAAGACAAAAACACAACTGAACATAATGAGGTCTCATTTCAGTACTTGAAAATGGACTATTACTATCTTGAATCCATCTATTTCTCTCCAATTCTACTACCATCATTTTTGTCTAAGCCAGGCTTATTGACCATCCGAATTATTGCAACAGCCTTGAATATGCTGTCCTGCACCCTCACCTATATCCCTGTTTTCTCTTCTTTTTACCTGGCTTATCTATTCTTCAGGCTTCAGTGTAAATGTCAATCCATATACAAACAAAAGCCTTCTCTGACACTCTTTTTCTAGATAGATTAAGACCGTGTGGTAGGCAGAATAATGGCCCCTCAATGATGTCCTAATCCCTAGAAATTGCTGATACTGGGAATTTGTTACATTACATTACATTGAGATTGCAGATGATATTAATGTTGCTAATCAGCTGACCTTACGATAGGGAAAGTATCCTGGATTATTCAGATGGGTCCATTGTAATCACAGCATCCTTAATATAGAAGAAGGATCAGAAGAGGTGATCAGAGTAAATGGGAAAAGGACTCATCCCACCACTGCTAGCTTTGAAGGTGGAGAACAGGATCCACAAGCCAAAGAATGCAGGTGGCCTCTAGAAACTGGAATGATCAAGGAAACAGATTCTCCCGTAGAACATCTAAACATCTTGATAATAGCCCAGTGAGACCCATTTTAGACTTCTGACTTCTAGAAGCATAAGTAAAAAAAATCTGTGTTCTTTTAGCCATGAAGTTTCTGGTAGTTTGTTACAGCAGCAATATAAAACTAATCCATCCCTTTATTACAAATTTTCATGGGACAAGTTTGGCTGAACTTGTCAAAATTGTAATTACACTAATTATTTGGTCAATGTCTGTCTCCATCCTTAGAAAGAATGTATTTCCAGTCTTTCCTACTCATAACTGGTTTAGGTTATTGCCTGGAATTTAGGGTTTTCTGTAAATATTTGTCAAATTAATGAACTGTGTACATGGCAAAATATTCCCATCCAAGTAATGCCCAATCCAGACCAAAAGCTGAGTTTTTTGTGATTAAATGATATACGTGAGGCCTTAGATTTTTTTTAAAAAATCACTTTAAAAAGAGAAACACTTTAATTTATAAATATTAAAAGGATGCAAGAGTGAGTGAGAAATATTAAGGATAGTCAAAGAAGATACAGTATACATTTAAGTCCCTGAAGAAGAAAACCAAGACAAAGAAATAGAACAAATATTTAAAACTATAACTCCAAAAACTTTTCTAAAATTAAAAAAAAGATTTGAAACTACATATTGAAAGAGCATTCTTGTATCTGAGGATATCAACTTAGAACAAGTAACATTAGGCATATTTTAGTACTTATGGAATATTCTAATTCTATAATTCCCTATGTTCTTAAGAACCAGATTCTCAGGGCAGAAGAAATACAAATGTAAGAAAAAGAGTGTAAGTAAAAATCTTTTAGTTCTAAATTCAAATGGGAAGTATCGATATAAATTCAAGAGGTATTTAAACTTTAAGGACACACACACACACATTTCCTAGACCTGTCTACTTAAAAAGGTCTAGAAACAATGATCAGCCCAGAATCAGTGAACACCACTAAAGCCCAGACTCTATCCACAACATACCGTTTCCCTATAAGAGGAACCATGACTGTTTAGACGAATGGCTAATTTCAGGTCAGGAATAGTAAACGTACAAGGTTGGCCTAGAACATCTTGATATACCAGATAGCAAGAAAAGTATTAAAGATCACAAGGGTGAGATATATAGAGAGAAATAGATATATAGATATATATCAATAGATACAAATATATACATATATATATATAACTTAGAAGACAACTTGAAAGGAGAATATAATGGTCCAAAGATAGGAAAATTTGAGCTTTAATAAGGATAAGGTTGCAATGGATTGAAATCCATAAATTATGCTTAAATCCATGAGTTTATAATATTTATGAATAAAAAAAATTTGATCATCTTCTGAGAACAAGGAATCAATTCAGTATCTTGAAAACTGAACAAAATAAAAGGACAACACCAAGAATTAATCCTGTCTTCCTATGTGATCTGTATTAATAGAATATCGATAATAATAGGTGAGAGGAAGTATCTCCTTATGAAATTATTACAACTGGTAAATGAAAACAACTTGGTAAAATTAGAACACCACCACTTTACAACCCCCAAGAAATTAATGGTTCCAGGTATGGATAACCAATGGCAGTAAAAAAACAACTATAAAAAGAGCAAGAACTAGACATCATGTGCCTCCTGATGAAAAAACATAATACTACCTATAATGTTGCCAAAGGAACAAACCTAAATCACATGCTGCCTCTGGATCCAGCTGCCGATTTTCAGGAAATATAGAAGAAAGGGGAACATGCAGAACTTCTTGAGTATATAGTCAGGAAAATCCAGACTGTGGAAAACTTTCCAAGTCAAATGCCAGGTTTGCAGATATATATGCTGTAAATAAAAGAATGACAGGGCTTCCCTGGTGGCGCAGTGGTTGAGAGTCCGCCTGCCGATGTAGGAGACACGGGTTCGTGCCCCGGTCCGGGAAGATCCCTCGTGGCCCGGAGCAGCTGGGCCCGTGAGCCAGGGCTCCTGAGCCTGCGCGTCCGGAGCCTGTGCTCCGCAACGGGAGAGGCCACGGCAATGAGAGGCCCGCGTACCGGAAAACAAAAACAAAAAGAATGACAAATTATAAAATGCTAATTGTAGATTAAAAGATACTTAAAAGAGTTTCACAGTTTTTAATATGCAAGACTCAACTAGAGTGTCTTAGGGAAGTGATGAAACTAGGAAGAAGTTCAAAGAAGTGACAACTACAGCAGTCAGAATAATGGTTACTTTTGGAAGGAGGGAGAGACTGTGATGAGGCACTGGGGTAGCTGAAAAGTTCTATTTCTTGTCCCAGATGGTGATTACAATGGTTTCCACCTTATAATAACTTACTAGCTTTATGTTTTGGTGTGATTTCTTGTACTTGCATTTTATTTTACAACAAAAAGTTTTAAAAATATAAATGCAGTTTCTAAAAATACAGACAACTGAGAAATAGAGAAGCAACTTCTTTCTCTCTGAGTTGGTCACAGGTATAAATGGAAATAAATGCTGAGGAGATTCAGAGTAATAGAATTTATAAAAAATTGTTTAATTCTTATGCAAATATGCTTAAAGAATTAAAGTAAGGTCAGATTTACCTAGATAGTAAAATCCTTGAGAGCCTAATCATGTTTTCCCCCATAACTTTAGCATGATTACAGGGATGGGGTCTGGGGGTCTTGGAGGGAGGGCAGGGATGATAATTTGTGATTGACTGACAAAATCACAAACAGCTACAAATTTCCATTAACGTTTTAATCTACACTATGGAAAATTTGAGAATGTGGGCTTTTTTTTTGCTCCTTAATAATGTTATTTCCTAGATTCAGCTGAGAATAGGGGTAAAAATAACAAATCAACTATTTGAACTGAACATTATCTTATTTAGTTAAATAAAGAAATAATACAGTTAACCCTTTTCAACATAATTATTAACAATTTTATACACTTATTTGAAATTATTTTAGTTCCAAAATATCAGAAAGTTGGGATTCTTCTCAAAACTAAATTTCTAAAACACATACAGGATCAATGCGATCACTAAATACAATCCATAAACAATTTAGACCCAATTGCTCTGAAGTGAAATAAAATTGGATATTGCCCTGAAAATATATTAAAATTAATAGAGACAGAAAATAGATTAATGGTTGCCAAAATCTGGGAGGAGGAGGGAATGGGGAGGGACTGCTAATGCTGCTAATGGGTATGAGACAAAAATGGTCTAAAACTGGATAATGTAATGGCCACACAAGTCTATGAATAGACTAAAAGTCATTACATTGCACACTTTAAAAGGGTGAATTTTATGATATGTGAATTATATCTCAATAAAGCTGTTACACACACACACACACACACACACACACACACACAAATGAATCAGCATCCCTTTGCTTTCTCTCTCTCTCCCTCACTCTTGCTCACCTATTCTTTTCTTATTTTCATTCCCTTGCCCCTTGACCTGAAAGGTAATCAAATTAATTCTTTAAAAATCTGTTATGTGTGTTTTCTCTAGATATCAGGGCATGCATAGTTACAAGAGGTTGCATCCTTTTCTTTTACTTACTTCAAATTAGAGCTTTGGAAATTGGTCATGCAGCTGTATGCAAAATAAGAATATGAGTGTGTTACTATTTCGATTCAGAGAAAAGAGCACTGTCATTTTAAAAACTAGAATAAACCTACCTCACTGTTATGTTGATCTTTCTGATTTCAAGAAATAGCAACTATTTCTGATTAAAGTGCCTTCTCACTATTAAATGTATTTCTAATAGACATTAATAGCACATTACACATATTACATCCATTAAGTGAAACACGTATCAGCAAATTTGTGTGCTGCATGCATCGAATGGAGCAGAGATGATAGCATACTTGATTAAAATACTGGGTAAAAGTGTTTCTATCCAAGAAGTCTCTAGTACAGATATAATTTAGTTTATGTATATATAAATTATACTAACTGCCTTGGTTTTAAGTGTTTAATTGTAATGCTACAATGATTTTCAGCAACATGTACCTCTACTACATTTCTCATGCCACTGTATCTTAGATTTGTCTTCAAAACATAAATGTAACACCAGAATTTTATCTCATCTTTCCATGACTGCTGTGTATAAACTGAACACTTCAAGAATGTTTTCTAAATTCAAACAAGACCACTACAGTTTTTGCATTGGAAATTTTAAAGACATAACTGGGCTTTAATTGAATTCTATGTCCGTATTCTCCCTTATTATTTGAAAGGCACATCAAATTTTCTTTATAGCAAATGCTTCAAGCTTAAACATTATATTTGCATTTGTTTCAAGGCCAGAGAGTTATTGAAACAATATCAAAAAAACATTTTTTAAACTTTAGTAAATACAGTGTCTCATTTTATAAAGCAAAATACTCAAAATTTGTGCCAGTTTTCCTGTGGTTTGTAAAATCTGGTGTACAGTATGTTTGGTGAGTGAAGCCAAATCATTGGGATAGAAAACACAGTCCCAAGTTAATACAACACTTTACCATCTAGCATTTATCAAACATGTAGAGGAAAGTAGGAAAACAGTGCTAAACATGTTTTACATTTTAAGGTAGCAGATACATCAGGGCATTTTCTTAAAGTTAGATATCTTTGTCTAAAATAAACTAATTCCCATTCCTAAAAAAAAGAGCAAATTTCTTGAAAATGACAAGAAAACAAATTACAAGAGAGGTCTGTCTGTCTGTGATAATTTCCTTTTTCCTTACTAGGAAAAAATGGAACATATTTACCTTATTGTTGTCCCTTTTGGCTTTGTGATTTTAGTCACAAAGATATTTAAAAAGCAGAATTTGAAATATTTCTTTAAGCCAGACAACATTAGCCTAACACCATGGCATTCTTATGCCCTGATTTCTTCTCATGCCAGGGTGCTATTTATAATAAATGGTTTGACCCACTTACAGATATTCTGATGGGTAGCACTAGGGGATCATAAAGTTCATGAATCCTTTCTTTTTCCCTAGAACACTTTGTGTTTGTTTCCTTTTCATTCTCAAAAGTTGTTTTTTTTGCCAGAGCCTAAAGTTTCCTTTTAATTCCATACATTTTTAACTGAACTTGCATACTTAATGAACCAGACAACTTGTAACACTGAGCCTCATGTTATGAAGCCACTAAACATATATGAAACCTGTTTCTAATATGAGCTGTCATTTCATAATAATATTAAGCTCAAAGCATAATCTAATTATCACACTAGTTTTATGTATTTATATATCTTTGATGTTGGCTATGACTCTCTCTATTTATCAAGACACTGACTAAAGCAAAACCAGTATTTTATGTGGCAAGGGTTATGTCAAAATATAAAATATTCACTGTTTTATATTACAAGTGATGATTCTTCATCAAAATCAGCAAATCCTGCTAGAATGTACTCCCCATAAGGCAGAACATTTGTCTCATTCACCACTCTATCCTCAGCACCTAAAATGGGGTCTGGCATATATCATGGGGTCATTAAAATGCACTAAATAAATAACTTGCTAGTGAATTAATAAATTAATGAAATTGATGAATGATTAATAACTGTATCTAAGATGCTTCATGTAAACACCTGAAATTGAATGCATAGAGAGACAACATAGAATGACTGTGAGTTAAAAAAAGATTTAATACCCCTTGTTAGCTCCTCTTTCAGTTGTCTACGTTTTTACTATCATCTACCACTGAAGCAAATGTAAACTGATACATTTTTGGATAGCAGTTTACAATATACATTATAAGCTTTATATCCAAAAACTGTATTTTACAAATTTATCTGAAGACAATTATCAGAGATGGGCACAAATGTTTATTGACAAAGATAATAAGGTTATTTATAATAATAATAAGTTGAAATGATTTATACATCTAAAAGTAACAGAGTAGTAAGGCAATGTACAGATTTAATGCAATCCCTATCAAAACACCCATGACATTCTTCATAGAATGAGGACAAATAATCCTAAAATTCATATGGAACTACAAAAAACCCGAATTGCCAAAGCAATCTTAAGAAAAAAGACCAAAGTTAGAGGTATCACCCTCCCTGACTTCAGACTATACTACAAAGCTACAGGAATCAAAACAGTATGGTACTGGCACAAAAACAGACAGATCAATGGAACAGAATAGAGAGCCCAGAAATAAACCCATGCACCTGATCAATTAATCTATGAAAAAGGAGGCAAGAATATACAATGGGAAAAGACAATCTCTAAAAGAAGTGGTACTGGGAAAACTGTACAGCTACATGTAAAACAATGAGATTAGAGCATTTCCTCACACCATATACAAAAATACACTCAAAATTGATTAAAGACTTAAATGTAAGACCTGAAGGCAGAACACTGACAGAAATCATAGCAATTTTTTTTTGTATCTGTCTCCTAAAGAAAAATAAATAAGCAAAATAAACAAATGGGACCTAATTAAACATAAAAAGCTTTTGCACAGCAAAGGAAACCATTGACAAAACGAAAAGACAAGCTATTGAATGGGAGAAAATACTTGCAAATGATATGACCAACAAGGGGTTAATATCCAAAATACATAAGCAGCTCATATAACTCAATATCAAAAAAAAAAAATCAAAAAATGGGCAGAAGACCTAAGTAAACATTTTCCCAAAAAAGACATACAGATGGCTAAAAAGCACATAGAAAGATGCTCAACATCACTAATTATTAGAGAAATGCAAATTAAGACAACGAGATATCACCTCACACCTGTCAGAATGGCTATCATCAAAGAGTCTACAAATAAAAAATGTTGGTGAGATGTGAAGAGAAGGGAACCCTTATGCACTGCTGGTGAGAATGTAAACTAGTGCAGCCACTATGGAAAAACAGTATGGAAGTTTCTCAAAAAACTAAAATAAGAATGGCCACATAACCCAGCAATTCCACTCCTGGGTATATATTCAGAAAAATGAAAACACTAATTTGAAAAGATACATGCACTCCAATGTACATAGCAACACTAGTTATAATAGCCAAGATATGGAAGCAACCCAAGTGTCCATCAATAGACAAATGAAGTAAATGTGTTATATATATACAATGGAATACTACTCAGCCATAAAATATAATAAAATTCTGCCATTTGCAGCAATGTCGATGGACCTAGAGAGAATATTATACTTAGTGAAGTAAGTCAGATAGAGAAGACAAATACTGTATGATATCACTTATATGTGGAATCTAAAAAATAAAAAAGTAAATGTATATAGAAAAACAGACTCACAGATATAGAGAACAAACTAGTGGTTGCCAGTGTAGAGAGGAAGGGAGAAGGGGCAAGATAGGGGTATGAGATTAAGAGATACAAACTACTATATATAAAATAGGTAAGCAACAAGGATATGTTGTACAGCACAGGGAATTATAACCATTATTTTGTAATAACTTTTAATGGAGTATAATCTATAAAGATACTGAATCACTATGCTATACACCTGATATTAATATACTATTGTAAATCAACCATACTTCAATAAAAAGTCACAAAAGTAAATTAAATAAAATAAAAAAACAAAAGTAATGGGGTAATTAAATTATGGAATACCCATAGAATGGAATAATATGCAGCTATTAAAAATTGTCAGAGTATTCAATAACATGAAAAAATGTTCTAGAAATACTGTTAACTTAAAAAGTCACAAAATAGCATGATCCCTTTTTTTTAAAAGTTTAATATGCATATTCTTTAAAAAAGAATGGAAAATACTTCAAAATATTCAAGGTGGTTATTTCTTGATGGTGGGACTACTGGTGATATGTATTTTTAATATTTTGTTATCACTATTTTTTTTCAATATTTTCCAAATTTTCTACTATGAAAAGATATTATTTTTTGAGGTCAGATGATTTTAATGACATTCATTTAAAAGCAAAATATAAAAAAAATGTTTGAAACCAGACAAATCCAGGTTTAAAATTATGCTTAGGCAAAATGTTCTTATCCTGTCCCTTTATGTATATAATACCATCTACATTGCAGGGCTTATTGCACAGAGTAACTGCTTCATAAATGATAGCTAATTGAACTACATCCAGTTAATAGTACACACAGGTATCTGCAGATGAAGATTAAGAAATGCATTCTTGTAAAATTTTCCCTTTTAAAATTTTCCCATCAAAAATGTATTTCATTGCCTGTTACACAGGTCAGTTCAAAGAACAATTAATTACATATGGAAGGACCATGTGAAATTACAGCCAAAGCAATTGCTAATGCAGTTCATGAATGTATTTTTGAGCATATTGCTCAAATGCTTAAAATGTCATTTAAAAAAATCTATCTAAAACATTTTATAACTGGCCAGCTTTTATGACAATTTAAATTTTTCCATATGGCTAACAGCTGACAGTATTATGCCAGCTTTAGTGTTCCTCTCCTTTTTTATATAAATATGAACTTTCAAAAACAAATTTAAATTATTGAAAAAAGAACTATAAATTTTTATAGAGTTCATGTTGACCTAGAGTTTCATATTACTTAAACTAAACCTTTATATCTTTTATATCATTTTTCTCCATAGAACACATGGAGTTATAACTCTATGAAAATCTTGAAGAGGTGAGTGTCCAATTTCTTTAATGCTGTTGATTCTTCCATAACAAATTTTGTGCTGATAGCCTAGCTCAATGTGAGCTTTTGACTACTGAAGGAGATCCAGATTTAGAGTCTCCCAAATATTTACAATCTACTGGCCTCAGCTCCATGAAAATAGGATTCTGGGCTCACAGGAGTTCATGAAACTTATTTTTGCATTGGAGAATCACTGGCACGTTAACACACTAAACCTGTGATTCTCAAGATTGGTAAGGAGGTTGGTGGAGAGGGGTAGCAACATCTGGAAGACATTATCAGAATCAACATACAGTCTCATCCTCTCACCCCACATACCCAGCAACCTGGTAGTCTTGAGGTGAGGATACACTTTTGGGTGAAGAAAATAAATCTGTTTTTATTAGTTGAAGTATAGTTTATTTACAGTATTATATCAGCTTCAGATATACAACATAGTGATTCAATATTTTTATAGATTATATTCCATTTACAATTATTACAAAATAATGCCTATAATTCCCTGTGCTGTACAATCTGTTCTTGTTGCTTATCTATTTCATACACAATAGTTTGTGTCTCTTAATCCCATACCCCTATCTCGCCCCTCTCCCCTTCCCTCTCCCCACAGGAAACCACTAGTTTGTTCTCTACATCTGTGAGTCTGTTTCTGTTTCGTTATATACATTCGTTTATTTTTAAATCTGTTTTTTAAAGGTATCTCAGAGATTCTGAAATATGGGCATGTCATAGTGTTTAAAACTTCTCTATTAAAGGTGAGGATTTCTACATTAATATATGGGCTTAAATTTTTAATCTTGTCATTGCACATACTGTTACGAGTAACATGTATTAATATCCCAGACAGCTAGCGCTCTTCAGAACAGCCCTTAGAAAACACTGCATTCTGCAATGTAAGTTAACATCATTGCAATTATTATTCACCATACTGAATTGAGAAAACCACCTTGGTCGAAAAGGATATGGTCACTCAAATATGCAGTCCCTGCATGAGACTCTGAAAGGTCTATATGAGGTTTTCAAAGGTTGCCAGTTAAGATTTATTCTGAAACTGAGCACGTATGCAATCAAAATACTCAACTAAAGGAAAATATAGAAGATATCTATGACTTTGGGATAGAAAAATCTTTCTTAAAACACACACATAGCCTTAAACATAATACACAAGATTATAAGTACTCTTAGCACTAAGCAAGTCTGTTTTTCACAACTGTTGTCAAAAAGAAAATTAAATCCTTAGGTCTAAGTGTGCTATTTATTCTTTCCTTTATATATTCATTCACCAAATATTTATTGTATATCTACTACGGAACAGTTAGTGGTGATTTTTTTCAGAGACTTGTGTACTAGTTATTTTTTCACATAGAATTTCCTGCAGCGATCATATTCAGCAGTAGGAGATTTTAGTCACGACAGCTGGGCAAAATTTGAAATTGCGATCTCTCTCTCAATACTGTTCTTTCTACCCGTTCCTTCTTCCCCACAACATGAGGCTTCTAGCACAAAACACCACCAGTATTTACGTTTGACCTGGAGAGATTACATATTCCCCTAAAACATTCAGGTGACAGCAATCACAATGCCTTGCACATAACAATACTATATAATAATTTAATATGATTTATTTTTTGTTTTTGTTCTTCAACCAGAACAGGTCTTTTTCAATTAAAAAATAAGTAAATTTCTTACTTATTGTAAATGTAGGTCTTTTTCATTTTAAAAGTCATTAAAATACATTGATTTGTGTAAATGTGATCAACGTAGATTATGCACCATTTTACAGCATTAACGACTGGGGGTAAAAAAGATAAGACAACTTAGAAACCTGCCTATGAAGTAGCTCGTATTTCCAGTTTATGAAGCCTCTGAAGGATATTCTGCAAGTGTTCCTGCAATCTTATGAGCACAAAAGCAACCTTCTTATTGAGGCTGCCTCAAATGATGTGTCTTGGCATGGATGTCTTTGGACTTAACACTGAGATTAGCTCAGCTTCTTAAATCTGTAGGTTTGTCTTTTGCCTAACTTGAGAAATTTCTAGCCACTATTTCTTTGAAAATAACTTTTTCAGCCCCACCCTTTTCCTCCACTCTTTCTGGGACTTGGTTTATATGATTGTAAGATCTTTTGTTATAGTTCCACAGGTCCCTGAGTCTCTATTCATTATTTCTTAATCTATTTTCTCTCTGTTTCTCAGATTGGGTAATTGCTATTACTCTATTTTCAAGTTCATATTCTTTCCTCTGTTCTGTGTTAATACACCGATGAGCCTATCCAATACGTTTTTAGTTTTGATTACTGTTTTTTTCCATTCTCACATTTCCATTTGGTTCTTCTTCATATATTCTATTGGGTAGGCCAAAAGGTTTGTTCGGTTTTTTCCATAAGATGGCTCTAGTAGCACTTAGCTGTCTTTAACTTCATTCCAAACAATTTTGTTACATTGTATGCGACAGCTGTCATATCATCATGCATTTTAAAAAAAGACATCAAGAGTGGTGAATTTTTGTGTAGCCATTTTAGTATTAAAGATGGAAGAGGGCTTCACTGGTGGCGCAGTGGTTGAGAGTCCGCCTGCCAATGCAGGGGACACGGGTTCGTGCCCCGGACCAGGAAGATCCCACATGCCACCGAGCTGCTGGGCCCGTGAGCCATGGCCGCTGAGCCTGCGCGTCCGGAGCCTGTGCTCCGCAACGGGAGAGGCCACGACAGTGAGACGCCCGCGTACCGCAAAAAAAAAAAAAAAAAAAAGATGGAAGAAAAAAGGCAACATTAGGCTTTATTCTTTCAAGAAACGTAAAAACAGAACTGAAATGCAAAAAAAGATTTGTGCAGTGTATGGAGAAGGTGGTGTGACTTATGGAGAAGGTGCTGTGACTGATCAAACGTGTCCAAAGTGGTGTGTGAAGTTTCGTGCTGGAGATTTCACGCTGGACGATGCTCCATGATTGGGTAGACCAGTTGAAGTTGACAGCGATCAAATCGAGACATTAATTGAGAACAATCAACGTTATACCACATGGGAGATAGCCGACATACTCAAAATATCCAAATCAAACATTGAAAATCATTTGCACCAGCTTAGTTACGTGAATCATTTTGATGTTTGGGTTCCACATAAGTTAAACGAAAAAAACCTTCTTGACTATATTTCTGAATGTGCTTCTCTACTTAAATGTAATAAAAACCGTTCTGTTTTTAACATAAATTGTGATGGGCGATGAAAAGTAGATACTGTACAACAATGTGGAATGGAAGAGATCGTGGAGCAAGCGAAATGAACCACCACCAACCACACCAAAAGCCTGTCTTCATCCAAAGGTGATGTTGTGTATATGGGGATTGGAAGGGAGTCCTCCATCATGAGCTCCTTCCAGAAAACTAAATGATTAATTCCAACAAGTATGGCTCCCAATTAGACCAACTGAAAGCAGCACGCTACGAAAAGTGTCCAGAATTAGTCAACAGAAAACACATAATCTTCCGTCAGGATAACGTAAGACCACATGTTTATTTGATGACCAGGCAAAAACTGCTACAGCTTGGCTGGGAAGCTCTGATTCATCCGACGTATTCATCAGACGTTGCACCTTCAGATTTCCATTTATTTAGGTCTTTACAAAATTCCCTTAATGGAAAAAATTTCAATTCCCTGGAAGACTGTAAAAGGCATCTGGAACAGTTCTTTGCTCGAAAAGATAAAAAGTTTTGGGGAGTTGGAATTATGAAGTTGCCTGAAAACTGGTAGAAGGTAGTGGAACAAAAGGGTGACTACATTGCTCAATAAAGTTCTTGGTGAAAATGAAAAATGTGTCTTTTATTTTTACTTAAAAAAACTGAAGACACTTATTGACCCACCCAATGTTTCTTTCTTTTTTTTTTTTTTTTTGCGGTACGCGGACCTCTCACCGCTGTGGCCTCTCCCGTTGCGGAGCACAGGCTCCGGACGCGCAGGCTCAGCGGCCATGGCTCACGGGCCCAGCCGCTCCGCGGCACGTGGGATCCTCGCGGACTGGGGCACGAACCCGTGTCCCCTGCATTGGCAGGCGGACTCTCAACCACTGCGCCACCAGGGAAGCCCCAATGTTTCTTTCTTGATACTTTTCATTTGTTTCAAGTGTGTTCATAATTGCTTACTGAGACATTTTTACGATGGGCTGCTTTAAAAACTCGTGTCAGATAATTCCAATATTTATGCCATTTTGGAGCTGTCTTTTGTTCCTTGTATTTTCTCATTCAAGCTGAGATTTTCACGACTCTTGGTATGATGCATGATTTTTTATTGAATTCTGGACATTGTCGGTATTCTCCTCTGAGAAATTGGGATCTAGTTTAAGTCTTCTGTTTCAGCAGGCTTCCTCTGACACAGCACCAGCCGGGAGAGGGAGAGCTGCCTCACTTCTTCCAGGTGTGAATGGAAATTCAGTCTCCCTACTAGGCCTCCTCTGATACCATCCCAGCTGGGAAAAGACAAGGTGCTTTATCAGTGCTCCACACATGGCATCCACTAACACCTCAGTTCAGGGACAGTGGCTCATGACCTCTGGGGGGAGGAGCAAACCCCATATCCCCTCTCAGCCTCTCTGGCACAACCCTAGTGAGGAGTGAGAGAGGTGACTCATTACCTCCACGTAGGAGTGGAAGTCCTGGCTCCCCACTCAGCCTTTGCTGGCAAGGGTGGGAGGAAGACCACCATTTTTTCCCATGATGTTTGGCTAGAGTAGGGGGGCTATTTTCTAAAAGTTTTCTGTCTTACTAGGTGGACCCTTCTGGGACTTTTGCTAGAGAGAGCAGACTTTTGGGGGGACTTTTTTGGTTTGTAATGTTGGCATTTCTAGGTTCCTGGCTTCTCCAGCACCAGTCTGGGATATTTGTGGCAAATATAAAACCCACGAAACTCCTCACCATGCTGTTCCTCAGGCCCCAGAGTTCCTAACTGGGGTGCCTTCTTCTGCCAATCTTTCAGAATTTTCTTACATTTGTTTCATATGAAATTTCCAGAGTTTTAACAGTATTTAGCAGGAGGAATAGGGAAGAGTACAGGCATCCTATCTTTTCCAGAACCAGAAATCAATATATTTAACTCTAATATTCTGTATGCTGTATGTATGTTATTTCTCCAAATTTTTTTGTGGCCTGATACTATTGTGATCTCATTCATTTGGAGGCTCACTTATAAATGTTTTCCATAACTACTATATCTTTGCATATTTCTCAGAGAATTTTTCATTGCACCATTAAAATTTTTTTAATCTGCAATGCACATCCAATTGCATTTCTTATGCAAACCTATGTTTCTTGGAAGGTATAACATCCACAGCCACAAAACCCAATTTTAATGAAAGTACAAAGATAGTATATGATCATTCCACATGGGCGAAGAATGAGATTCTACTCATCATATCTTTCATAGACTTTTTCCAAATGCACACAACCAAAGCCTGATTATTCTCTTAATTTCAGCCTCACCTGAACAGATGTTCCTAGTTGATATTCTTCTACTTGTGCACTGATAGTCTCATTTATTCTGATTATCATTTTGTGTTTTTATTGAGCATGATCTTCTATTTGCTCATTTTCATTCCCCATTCTTGTTTGAGCACCTCCATCATCTTTCACACAGTTTGCTTTTGATGTCTGAAAAAGCCAATAATACCCACAAATCTGTTGTGGCTCAGATGCTCACTACAAAAGTCTTTTCCTTTTCAGTCCATCTCCTGAAGAGATTTTCCTGGCAAGCAATAAAACAACTTGGGAGAAATAATGTCTCATTTACTTCTCTCCACTTAATTTGCTTTTTAAATTTTTTCTCACCCTGGGAATTTGTATGAGAGAAAAACATTGTTTTGGGCTTGTCTCATGAACTAAACATAACCTTTGACAACATTGCAGTGATACAATGCTCATTTGGATATTTTACTAAAAATGTAAAACCTGTTTGGTGTAGCATGGCATGCTAAACCATTGTTATTTTCACATCTGCACTATTTTGAAACAAAGGATTGTAAAATCCAAGTAATCTTGTCCCTGACTGTTGTTTTGGTCAGCACTGGGTTTCATGAAACTAAATAGACAGGTAACATAAGTTCACACAAGTAAAACTAATTCTTATCCTGATTTGAACTCTCTGTACCACCACGCCTTTTATTTTCTGCAGTCACCTAAGAAAGGATTTTTTTTTAAGTAAAGAAAATGGGGTTTTGAAAAACCATAGAAATACTAGGCCTGCAACTTTGTTTTCTCCTCCTCTTGGCATGTGTAGAATTGCTACTGAAATCATTTTGGCTCTTATGATGTCATTATAGAAATGCCATCTTGCAAATCCTTCCCATTTATCTCCTTCACTGCCTGCTCTGTAGTTGAAACAATTCTTTTCAAAATAATTTATAATTTGTTTTGTATGACACCAGTGACATTTATTACAGCTGTCAAGTTCAGCAAAACATACCCAATTATTTCTATTTATTTATCAAATGCTAAGGCTATAGCAAGAATTTAGAGGTCATGTCACTTAGTATCTCACAGTAAAGAGGATGGTTTTGTTCTCAGTCAGATGAAATAATTTGGAAGGTCTTGGTCAATAGGAAATCTTCCAGAGAAGGAGGAATGGTGGCATTGAACAGAGAGGCTTTGGACAAAGGTCAAAGAGTAACCACCGTACAAATAGTTGATTTGATTTGCTGTCATATTTTTCTTTTAATTTTATTAAGTGGCTATTTGTCATGATTTCTTTAAAAACTGTTTTACTTTTTTTTCAAATTGTTATATTACATGAATAAAAGTGATTCTTTGGAGAAATCTGACTCTTCAACCTCAATTATTATCCAATTGGTATACTACTATACACAAGGTGGGATTAAATTTGAAATGCAGTAGAAACCATGTTCAATTTTCCTCCCTTTACTGCACACCATAAAGTTTTAATGCAATGCAAGTATTTCCCCTAAATTATTTCTTTCCATTGAAACTTTACTTGAAGAATTTATCATCACAAAATGGAGCTTACAGGACTCTTCATCTGTCTGTTGGACAATAGAATTCCTTGTCCTTCATCTTTGCCTCTACTCATATGAGAGTATATTCAAAACCATAGCGGGGCTTCCCTGGTGGCGCAGTGGTTGAGAGTCCGCCTGTCGATGCAGGGGGCACGGGTTTGTGCCCCGGTCCGGGAAGATCCCACATGTCGCGGAGCGGCTGGGCCCGTGAGCCGTGGCCGCTGAGCCTGTGCGTCCGGAGCCTGTGCTCCGCAACGGGAGAGGCCACAACAGTGAGAGGCCCGCGTACCGCAAAAAACAAAAAACATAGGGATCAGTCTCTGCTTTAGTTTCAATCACTCCATCCAGTATAGGAAAACAACAATTTTTGGATAAAACTGTAGTATCACTCTCTTATTAACTTCCATTCTTACTGTGTTTATAACTCTAGCTGAAAAAACTGGCCATACTGGTGTTTTAGATGTAGTGATGCTCAAACTCAAAGAAGAAAGTATTCCAGATTTGTGTTGAATGACATCTTAAATTGAACTTGTTTTTAATTGAACTATTTTTAACTCATGTTTCAACATTGATTATTATTAATGTGTTATGGGTGTTACAAATCTACTCCAAAAAGAAACAAAAACATTATTTGGGCAGAAATGAAGCTCTTCACGAGTCCTTACAAATAAGAAAAGATTCTCAAATTGATAACCAGAAAACTTCTACATTCTGGGAACTTGGGGAATGTGTAAAATACATGTCATTTAGAATTGTAACAAAGACCACTAATGAGGGAAGGCCCTTACTAAAGTCAGCTGAAGCATGCTATTCAAACAGATCTCTGACTGGCTGGAGAGGGCTGGCAATCACACCCTGTCGCATCATCATGTGAGCTGATGCTCAACGATTAGTAAGGATCCTCCACCGTATGAACCTTACACTGGCACCTGCACCCTAGAGTCTTCCCTTCTTGCGGGATAGGAAAGTAGAAATTATTCATTTTGAGATGCTTAATGCATTCACGTTTAATTCTTCATATACTATTCAAACATTTGCAAATGGATAGCACCTTGAGGCCTTCGGAATTTACTTCTGTGCATTTTCTTGTCTCTTGGCCCACATATTCCCTTTTCTTCATCCATCGGACTCTATTTCTCCCACAATATCTATCTATATCTTGCAAAGAAATGGGACTTTAACATTTTCCCTTGCAATACTCCTTCCCTAGAGTCAGTGCCAACAAATTGCAGGTATTGACGGGCCCTGGTGTGCTCATACACTTCTGTGTCTCACCACTAGAAACAGTAAGAAACAACAAGCAACCGTAGATCGAGCCTCTGGTGTGGATATAGAGCTAACATCCACCACTTGGCAAGCCATGTTTAGGGAGGCTTACTTAGCTCTCATCCCAGGATTATTATAAAAATAAATCTTTTAACATTTGTTTGGGATTAAAAGTGAGGGAATCTAGACTCACATTTTAAAACGCACATCCTGATGAATAATAAATACACTTAGTAAATATACATTAAGGGAGAATTATATTTTCTGCAGCTTGTTGTGTTTTACTGAAAGCATTCTCCACATAACAATGAATTAACAGAACCCAAATATCTGATGAAGATTGGAGTAGTGAGTATAATTTGTATCATCTAGTAGAAATGAAAGGCTAAAACAAGAGCAAATCGAAAGGAAAGGGCTCTGTATGAGAGGAAAGAGGAGTGGCCTGCAGGGCAATCCGGGGCAACAACTGGGGGGCTGCCCAGGGTGTGCCGGAGAGAGCCCCGGGCTCAGAGCAAACAACCGTGAGTTCTAACCTTGGCTTGGTCACCAATCCCCTGCCTCTCAGGTTCCTCAACTGCAAAAGGGAATTAAAATGTCTGTGAGGATCACAAGACTTCATGGCTCCAGAATTACATGTAAACCATGTAATGACAAGCATGGAAGAAGGGCAGAAGTCCCGCAATTTCAGGATCAAGGAGACATCTGAGAAGATGATTCTATCAGGTCGGCCACAAGCAAATCTGTGAAATTAATGTTCTGCCTCCTTCACTCCTCCCTTTTTGCATGATCATTTCCACTAGCCCTTCCCTTCCAAGCCGCCAGTGGTGATCAGGAGCACGCCACCTTCTCTCTACTTAGTCTTCCCTTCACGCATACTCCCTCATCTGTTGGACACCTTCCCCAACTCACCACATCAAAGTTTAATTGTCCTGTACCCTCTTTTTTCTGGACCCCATTCTCTGTTGATACCATGTAGGAGGAACACACAAGCTCAGGGATCAAAGAATCGAAGTTCAAACCTAGCTCTTCTGCTTGTGAACTCTGAGACTTGGTAAATAACCCCAAGTGCCTTAGCCTCCTCATCATAGCCTGAAGATCATAACAGTATCAGTTTTGTAGCACTCTTGTGAAGGTAAATAATAAGGACAAAGTCTCTGGCACAGTGCCTGGCTCATAAATAAACACGTAATAAATGTAAGTATTATGTGATCTAAAATGGTAAGGAGAGACATCAGCTTAACGTTACTCCTCCAAAGCAAATCCTGATTTTACCAGCAGCCTTAACTTACAGGAGAGCATGGTCATGTGATTTTTAAACACTGTGACAAGGTGCTGGGGGAGATCCTTTAGGGAGGGGGCAAAGGGTCCCTTAGGACAGGCCATTCCAACCTTTAGTACCAGATAATCCAACACCCCAGAGCAGCCCACTAGCTGCTCTTCCCATCGTGTGTCCACACATCCCCTGCCTCCTTTTCAGAATAACAGAAAATGCAAAGGTCTGGACCAGAAGACAGAAGGGAAGATCTATCAGGACATTGTTTACCCTGGGGCCTTGTCAAATGATCTGTTTTTATCCAGAACTGGGTAAACAGAAATACTTTTGCAGAAAAAGTAAACACTGAACTATGCAGTGATTTCACAAACCATTATTTAATAGTCCATCACCAGCTTTTCCAGACAAGTGATCACTGAACCTCCTTTTTTGTGGAAAGGGCAGTCATTGCTTTGTTTATGGCTTGGAAGGTGGGGTGGGGGGAGGCAGGAGGGACAAGGGAGGTGACATTTAAATTACCTGTCCCTCTTTAAAGCTTTCCAGGTAAGCTGTGCCTAGACTCAAGGACAATGTGTTAAGACTGACTCCTGTGTCACCCCTGAAAAGCCCTGGGAATTTTAATTGAAATTACTTTTCTGCACTGGCACGCTGCCTTATTTGCAATTTGTATTATGAAGGACAGTGCTAAATAGGAAGGGTGACTTTTTTTTAAATACAGACTCCAAAACTGTATGTTGGCTGCCCTCCCCTCCCCACCTAAGAAATAAACACAAGATTTTTTTTTTTTTTCACTAAAGGACAGTAAACATCTTTGGTTATCGATATTCAAAAGCCAAACTAAAACAGCACAGCAAGCTGTAGTGGGAGACAGTCCCCAAAGCAGACAGCTATTCATGGAAATGGAAACAAGCAGAAGAACAAACAGAAAAAAATCTCCCTGTTTTCAGCCTACATTTCAAAGCTGCAGTAAAGTCACAGTTCCTCTCATTGCAAGACGTTTCCTAAAAATTCATGAAACCGCCATAAAACAGGAAGTTCAGACTATTACTTTCTCAGTATTATTTTCCCTTCTCAATTCAACTTTAGTTTATTCACTAATTTAACAGAAGAATATTTTTTGAAAATGAAAGCTGATAACTTCGCATGAATACCTTTCCTGCCAAGGCCCCCGCCCCTGGCTCTCATTTATAGTGCTCGAAGCTGGTGGCTGTGCTGTCTTCCTGTGACTTAAGAACAGTTTTTTCCAGTAGGAAATAGAACACCAAACAAGATTTATCTTTTTAAAAGTGCAACTAAGTTAGAGAAAATGATGCTTACCTAATTAAGAGATATAACGGTATCTTAGGGGGAAAAAATCAAATCCTGCCCTTGAGAGGAGACAACCTCGATAAACCTTCCAACTTCTCAATGTAGGAACATGGAAATCCTTTCTCAGGGCCCAGATATATGCCAGAGATAATATGCCAAGAGAAACATTATTTTCCTGGGATGGGCTACTGTGATTATCTATCTCATTACAAGTCAAGACCTTGAAAATCCAAAGGTAAGCAGCAGTTAAACAGCTATAAACAGTGGCTTATGAGAATTTTGAGGAAATATGATGAGGTGAAAACACTCTGAAACCCACTGCAGAAATGAATCCCTCAGTATGAAAAAATGTGTCCTAAATGGCACATACTAAGCTCTCTCTCCTTTTTCTCTCATGATCCTTTCTCTCTCTTCTTACCATCCCTCCCTTTCTTTTTCCTTCTTTCTCCCATTCTGTGTTCATTGTTCCAGTTTATTTTTCTCTCTCCCTACTTCCTCTGCCTCTCTTTCTCTCCCCATCTTTCTCTCTTCCATTTTCCCCTTTTCTCTCATTTCCACATGTTTTATTATTTCAGTCCCCCAGTGACGTATCACAGTACTGCATAGAAGTTTATCATAAGCATATTTGGGTTCCCTGTTGTTATGTTTTTAATCAGTCAAAGTTAACTCTTTTATATCACTCTGTGTCCAAAAGGAAACCAAGTTAAGATGCTTTTGATTTTCATATGATATGTCTCTTTACATGAAAACCATTCACCAATCGTGGGGAGAGGGAGGACGTGAGGAATAGAATATATGACCCTTATCCTCAAAAAAAAAAAAATGCCAACGCTCTAAGGAACTCTTCAAACTACATTCCTTCTATTCCATCTGCCTTTTTTCCCAGCTTCTTTTTTTAACATCGGCTCATCATAACTTTATTGAATACTTAATGTTTGCCAGGAAGTTTAAGCATAGAAATAGGCTGGTGGAAGGATTACAAGGAAAGGAGAAAGGTCTTTCTACTTTTCCTCCCAAATTTATCCCTTTTTCTTTGTGAGTAAACCAGGGCAGAAAGAAACAAAAGGTCAGAAACAACCCCCTACACATACACTCACACTCACACACACACACACACACACACACACCCAAGTACAGGAACTTCTGCTTTCCTCCTTGCCCCAGCCCCTGCCTCATTGTAGACCTCACCCTGAGACGTGACCTTTCTTCCAGGCACACTGAAGGAAAAAACTGAGAGGTGGGCAGTAGCCAGAGGTGAAATTCTTCCCTTCCCAAATCTAAAGAACTTGGGGCAAAAAGTGCAGATGTGTATTTAGTTGGTGGTACCCTAACAGGTATATACGGCCACCTGCCCTGCAAGGTAGTTACTATCATGCTTGAACGTTGAGTTTCTGAGAGGTGAAACACTTGGCTCAGCAAGTAAGTGGCAGATTCTCAATCGGTTACCTGACTACAAGGCCCACACTCTTTCCACTCTAGTCCACGGCCGCCTTCGCTGCCTTGACAAACACCAGCTGGTTCTTTAACACTCAGTTAAGTTTCCTTCCTACTTAACTGATCATTCAGTCTCTTTCCTCAGAGCCCTGACCCTACCTCCATTCCGTATTACTACCTTGAAGACAATTATTTACTTCTCGGTTACCTTAACCACTCACATCTGAGCTGCTTCACGGCCAAGTAACCATCCTGTTCATCCTTGCAGTTCCCAGACCCTCCATGTAGCACCTTATACCGAGGGGTTTCAATAAATGTTGGTCACATCAAATTAAGTGGAACACCAAAATATGGTAAAGCCTGTTGGGTTTAGAAAAACTACCTTCTCAAAGAATGAATGGCAAAGCAGTTTGAAAGAAAAGAGACACGAAATCCAAAATAGCATTTATGCTGCTTCAGATTGCGGGGCAGGTCAAGAGAAACAATTTTTCAAGCAGAACCTATGAAAGACACAAGGACAAGGACCAGAGAACCCCATGGGTGGAATCGGGATTGAGAAGAGGAACAATGAAGCAGAAAATGTGTATTAGTCAAGCCTAACAAGGCAAGGGCTAACTTACCCAGGAGAAAGGTAGAGAAGACATGTTCTCTCATCAGTGATTCCAGAATAACCTCTACCAGTTGGGGCTCTGAAACCATGGGTTAAATCCATGCCACCTGCCTTCACTAATTAAGGTCGTTTTGAGATGATTTGTCCTCCAAGCTGCATGTGGCCTAAACAATAATGCCAGCCAGAGTTATTTTCCAGGACCCTGGAGGCAGCTGTGTCTAGACAAGCTAAGCTGGTTAAGACTGGATAGGACCACTGACCCTTCAACTGGGCATGCGTGAGTGTCCACTAGGTGACATTTTGACGTCAGAGGGTGGAGTTTGCTGAAACTCCATCTTCAGAATGTGCCTGTAGCCTAGTCACACCTGTGCAGAATGACAATTACCACACCTTTTCCCAATCACTTTTCCCCTCACTCTCACATGCCCCACACCTTGCACCACTCTGCTTCTTCGTTCGTTATCCTATTAATACCCCAGCCCCTTGCCTTGAGGAGGCAGATTTGAGATTTGTCCTCCTGTCTCCTTGCTTGGCTGCCTTGAGAATAACCCCTTTCTGCTGCAAAATTTTGGCATCGCAGCGTTTTGGCATGTTGGGCGTCGGGCAAAACGAACCTGGTTCAGTTACAGTTCTAACATTATACCTAATTAATGGGTCATCTAAAATGCTTATAATCTCAGACCCAGACCCTCCTTAGACATAGAATGTTTCTTAGCCGGTATTTTTGTTCAGCTTTATTGAGGTATAACTGACAAATAATATTGTAAGATATTTAAAGTATACATCGTGGTGATTTGATATACTCTTACACTGTGAAAGGATCCATCACTTCACACTTATGTTATACTTGGAGGAGTTGAGAACATTTACGTTGTCTCTCAGCAAACCTCAATTATATAATAGTGTTAACTACTATGGTCACCATGTTTTACATTATATCCTCAGACCCTATTCATCTTATAGCTGAAAGTTTGTACCCTTTTACCAACCTCTCCCTATTTCCCCCACCCTCTCAGCCCCTGGCAACTACTTTTCTACTCTATGTTTCTATGAGTTTGACATTTTTAGATCCTATGTGTAAATAATCATGCAGTATTTATCCTTCTCTATCTGGCTTATTTCATTTAGCATAAGGCCTTCAAGGTACATCCATGTTATTGCAAAAGGTAAGATTATTTTTTAAGGTTGAAATAATATTCATAGATATACATAAGATCACATGTTTATCCATTCCTCTGTGGATGGACACTTAGGTTGTTTCCATATCTTGACTATGGTGAGTGAGCTTAGCTGGTGTTTTAATTCAGCTTAAGCTAACATGTAGAGGAAAGTCCCCACCCTTAACTGAAGTTGGAGCAAACCTTTAAATAAAGTTCTCTTTGAATTGTATCAATCGTAGATAACAAATACAGCCTTCACTATGAAGTGACAGCACTTGTCTTATGGCTTCCTATACTTTAAAATATTTCTAAAATTTTTTTCAACACATGGTGATGAACTCATTAAAATTATGAAATTGTGCCTGAGGTTTTTTTAATTTGGAAGAAAATGTCATTAATTTTCATACGAAACGCATTTGTATATGCTATGTTTTTGTGCATGCTATGCTTTTGTGTATGCTTAGTTTTCTAGCACAGAAGATTGAAAACCCAATTTTATAGGTCTGTAAAATAAACTAGATTTAGCAAGGTAATTTACTTAGAATGGTTGGAAAATGTGGCATTTTGGTTAACTCGATGTTTTAGTTAACTGAACTATCCCTATTCACCGTAAGAAAGAGACTGATTCTCGAAACTTGGTGCAATATTCTAACAAGACAATAAGATTTTATAAATCTATCTTGATTTCATTGGGGTCTTGAGTTCTTAGAAAGTCAGCATTACAAACATGACAAATCATCATTATAAATTCTCATTATACAGTGTGACCAGGGTAAAAGTTATAAAATTCTAGCCATTATCCATGAACAGAAGGTGCACAGATTATTTTAATGGCATTGTTGGAAGAGACCTACCTGGGTCCTAGGCAAAGCTGTGAATAGTTCATTTCAGGTACCTCCTTCCCACCCTCATCAATGTCTCCATTCTTCTTTTCTGCTTTCCTCCTCCCATCTCCTGCCCCCGTTCCATCCCCCAAATTCCTCTAACTTGCTTTATGTTACAGCTAATAACTAAGATATTAGTTAGTAAGGAATGAGAATGAGATTACCATGATCCAGGAATATTTGTCCTCTCATGGAAGCTGCTTAATTAGGTGTCCCCAGCCC
>NW_020173114.1:1485939-1529682 GCF_003031525.2 Neophocaena asiaeorientalis asiaeorientalis
CCAACCCCCTCCACCACCCCCATGAAAAAATGGAGAAATGACTTATGCTTAATTTAATACAAAAATCATTTAACTGGTCTGACCCCTGGCTTTGTAGTTCAATCTCCCGGCACTCCCTGGAACAAACCTACTGCCAACTTTCATTCCATTCCATGCCTCCTCAACATCCCACATGCTTTTCCTTCTACCTGGTAAAACCTCACTTGCATCCACCACACCACCCCCCATACCACCATCACCTTCACCTCAATGACTGCCCTTGGAGGTAAGGCTCAAGTAAATACTGCATGGAGAAGCTTTCCCAGGCCTTCCGGTCCACTTTAGATGGCCCTCCTCCATGCACCCCCGGCGCTCTAGGTGCTTTAGAACACTTACTATTTCAGAGGATAATTATTGGTTCCTTTCTGGTTTTCCCACTAGCTAGACTGTAATCTCCTTACAGCCTTATCAGTCTTCATATTTTCAAGGTGTAGCAAATTGCTCAGGACTCACAGCTCATTGAGGTTGAACAAATGAAAGACTGCACGGAAACGAAGGAGGCTTAGGATACAGTGTTTCACGGAGGGTGGAATTTTTTAAAGCTGGAAATACTCATTTAGAATGTTGTCAACCTCCACTGTAGAATACAGGACTAAATATGCACAGAGCCAACAGCACTATAAAGTCTCCTGGGTTTTTTGTTTAAAAAACCCCTGATACTAGCTTATTTTCACTTGTTCCCTTCTCACTAAAGAAGAGCACAAAGCAATCCCGTTGTTTAGGCTTCCCAACTGCCTAAGTTCCAGATAAATAGGCTTACCGGGTCTGTGTGTGCTTTTATGCACTTTAATCAATATATTTCCCAGTTCGAACAAGACAATAAATTAATTCCTGTCTTTTCTAAACTAGTTTCCACTTACTCAAAGATGTCACTACACAACTTGGAAGCAACCTTGAAGAGTGAAAAAACAGATTCCTTGGAGAAGTTAGTATACCTGCAAGTGTTAGTCCTGGCTCTGACTCTGTAATTTGGCCTTGGGAAAATTACATAACATTTATGGGCCTCTGTTTCCTCACTTATAAAACATAGGAGTTGGATCCGTTGATTTTTAAGCACCCTATCAGTTTTAAAATTCTATTATTATATAAATCTTTAATTCTAACATACAGCAGGTGGACCCTGAAAAGTACTAGAAATAATGCTGTACTGTCACACAAAGTAGATAATCTCCATCACATGCAATTCATTTTAAAATTCATGACAAAGTCAAATTTGTGCGCACTACATCTGAGAAGCTAAGAGTAATAAACGCATCTATGGAAGGAGCAGGAAGCAGGGGGGAGGGGACACATGCACTGTGTGAGACAGTATACAGCCTAAATGTATTTTCTCACACTGATGTATTTTAAATTTGTGACTATGAATATACCACAGTGAACAGCTTGAAGTTCTTTGGAACAAACATCATCTCTTCTAAGGTCACTCCTGAAGGAACCGCAATAATAACGTTTGGCATATGTAGATAGAGTGCTTTGTAGACTGGAGCATGGAGAATTGTGCTCTGCATGTTCCAGAAAAGATGATCCATGATTCAGGT
Source organism: Neophocaena asiaeorientalis asiaeorientalis (assembly GCF_003031525.2). Taxonomy (NCBI): domain Eukaryota; kingdom Metazoa; phylum Chordata; class Mammalia; order Artiodactyla; family Phocoenidae; genus Neophocaena; species Neophocaena asiaeorientalis. The sequence continues at coordinate 1,487,517 of NW_020173114.1, forward strand.
GGAAAAAAAATGTCAGGTACATTTTTGACAGTGGCAGCAAACCCAGGCAGTATAACCATACAATCAATATGGACTCCCTCATTAAAATCCCCAAGTAGCTGTGAGTTTGATTTTCAGCAGGTCTGGACAGAAATAATGGATTTGGTGGCCTGGAGGAACATTAGAGGTTTTAATAAAAGGAACTTAAAATTACCAGTGTTGGCCCTGGTTCCAAGGAAGTCCTGGCTCTGTCTCTGCAACAACACAGGATGAACTTAATTCCTTGCCTTGGATTCTCGCTGTTCAGTTTAAAATGCCATTTTGTATACAGCCTGATAATTTCTCCTCAAAAATACACTCATAAAAATTGCTTTAAAATTCCTGATCAATGTTTTCAGTTCACATAGATATTACACCGAATTTCCTAAAGCCTGAAAAGCTAATTATGCATTCAATTAGAGTTTCTTAATAAAGATTAAAACTCTGAAGTCTATTATAAGCCCATATTTAATTCAACTGCCATTTTATCCATGCCGTGGTAGTGTAAGTGGTAACAATGAATATAAATTATAATACATGCCATGGAAAGAATGCTATTTGTCCAAGTACGTTGCTATAAAGAATTAAATTTTGCTATCAGTTCCACGATCTAGTTAAAATTGGTATTCTTTATTTGGTCTTTCAATGTAGTCCAATTTCCTACTTTGAAAAACAAATTCTAGGGAATAAAGAAAAGAGATTAATTTATCATTAAGACTCTGCTTAATTGAAGTCAATTCCGAACAAACTTGAATTCAATTTCTGCTCATTAAATTGAATGTGCTCTGCGTTCCTCTCTGCATTGCTTTGAGCAAGCAGCTGAGAACAAGGGACTAACATCAAAATTATTAAATTGAGGAGATTTTATTTGGTCTTCACATGCCAGAGCCGCTTTGATGAGGAGCTGTTTTGGCACTAAAAGGAAAGAGCAGCTGGAGGAAAAATCAAATGAAACTAAGCCTTGGAAAATTGAAGAAAACGCAAGCTTAATAATATTTAATAATTAAATTTCCACAAACAATAGCGGCAAATGAAGTAATCTGCAAAGTCTGTGAACTCATTTGCATAATTGATGCCGGTCCCCTGTAAATGAATAATGAAGATAATAAAAGATGTTGCTAAAAATGGGCACAATAACAGCAAATTTCATCAAGCCGCGCTCTCTGATTAATCTGCTCTTGCAAATCAGCAGCGAGAGGGGAGCGCGTGATTAACCGCGCCGAGGCCGGCAGCAGGCGGCGGCGCTGCCCTTTCTCCGCGTGTCTCTGGGCGCGTCCCGCCCGCTCCCCGCGCAGCCAGCGCGCCTCTCGCCGCAGCTGCCACCGGGGCCGCCCCGGGCGTCGCTCACCGGAGCGCGCCTTCGTCGCCCGCCCGCAGCCCGGGGTTCGCGCCGTGGCCGCGTGCGGAGCGATGGCCGCCTGGCGCCCCGGTCCCTTGGCATCTCCGCCCCGGTGGCTTCCCGCCTACGCCTCCGTTGTGGGGAGACCCGGGAGGCACCCAAGCCCAGGCTCACTTTCCCGAAGCTGAATAAACTAGGAATCAATTAGCAAGCCGGGTGGAAAGGTGGTGGGCGACTCCACCAAGGCCGGTGGCCTGCGTGCCCCCCTCCCCCGCGCTCGAATGGGTCTGGCAGTCTGGGCAGTTGGGAATTTCTAATTAGGAAAGAGGGCGAGAGGTGTCGGGTGGGCAGGCGAGGGTAGCCGCTCTCGGAGAAACCAGGAACGGCGCTGTTAAACGCGTGGGTCCTCTTCCTCCCTGCTCCCCGTCACGCACAAAAAGGATGGGCTTTGAAAGGGATGAGTTTATTATCCACTTTTAAATGACTATTGAGAAAAGATCAGGAGGCACAATTAAAAAAAAAAAAAAAAGCTTCCCACCCCATCAATTCCCTTGCCTTGAAGAAAAAAAAAAAAGAGAAAGCAACCCACAAAGGTAAAGCTGAGCATTTAAAGATTTTGTGGGGTTTGCTTTACTTAGTTGTTTTTTGAAGAATCAAAATAACATTTTCCAGTTTGCGACTTACATTTTCGTGTGTTTTTTTTTTTCTCAGGGCCAACCCAAGGGGCTAATAAAATCTCTGAGCTGTTGTGCTCAAATACATGTTGTGTGGGAGTTTGTGAAAGCAACTTTGCTGCGTATAAGACCTAGACGATGAAACTGAAAATACTTCGAAAATCACGCGATCCTCTTCCACTCATGGCGCCGCACTTTTCCAGCACTCTAGGATAAAGTTGTCTCAGGAAAATAAAAACTGTTGATAAACCATGATTCCAGACTGTTACTTATTTTACAGCCCTCGGTTTGCAATCGATCATAGCTCGGGCCTAACAGAACTGACTCGAGCTTTTCATTTGTTTACAGGGTGTGCAGTGTTTTATGCCTCGAATGTACCACGTCAGCAAATGTAAAATAGTGCATTATTTTCGTTCGCATCCTGGATCCACCTTCGCGATGGTTTTTGTTTAAAATAAAAGCCGTGATTATTTTCCATTATTACAGAATGGAAACTTCGATCCTAGACATCTAACATGTCTTAAAAATCCAGTACTGAGTTGGGAAAAGTAGAGAGGAGCTCATGTTTACTCCATTTGTAAAGTGCAATTGACTCTGTTTAACTTGACCAGTTTTAATCCAATCTAATAAACCACTAGCTTGTTTCTGCATCAAAAAAACTAGAGCCACCCTGAGCCCCATATCCCATCTTTCACAGTGCCAGTGACATCAGGTAAACCTTTGATTCCCTTGTTTTTGCTAAGTTAATAGCTCATGCAACGGCAGTTAATTTTTCTGGTGCAACCATCACACTGTAATTTTCCCTAATTCCTTTAAGTACAAAGAAGTCCTAAAATCTTGTGAGCCAGAGGCAACCTCCTCACTTTACATGGGAAGAAATGGAGACTGAGAGAAGCTAAGTACTGCCCACTCTCCCAGGGGCTCTCCTACCACATTCCAGGTCTCCCTACTCCAGGCAGGTGGTCTCTCCCCACCCGCAGCCTCTTGTAGAGATCAAGGGAAGGAAACTGGGAAAGGACTCAACAGCAACATTTCAGGAAACACAGGGAAACCAAGGGAATGCAGTAACAGAATTAATGGGATGTGGGAAAGTTTAGAATGATAAATCCAGGTGATAAAATGATTTTCAAAGACTCAGGAGCCAGATGGTAATAGTGAAGCCATGGAAAGGGCAGAGGATGTATAAAAAATAACCTGGCAAAATAAGGACTGTGGAGAGAAAATAAGTGGTTTTTAAGATGTGTCAAACATGGGATCAAAGTTAGATCAAGAAAGGAAAGTCCATGGAATGTTTGTAGACAGGCAAAAGGAGAGTATAAGTGAACTGGTGTCCAAAAGATTTGTTCTGTGTGATGCTTCTAAGGAAGAAGGGGTGATACATCGCCCTCGTGAGAATGAAAAAGGGACCAAGAGACACAGGAATGGCCACAGTCAAGGTGAATTGTAGGCAGTTGTAAGAGTTTCATCCCAGGAGCATGATGAGAATGCCAGGGGCTGACCCACATCAAGGGTACTTTATCTGCTGGGACATGGAGAGTGTCCTAAAACCCGTCAACCGTTAGATGAAAAAGCACACTGTCCAATGTCACCCAGCAGCTCCATGCCAGGCATAGAAAGTTCAGGCTTTCTGATCCCCATCAGTGCATGCCACTGGTGATGCCACTTTCCTTTCTTAGGATTTGGATTTGTTCAATTGGATAGGGCTCTGAAAAGATGCCCTCAGAGTTCTCTGCTTTTTCCTGTTTCAAATCACCCTGATGTATAAAATAAAAATGTATTCTACAGTGTTCCTCAATTTATTAGCTCTTGTGTAAGAAATGAATGACTCTTGTTATCACTTGAAAACAACCACATTTTGGAAATGTCTAGGCTACACAGAAGTAATAAAAATAGAATTTATTTCAGTTGGTCAGTTTTGAAAGTACACTGACCAGTCATACTTTAATTATTCCTGGATGACATTGAAGAGATGGAAAAGTAGGCAAGGTTTTATAGCCAAAATTCTTTGGTTTTTATCCTCACTGTCTTTTTTCTTTTTTTTCTTAATAAGATTAACCAGCTTGAGCAAGGGCCTAAAGCTCTAAGCAGGTAAACTTTGCAGCTGTGGTTCTGAAACCCTGGGTTCTGGAATACTTTATGGCCCTTCATCTCCCTTGAGAGCGGTCCTTACGAGGCCAGGAATCTAGCTGAGTTCCACGTGGGTAGAAAATGTAATGCTCTGTTTGCCTTGTTACTCTGGTTAACTGATGGTGACCACATACAATATAAACCAGTGTCTGATTCTTAGAAACTTCAAAGGTTGTTGAAGGAGATGCCAGCTCTCCTTACATAGAGCAACAGGCAGAAATTGTTGGTAATCTGACAAATGAAAATATTCATACCTTGTGATGTTTACTGTCTGTTCGTAGACTGAATCTGCACACAATCTAGAGTTATCACTTCCTCACAAATAATTTATCTCTAATGAATAATGATGTCTTTGTTGTGAGCCCATGGTCCAAATAGCAAGTTTTCCATAATCATAATTATCTACAACTCATATGTTTTCCCATTCAGTTAAACTTTTCTTACAGAAACAGAACATTTTATTAAAATAGTCAGAAATCATTTAAAATTAGCATAGAAACTAAAAAGCAGTGTTTAAGTAGGAGACCCATAAGGCATTTAAAGCATTGTTTATGACTATATAGACATTTTAAACAGTTTGGCTTTTTCCCCCACTGGTTATTAATTCTTTTTAATGATAGTTTTGCTGTCTATGTTCCTCCCAAGGTAAAAAGCACAAGTTATTTATCTTTCCTGGTTTGTCCAAGATTTTCCAGGATTTACAGCCCCCTGAAAACAAGTGTCAAAACCACTACATCTGCCCTATTTCTGTTCACTGTACACTTCTCTCTAGCTGGAAAGCCATAAGGAATAGGAATTAAAAGAAAAAAGCATGCAATTCAAAATTCCTTATTGGCACTTTTTTTTTTTTGCGGTACGCGGGCCTCTCACTGCTGTGGCCTCTCCCGTTGCAGAGCACAGGCTCCGGAAGCGCAGGCCCAGTGGCCATGGCTCACGGGCCCAGCCGCTCATCGGCAGGCGGAATCCCCCCGGACTGGGGCACGAACCCGCATCCCCTGCATCGGCAGGCGGACCCCCAACCACTGCGCCACCAGGGAAGCTCCGGCACTGTTTTTTTGATTCAGTCAGTATGTGCTGAGCACCCACCACACGACAGACACTGAGGAAGCAGGCAAATAAATATGGTCCCAGTCATCCAGCTCACAGCCACCAGAGAGATACTACATGTACACAGATAATGTACATGTAGTGTAGTAAGTACTGTAAGCACTTAGCCCAGCTTCAAAACTCTGGGATATTTTCATAAGAGGTAAAAAATGGGGAAAATTGATAGCTTAATTCACGATCTCCTTGTTAACCCCATGAAGCTCTCTTTCCAACTACAGACATCATCTTATAATATTCCCCATCTCCAATAGATATTAGAAAGGTTCACTTATTCCTAATGCCAGTGGGCTATTGGCCATCACAATTTAATTCTACATGAGCCCATAGGACATATTTTTTCCTGGGGTTTAAGTTTTAAAAACATCCCAGGAATACTTTGTTCAGTATTGAACTGTATGACATTATTTGTTAGAGTGCTGTATAAGAGATGTTTTAAATATGTGGATGTGTACACCTGAATATATACATGTTTCACTCTGGATATTAAATTACAAGTTTTATGGTGACATGAGATGCCATTAAGAGACTGATCTAAGAAACCAAATACAAAAATTATCAATTAGGAACTGGTGGAAGTTCTTGGGCTTTATGAATGGCATTATAAACATCACTGTAGCCTGTGAGGATTAGCCAACAAACGTACAACCAACAGCCAGAAAAAACTTTGACTGGAGTGTGTCATGACTTCACAGGATGTGAAGAGAATGTAAGAGTGACTGCCAAAGCAGAGTAGGAGGAATCTGTATTCTCAGAAACTATAACAAACCTATTGTATCACACTCTATTGTTTTCACCTGTTTGGAACAGGCACCCTACTCAACTAGCTTAACCAAATAGGAATTTGCTTTTCACTTAGTGGGAGGCAGGCCAAGACTAGTTCAGCGGCCCTACAATTGCACAAGAGATTCAGTTTCCTCTCTTTCCTGTCTATCATCCTTGATATGCTTTGTATTTTTTTATTTTTTTGTTGTGGTCACAAGATGGACCCTTTACCATTGTATGGTAAATAAAATAAAGAGATGTTTTACTCCGAGGTCTCTATTCCAAGCAAAAAAAAAGGAAGGGCAAAAGGTATGTACCAGCTGAGTTTGTCCCTTTTTTATAGGAAGATAATAGTTTGCCACGAGCCTCACCCAGTAGAGTTCTGCTTACATATCATTGGATAGAACTAGGTCGAGGTCATATGGATTTAGCTGTAAAAGAATCTGGGGAGGTGAGAAATTTTAACTGGATTCATAGCTGTCCCAAGCAAATCCAAATTATCCTGGTAAGTTAAAAAGGAAAACTGGTTACTGGGAAGAGAGCCAGTGCTGATTCCGTTAGGGTTTGCAATTCTAGAAGGTGTTGCCCCACACGCTAATGCATACAACTACCCTGTATTGATATACAAGGTAGCATTGTCATAAAATAAAGATATCAAATAATTTTCATATCTCCATATAAGATATGGCATCTCCATATTTTCCTTGGGTAAAGAGGTAGTATATTTATAAATGTATCAAGTGGACTGACAATTTTCAAGACACCCAATATTACTATAAAGATATTGTACTCCACTTCATGCTGAATCTTCATCTCACACTATGCTATATTTTTAAAGGGTTTTGTGTCCTTACTGCTGGAAGTTTATTTGTGGGCTTATCACAGATGCATGGCTAATATAAAAGTAATGCTTTAATGCACAAGTATGAAGGTATCTGAGCAACCTCAGGAAATGGGATCTGAAATCAGTCATATAAAAGGAAGACTAAGTTGAACAATATATTTTTATCCTCGTATATCCTTATCATTAAAAGCACTTGTTAAGCACCAACATGCACATATCACAGTTGTCAAAAGAAAACAAAAGGATGTTTTGCTCCAATCAACTCAACTTTATTTATCCTGGTACCCTATGTTTTGCGAACTCTTTTTCCACTCAGCAGTACCTCAAACAGAGTAGGAGTGGGGGTGGGAAGGAGACAAACCTCAAACCAGTCCATCTAATCATGTTATTAGCTATAGTTAAAGGTTTGCTGAAGGAGGAGATTGACGCTATTTGTAAAATGAGGTTTGTGTTTGTCTGTGGATTTCAATTACCCATGCTTTCCTCGTCCCTATTTCTATGGATAATCAAGAGTTGGATGAATCTATTATTTTGGAGCAAGATTCGGTTGCTGTCAGAAATCATAATTTGTGTAAAAAGCATTTATCCCACCCTACTTTTATACCAGGCATTGTGCTAGCTGGGAGCAGTGGGGACATTTGGAAAAAGCAATGTTATAGCAGTCCTCTTACTACATGCGCATTCTCTTAGAAAAAGCAACTAATGAGTACATAAGTGTATAAACTTCAACATGATGGGAGGAAAAGTACAAGTATTCTTTCCCTCAATAATTAGATTCAGATTCTTAGGAGTCTGGCTGAAGGCATCAGCAGACGTGTATCATCTCATCCAGTTATCCCAAAAGGGAAGTTTGAATGTTCAATTCACACAAATGTGTTGACTTAGGTTTTGCAAATGAAGGACTTTTTTTAAACATCTCCTGCTATGCTCCACGTCAGACCCTGCTATTAGTCCTCCTTCCATTGCAGTGCAAAGAGACTCAGCTCTGCCAATTACTACGTGACCTTAGGCAAATTACCCACTTAACCTTCATGGGCTTCCCTTCCTTCGTCTTTAAAATGGGGGCAACAAAATCCACTCTGTGCGGTTGTGATGGGGAAGAAAAAAAGCTGACTTTGGATGCAAAAGTCACTGTAAAATGTAATGTGCTAAACTAATATAAGGTATATTATTGTTTCATTAATCCAAATGGACTCTTGAGGAATCTTTATCTTATGTGAAAGCCACTGAGCATTTGAATAACTTTGAGCTTTGAATAATTTTGTTGAAGTGCCACACAGTTTCAAAGACCAGCTCATTAGAAAATGTCTGGTTTTGAAGTGAATGCCAAGGTATTATATAGTGCACTTCTGCTTCAGAAATCTCACAAAACATTTTGCAGATTTGCTGAAGTAAACTGTCCTCAGCCTTCAGAAAGAACAGATAGGCAAGTAGATATAGTCATCATTCATTCATTTAGTGTAGAGTGTTACTAATAGCTATTAAATGTTTCAGAAGAAACCTTCACATTTTATGTGCATTTTTCCCTGTTAAGGAATGCACTAACTAAAATGAAGACATTGCTCAAATGGGTGTGTTGGTCTTCACAAATTGCTACCACCCAAAATCTGGTTATTGTTTCCTCCTTTATAACCTAAGTTTCAGCTTTGTCCAACTCAAGGGACCCCCAACAATGAAAATACTGTGTAATTCTTGCCTAATATTTTGCATTAAATAATCCATGTTCTTTCAACACTTTACTTGTTGCTATCACTATAAATCTTCTCTTGGGTACCCAGTACTTATATCAAGTATATATAAATGTCACAAACATTCGATGGAAAGGTTTTTTTAAGTTATGTCTTTCTAAAGTAATGCTCAGTTCTTCTAGCGATTTGTAATGGTAGGTTCATGCTAAATAACATCAGGTATTGTGCTAAACTGTTTTCCAGTGCACAGTTCCAAATATTTGTGGGTAATTTCTAAAATGGATTTTGAGCAGAGGGTCTTAGGGAAAAGTATCATTAGTATCCCTCCTGTGGTAACTTAGCCAAGTACTTTCGACAACTCTCCCAACCAGTACATTAAGCAGGTGTGGTCTTTGTCTACCTAGTAAGTTGCGTGAGACCTTTCAACGGTCTGCAGTCTTTTTATCACTCAGCTGCCAAGTTCCCTAGGGTAATCATAGACAGCTTGTCAATTTAATTGCAAAGAAACAGGCCTTCTTGTGACCATTCCAATTTTAGCTGCTACTTTAAATTGTACATGATAGTTCTTCCATGCTGTCTGCCCTTTAAACAGTGTGGATCTCTGCAAGCCTCTTAATGGTGATGGAAAGAAGAGGCAAGGCTGAAAATTTGGTTTGCTGATAGAGCCTGTAACATACACTTTATTAAGTTGCTGCTTTAGGAAAGGAAGCTTTTCCTTCAGTCCTGTATGTTGCCATTACAACGCCAATGCTAAATTATTTCTTTTTCTTTTCAGTGTTCCACTTTCATGCACATTTTCTTCCTTTCTGGGTGATAGAGGATTCATAGGCCATCTGGATTCTGAAACATCTGGACACTGAATTTCTGCAGAGGAGAATCAGAGGAAAGAGACGATCAGTGGTATTGGGTGTCTCCGGAGAGATTTAAATCAACGATGGTATTTTGGTTGTCTCCCTTTTGGAGAGTTAACACAAAAAGTGAAAGGAAATAACAACACATCACAGGAAACCAGTGTTCCAAGAACACCACGAGTATATAAGAAGGTAGGACTTTTAGATATGAATTTAGGTCAGTAACTATTCAGTTACTCTATATTAGATATCTCTATATTAGACAGCATTTCTAGAATTTCCCCGAATTTTTCAATTGCCGTGCATTTTTGGATTTAATTTAGCTAAATATACTTTTTAACAGTTCTAAATTTAGATGGTGCATCATTAGAGCACAACATATTTTACCTTAGATTGTGTATAATTCAAATCAATAAACTTTTATTAATCTAGTCTTTCTATCAAGCTGATATGTTCAACTTGATAGAAAGACTAGACAGGGGCACCACTTGGGTAAATCAAGAAGAGTTACTTTTCTGACATACACAGAGAAGAATTAGAACAAGGAGAGGAACAGTGATTCTCAAGACAGTTGGTGTTGTAAGCTTCTGAACCCAAAATTCCAGAAGGAAGATGGTAACTTAGAAGGGAGAGAGGGTCTCAGCAGAACTTTCGAAAGTTCAGCTGCCCTCCAACAAGCTCAACCTTGTGTGCAAGCATGTGGGGTGTGTGTGTGTGTGTGTGTGTGTGTGTATGTGTGTGTGTGTAAGGGTCTGCACAGAGACAGAGGCTCTTCTGGAAATGTGCAGGAGACCACCTCTTCTAGACCATCAATCATGGTGTTATACCATATATAATATGACTACACAGTTCAGTATAATGCAGTGCTTCTTTATCACCCTCACCTTTCCCCGCTAATGCAGCCTGGTCCACGGTCTTCCCTGAACTTGAGATTTGGAACCAGAACAAGGGCTAGTTGCACAGACTGCTCAGCAACTCACAGCAACAGGCCCTTAGATCAGTCTTAAAGCAAAACATCTCCTTTGTTCAAACGTACTAGACTTAGCTGTCAGGCAAGTATGAGAAGATGTTTAGATCCTGTGATTTATTTCCCACGCTAGTGCAAAATTTTATTTTTTCTTTCACTATATTTTCTCTGGTTACTGTTTGGGCTCTTAATTAATAGATGTTCTTTCCCCAGAAAAATTGCAATTGCTACAGAGTACTCTTAAGAGATATGAGTTTGAAGCAACTAATCTTATGCACCTTTATGCAGTTTTCCTGAAGTATGTGCTGCTCTGCCATATATAAAAAGTTAGAACTGTCAGTTTAAATTGATTTTTAGGAAACCAACAGTAAAATTTTAGTAACTATTTGAAAGAAAAAGAATCCAACTGTAAAATTTTAGTAACTATTTTTTAAATTCGACATACCTACATTTAAATACAATAACTCTCAAATAAGGGACTACAGACATATTCTCTGGTGTTTGACAGTTCATTATGTCCTTAATTTCCTCTAACTGCATCTTCCGTGAGACCCACAGTGAAGTACAATATTAGATGTTCACTTGCATGATATCAACCTTGTATGAAGAGAATGAATACAAAATGAAGTTCTTAGCTGTGATCTATTTCAGATTAGCAATTTTCATTTATAAAGCTGTTTATTTTACTTTGTCAGCTTGAAGGTCAATCTGACTTCAAACTGCATATTGCAGAATTTCAACAAAGAAGTGAGGCCCACCTCTTCTTCTTTTAAGACTAAAGGTAAAAAGCTGAGCCTTAACTGGAATATTAGGCGAAGCTTCATGAAATGGACCAGATCACATTGATATAAGACTGGCAAAGACACTTCATTGAAATCAAAGCATCAGGGCCTGGACAGGGTAGCAGATGACATCAGGATTAGCAAGTATTGACTGTGGACGGTAACCCATGACAAGCTGTAGGAGCAAAGTCAATGAAATAATTGTCATACACCAAGGAAAGAATAAACATCATAATAGCTACCATTTACTAAATACTTACTATGTACTAGGGACTATTCTATGCATTTTAGATAGATTATCTCACCACATCTGTACAATGACTTTTTGAGGTAGATACTATTGTTATCACATCTTACCGATGAAGAAGCTAAGGCACAGGGCGGTTAAGAATCTTGGCCAAGATCACACAGCAAGTACACGAGGGAGCAAGGATTCAAACCCAGGCAGAAAAACTCCAAAACCCGTATTCTGAATGACAAGGCTACGTGTATATATGTATAAAGTACACAAGGAAGACCACAACTCAATATGCTCAGATATTGGCCTACATTTTAAAAAAATCCAGCCCCTCCTACATATTCCCATAGCACTCTTACATTGTCCGTCTTTATCTCACACCTGCCCCACTTGATTGTAAGCTTCACGTGGACAAAGACCATGTCTGTTTTGTTCATTTCTATAACGTTGGTACCTAGCACATTACCTGTCGTGTTGTGGCCATTTGATTAATAGTTATTGACTAAATATTTAATAAATATATTTAGTGAATATTTATAGAAATGTGATTTCTTGTGAGACACTGCCCACCCCTTAGGGTGACTTTAAATAAGGCCACAGAATCTAGTAAAAAGAACATGGGATTCAGATATAAATAACTTAGGTTCTATGCCAAACGCTGCTACATCCTAGTTCTGTGGTCTTGGACAAGCCACTAAACCTCTGGAGTCTCAATCTTATCCTCTGACCAGCAAACACGAGAAAGATACGTTTCTTAAGCAAGTTTTTGGTGCCATACAAATTATCATTATTATAACTATCTGTTCTTCTATTTGCTGATGAAATATCAAAAAAGATATAGATACAAATACGGAAGCCAATTTTTTTTTTTTTTTTTTGTGGATCCTGGGGACAGGAACACAAAATAGAAAGCCACAAATGCTAAATGCCCATTTCACTGAAAAGACCCACTGTCCTCAAACTTGGCCTGAATAAGACCTGGTTGATTTTCTTGTTACATGCCCCTTCTGGTACTTGTTCTGAAGCAAACAACAGCATGGGTATGCCCCTGGGATTAAAGCATTTTATAACTGATTCGGGTCATCAAGCCTTCTGCCCCTCTAAACAGTTTGGCTATTTAAACATTTTTAAATGCACCCTAAATTCTTTGTCCAGAGCTTAACTACCCAAAATCATCTTAGAGCTCTGACTCTAGCAGACCTTCTCAACATTCCAACCATGCTTCCTGAAGATACCATTTCCTCTTAGGTTGGCTTATTTGGGAAGCAGTCTTTTGTCTCCAGTAAAGAAAATAGTTCTGCATTTTGGTTACATATTTTCCTTTTCTGAAAGGCCAAGCTCAGAAACTATTGTGAGGTAAAATTATAGATACACTCTTTCATATGGAATGAACCCAGATTTATTATTTCTTTGATGGGAATTTTAGTAATGCCCACAAAATATATAGCTCTCCTAAATCAGTCAGTAACAAAAAGGAAGTATGTCTGTATTTGGCAAGTGAACTTAAAAATGGATTTTCATGTAGTAATCCATTTATAAGTGGAATTACTTATTAAAATTATTTTACCACTTTACCCTTACCTTACACCAATTAAGAGCCCATTCAGCCCCAGCTGAAACCCACAACTTTTAAAATATTCTTTAAAACCAAATTTTACTGTAACAAAATTATGAATAATTCTTTGTTATTAGGCATAATAATAGCTGACATATTTTTTATGATCATAAACATTGCTAGTATAAAAATATTTTAGGGACTTCCCTGGAAGTCCAGTGGTTAAGACTCTGCGCGTGCATTGCTGTGGGCACGAATTCAAGCCCCACTTGGGGAATTAAGATCCCACATGCCACGTGGCACGGCCAAAAAAAAAAAATGCCAGATTTTAAAATTGCAAACACATCTTAAAAAATGACCTATTCAGGAGTTCTTAACTGGTGGTCCATGCATAGAATTAAGAAAGTCTCTGAATTTGGATAAGAACAAAAATTATATTTTTATTTTCATAAGACCTAATTAAAATGTTGCCTTTCCTTCCATTATGTATACCAGGAACCAATCACAATAGTATTAGCAGTACCTGTGGTTTGGTCACCAATAAAAATAACAAACATTTTAAATTACATTACAGTTACTGCACATATTTCAAAATATTATTTTTACGCATCACTACATCAAAATTATGGTAGTTATTAGATAAACTAGTACAGCATGTTATTTAATGTGTTAATAAAGAAACATGTATTTCTAGATCACAATGTTTTAGTATTTTGCTAACTACCTTTCCATACAATTGGTTTCCATTGTAATGCTATGTAATTTACATTATGTATTTAAAAATTTTAACCTGAAAGGGGGTCCATAAGCTTTACCAAACTGCCAAAGGTGTCTTGGGCCCCCCAAAAATTATGAACCCTTATTCTAAAACCATATCAAATCATTCAGAGTATGCTACAGACTGAATTTATCTCCCCCAAATTCAAATTTGCGTGAAACACTAACCCCCAATGTGACTGTATTGGGAGATGAGGCTGTTATGGAAGTAATTAAGGTTAAATGAGGCCATTAGGGTGGAGAGGTGATCCAATAGAGTCAGTGTTCTTATAAAAAGAGACACCAGAGCTCATTCAATCTCTCTACTAGTGAGGACACACTATAATGGCCATCTACAAACCAGAAAGAGAGCTCTCACCAGAACCTGACTATGCTGGCACCCTAATCTTGGATTTCTAGCTTCTAGAACTGTGAGAAAATAAATTTCTGTTGTTTAAGCCAGGGGTCCCCAACCCCCAGGCCACAGACCGGGACCTGTCTGTGGCCTGTTAGGAACTGGGCTGCACAGCAGGAGGTGAGCAGGAGGTGAGCAAGCAAAGCTTCATCTGTATTTACAGCCGCTCCCCGTTGCTCACATTACCGCCTGAGCTCCGCCTCCTGTCAGATCAGCATTAGATTCTCATAGGAGCGCGAACCCTACTGTGAACTTCGGATGTGAAGGATCTAGGTTGCACGCTCCTTATGAGAATCTAAGGCCTGATGATCTGAGGGGGAGTTGAGGCGGTGATGCTAGCACTGGGGAGCGGCTGCAAATACCGATTATCGTTAGCAGAGAGGTTAGACTGCAAAGAGACCATAATAAATCAATTGCCTCCAGACTCATATCAAAACCCTATCAGTGAGTGGCAAGTGAAAACAAGCTCAGGGCTCCCACTGATTCGGCATAATGGTGAGTTGTGTAATTATTTCATTATATATTACAATGTAATAATAATAGAAATAAAGTACACAATAAATGTAATGCGCTTGAATCATCCTGAAAACATTCCCCCCGCCACCATCCCTGGTCCGTAGAAAAATTGTCTTCCACAAAACCGGTCCCTGGTGCCAGAAAGGTTGGGGATTGCTGGTTTAAGCCACCCAATCTGTTATATTTGTTATAGCAGCCCAAGCCCACTGATGCAGAGTAATACCAGCTTTTTCCCTTTTGAAATCTTCCTTGCTACTTCCTTCTGTTGCAAACCTGAGTGCTACTGGGTAATTCACTGTACTCCCTCACCAGGATTCAAAACCCAGAGCCACTTTTAAGCGAAAAGTACTGTGAGTTGTTATTTAAACAAGTATCATAAAAAGGAACCGGCATAATGGACAATAATAAATAACATTTTAAATACGGTTGTCATTAGTTTCAGAAGCAGGTGGCAATTGCTGCAACAGCTATCAGAGTCTACTTCCATCAGCAACAATTGTTTTTACAAGTCCTCTGTGATCTAACTCCCTTCTGAGACACTCAACAGCTCCTGCTTTACACAGTGACTTTGCAGCCCTCCGCCCCACAGGGAACTCCACAATTCACCCAATTAGGCAGCTGGATGTCCCAACTGCAGGTGGCTAATGGTGAAAGGGATTTTTGTTAAGGACCCACATTTCTACATCAGTACTTATAACCTGTTTCAGGAACACACCATACCATTTCTGATGAACCTTAAAACAATCACATTAAAATAAAGAGGACTGTCAGTAGAGCAATTTTATAAATAGCTAAAATTAAACAGAGCAAGACTGGCAGAGCTAATACATAAGCAAAGAACTGACTTCCTGCATTTCATCGAGAATTCCTGATAGCAAACTGCAGTATGTTTATTATACATTAATTCAACACAGCATTCAAAATGAATTCATGCCCTGGCTGAAGGGTGCAATATTGAAACTAAATATTATTTATTATCTTAATATTAGTAACCATATTAAAAAAAATTGTTAACAATTCAGAGTGTTTAAAAAGCTAAGGATACCATAGCTCTACTTACCAACCAACCGATCTTGCCTTAATTTATGCAAGTGTAGCCTATAGCTAAGAGCTTTGTATATTTGTTTCCCCATGGTATTAGTGCTCAAAAATAGGACACTCTTTCAAGGGCACCTTATAAACACAGAACTATAATTTATTTGGCAAATTAAAGTTCATATAAAATGTGCACACGGAGGTACAGATTAACATATTTAATTTCAATATTACCTGCAAGCCTATTTTTTCCCATACACTGTTCTAATTAGTCATATAAAATCGAGTGTGTGTATTATAAGCAATTATTTTACTGGAAATAGAAACTGGATCTGAATTAAATATACTGTAAAATGATAACACTTTTATGGAAATGAATATATCCATTTGTACCTAGAAAAATGTGTTCTATTTAAATGGCATGAAAATGTTGAGCGTTCGAAACCTGATTACAGGAAAAGTTGAGATTTTTATGATTTAATAATACAGAATCATATGCAATCTTGGTAATACACCAATATTTATATTTTGATGCTATTTTCAAGTTTCCAAGTCCCTAGTAACCATTACATTCACTTTTTGCAGTGGAATTTTTCCTGTTATGAATATTCACTCCCCCTACAGTTGAATGTGCAAATTGTTTGTGAACGTTTTGTTTCACAAATGATTATTTTCCTATTAGGCCTGTACTAGGAATTTTAGTGGTGTAGGTATCAAGCTTATGTTGCATTAAAATTGTTGCAAATTGATGTTAATAAGGTATTACGCCTGTAAGTAAATAGAATCTATAACTTTAGTGGCAGGATGGTTAGGCTTTCTAAAAGTTGTCATAAACTAATACAAAGGCTTCACCACTTAAGATTTTTGAAAAGAACAGAATTAAATTGAAGCCACTTGACCTAACACAGGGCATGTGACTGGGGATGACCTCAGACTATAAGCTTCTCATTCTCAGGTCAGACGTAACCTCCCCAGAGAAACCTTCCCTGAACCTGTGAGCTCAGATGACTCCCCTGCTCCAGCCCAGCCCATGACTTCCACCTCCCCATGTGCTCTTTTACTTTCACGGGACCAATCAAGCATTTAGCACTGCTCCTGGTGCCAAGAAGGAGCTCAGTTACCATTTTTTGAATGAATGAATGAGCAAGGTAATGTGATTTTTTTGGAAGACATTTCTATAAGATGAATTAGTATTTAGCTGTCAAGAAATGTTAGATTTCTTAAAAGGTTTTTAGGATATCCCCTTTGATTCAGGATTAGCGGTCCATTATATTCACACAAAAAAAGGCCTAGAAGAATCATGTCCTTCCCCTTCTGTTTACCTTCCCAAACAGATGAGAATCTGCCTCACAGATTTAAGTCATACTGTGTGAGGTGAGCCCGCAGAACTCCCTGAATGATACGCTGTTGTTTTTTTGTTTTGTTTTGTTTTTTGCCGTACACGGGCCTCTCACTGTTGTGGCCTCTCCCACCGCGGAACACAGGCTCCGGACACGCAGGCCCAGCGGCCGTGCCTCACGGGCCCAGCCACTCCGCAGCATGCGGGATCCTCCCGGACCGGGGCACGAACCCACGTCCCCTGCATCGGCAGGTGGACTCTCAACCACTGCGCCACCAGGGAAGTCCTACCCTGTTGTTTTTACAGCTTCCCCTTATGGGCCCAGGTAAGTCTTCCTGCAAAATAAACTTCCACAGCTCACTTCTACCTCTCTTCTATGCTAACTACACTAACTCTCATCACTCCCAGCCTCCAGGAATGGTTTCCTACTTTGGGCCAGTTACAACTAATAAGTTCAACTGGCAAAACAAAGTACGATTCACCGTGGTTACTTGTTTTCAATGTTATCAACCTTCAGTCTATCCCAGCTTCTAAAGACTTTCAGAAAAGGCAAGCACACAAAAATCATTGTAATGTATTATAATGTCAGAAAATTCTTCCACCTACCTCTCCTTAATCCTTAGTAGAGCCTTTTTTTTTCTTTTTGGATTCTCTGGGTAGATAGAAAACAGCTTGTCACCATTCATTAACCATGACCTGTTCTAACAGGACAACACGGGACAAACAGACTAGCCACCTGGTCTTTTCCATATCACTCATTATTTTACACACCTGGTTTTATTCTTTTTTCCAATTTAAAAAGGCTTTCGCAACTCGCAATCTGAGGGTCACACCACCAGGCACACCATCCCTGGTTTCGATTATTCCTCCTCAGCCTTTTGTGTTTTTTTAAAATCTTTTTCAAATAAAATAACAGTAATATTAAATATTACAATCCTACCTTGTTTTGGTTTAAATCATTGTACCTCAAAATCTTGTTCTACAACTTTTCCATTCATCCTGCTTTCTCCCATGTCTTTCACATACATTTTAAGCAGAAACTTCCATTACACTGTCCATGAAACACTCATTATTAACTTTTTTCCAGCTAAAGTCTTCTAACATGTTGTTTTATATGGTTGGTTTGTTCTTCTTAGCATTTTGAATGGCTTCCCATTGCTCATAAATTCAAAATCCTCAGATGGCCTGTAACCCCTTGCTCAGTCTGGCCCCTACCTTCCCCTTCAACCTCATTGCACATCACCTGCCCCTGGCACACAGAGTTCTTACCACACTCACCTGTGCTCTGTTCAGCGAGCACACCAGGCGCCATCCTGCTGCCTGTATGCAATCACTCTGCCTGGCTATCTTCACCCAACCTCTCCTCCCTTTTTCAAGCTCACTCCTTCCTGCTCATCCTTCAGGTCTCTTTGAAAGTGCCACTTTCTGCAGGAGGCTTGCTCTGACCATCTTACACCTCAGAGCCCCATGAGGTTTTCTTCAGGGCACTTTATCACAACTGCAGTTACACGTGTAGTTCTCTAAGTGTGTGTTTAATGCTTGTGGCATTGAAGTCTTCCTTTCTCTCTCCACCCTCACCACCTTAGCAGTCTCATCCATCCCAGGGCTTTAAATATTGTCAACAAGCTGACCATTCCCAAATACATGTGTCCAATCCAGACTTCTCTCTCAAACTCCAGATTCATGCGTCTAATTTCCTGATTAACAGTTGACCTAAATAGACTTACAGACACACCAAACAACACATGTCCACCTCTGAACTCCTACTCTTCTCCCAAAACCACTTTGTGTTTCCTCAAATGGCCAGCCCAGCTCCTGCCTTGGGGTCTTTGCACTGACTGAGCTTTCATCTTGGAATGCTCTTCACCCAGCTATCCCCATGAATAATCCCTCACTGCCTTCAAAGCTTTTCTTTCTTTCTTTTTCCATAGCACCTATAATGTTCTAACATCCTGTATAATCCAGTTATTTTTTACATCTATTATTTATTGTCCATACCCCCCCAACACACACACAGAGTGTCAGCTTTATGAGGTTAGGGACTTTGTTCATGGATATATCCCAAGTAGTTGAAATATAATGGGTTCTCAACTAATTGTGAGATGAATGTAGGGGAACTCCTATACAAACTGCAGTGTGCAAGTGTTTACAAGGTTATTTTAAGGATAAATGAAATAGTGTCTGTGAAAGTTCTTTGTAGGCTAAAGTCCCCTTTGATGAATCTTTACTCCTTCCACAAAAGTCACCAATACATCAATGGTGCATTTGTTTTCATTTAATCTATGTACATATATGCATAAAATATAGTATTATTTAATATAAGCTTTTCTGATGGTGAATAGCATCATAATATTGAAAAACAAAAACGCTTGCAACCTGTAAAGTTCTATATGTGTGTGAGATTATTGTTACTTGGGAGTAGGGATTAAGGGACTCTCAAAACAAGTGATGAATTAGATTTTTGCAGTAACCCTGTACCTTAACTCCAGCATGACCCTTAAATATGTCTCTTCTGAAAAGAAAGTATGCTAGAAAAATAGGAACAAATGCAATTTCCTTGAGGTTGAGGCAAAGATTGAGGAGATAAAGTTCACTTTTCTAAGAGATAGTTTATTTGGTTTGCCATTCCCCATGTGTTCTGAGGGATTCTGAAAAAAATGCTGAGAGTTCTAGACTCAAAAAAAGTGCAAAAGAGGTTATTTTCTCAATCTTCTAAATGTTTAATTCTTACATCTACTTCTAATTTCTGACTTCAAAGTTGATGTAAATTAAAATTTATTGCTACTTGTTTCTAAAACATTTGACTATTTTTAGACCACTTAACTTGCTGAGTATTTCATCTTTATTGTCCACATATAATAACAATACAGCACTAACTTCAACATTTTCTTGAATGAAAAACATTAATTTGATCCTTTGAAATGTTTTTCCCTACTGAATGCTGCTTATTTACCTTAAAAGTAGATGATTCCACTTTCTCTTTCACAGACTTTGTCTTATTGCTTGTTTTTATACCTTTGCCAATTTTCATATAATTTTTGCAGTCTCCATCAAGATTTTTTAATTAATTATGATTTCTAAACAAGTTAAGATAGATATATAATAGTTTCATTGTAGTTTAACCCAATAAATCCAGCAAGTAAAATTGAAAGTTTAAGTCAGTGAAGCCAATCTGGGTTATCATTGTGAATTACGCTATCTAAAGTAAACCATTATGATATAGTTTATTACAAAGTACATTTAACACATTAATTATTAACCCACAGTCCAAAGCTTTTACAAAAAGCCTGTCCTTAATTGCTTTGTTTTCTCAAGCAGTTAGACTCTACAATTTTGTAATCTTAGTATTTGGCGCCTTGATCAAATTCCCAAAGTTCTGTAATGTCTCTTTTTATTGCCAGTAAATCCAGATGGAAGCGGCTTTTAGTGTTGTTATTAAGTGTGAGTTTATTAATGTTATTTATTAAGCCCACACTGCACATTGCCCATATAAGAACTTTCATAATCATACTTGATAAACGAACCATACAAGTTCAAAAGGTTTAAGAACAACATGAAGACTCTAGTATATAAACTGAAACACTTTGTTGGTACTTAAAAAGCATCTTGGACACAGTGTTCTGACTCATTAATTACATATTAGAGCAGAGCCTCTCATCAATAAAGTTTTTAAACTATAAGCACAAGTTCCCAAAATGGACTTTAAAATTAGGGGAGGAGGAGAGAAATAAAGCTAGTCAGAAAATATTAGCTCCTCACGTGGGAGGACGGGTGAGGGAAAGATTGGGCCCTGCATCAGAAGGCAAAAGTAAGCTGAGCTGCGGGAATCATCTGCTGTTATAGAACATTCCTACACAAGAAGATCAACAGAAAATTAACAGAGCCGACTCCTACAGAATTGCCCAGATAATAACTTTCACAGAGGCAGGTATATATTCTCCAACTGTCGATAAAGACCCAGAAAAACTCACTCTAATCACTTTTCTAAAAATTAACTTACATGCTAAGAAAAAAATAAAATCATCAGTAGATAGAGCACTTAAAATGTTTGTATGTCCCCCAACTTTTCCTGATATTATTTCCTTGAATAATGAACAAGTTGTTCATTAAAAAAAGAAAAAATCAAGTTGTTCATTTAAAAAGCTAAAATCAAACCTGTCTGGGGCTCTGTCTGATGGGCAGTGGGATTGGAGATAAGCCTCATCATTCTCTCATCCCCCAGAATGTATAGACTGTGAGCTCAGTGGAAAGCAGGATAGTGTGGATGGAGGATCAGGGAGGCACAGGAGTCAGGCTAAGTTCCAGCCTTAGGGCAGGGGCTAGAGAAGAGGGTGGTTTTTAGAACAGCATGTGAAGAGCGGCAGGATAGTCCTCAACCTGCACCCCACCCTTTCCCCTGGGTCCAAAGCCAAAACCACAGATATAAGAACCTGTGATGAAGAGTATATACATAGAACAAAGCCCCGCATTGTTAAAGTCTCTGTAAGAGACAGCAAACAAGCAGAATGTGTTTCATTGCCTAGAACCAGGGATGACACAGATGAGAGGGAGGTATAAGGAGCTAGCATGGGTGCGTGGCTATGGCAACATCTCAAGTGGTGGCGGTGTCACCGTTCCTTCCCAGATCTAGGAGCACCATCTGGGAGCAGAAAAAGGTGATGTCACAGTACCGGAGTTCAGGAGATCCACTTCCTTCACCCCAAGCCCACCCGAGGACTTCCTATAATCATCAGAAATGAGTTGGAGCAGGAGTGGAAGTGTTGAACAGAAATTTACTTTTTGACTCTTCTTGGGACCCTATTACACACCCTTGACTGTGTGACCCAGGACATTCACACTGCATCCTCTCCTTTGCCTCTGGAACATGTAACATCCTTTAGGTGCACCTAACTGAGCATTCAACCCAAAATGTGGAGACCAAACAGAATCTCCAGTTAAACCAACACACAGCTCCCAGAAGTTCCATGCTCCAGGGGTGAGAAAAAGATCAGTGAACGGAGTAAAGTATTCCACTCCAAATATCTTCCCCCAGTTAGATATACAGTAGTACCCTTTTATCTTCGAGAGACATATTCCAAGACCCCCAGTGGATGCCTACAGCATATGT
This sequence comes from Neophocaena asiaeorientalis asiaeorientalis, assembly GCF_003031525.2. Lineage (NCBI taxonomy): Eukaryota > Metazoa > Chordata > Mammalia > Artiodactyla > Phocoenidae > Neophocaena > Neophocaena asiaeorientalis. The sequence goes on from NW_020173114.1 coordinate 1,509,637, forward strand.
AGTGTAGATGTGCTGGACAAAGGGATAATTCATGTCCCAAACCCAGAAGAGACAGAGCAGGAGGACGCAAGATTTTATCACATTGCTCAGAAGGGTGTGCAATTTAAAATATATGAATTGTTTATTTCTGGAATTTTCGATTTAATATTTTAGGACCACGGTTGACCACAGGTAAATGAAACGGCGGAAAGTGAAACCACAGATAAGGAGGACTACTGCACCTAATAGGTGAAAGTCAAGTAGAGTAAATAGTTATTTAATAGTCTCTCCTACCCACTGATTTGTGCAAGTCCTTTACATCTTCTGTTAAGAAAGCCCAATGCAGATTCTTACCTGCCTCTCTGAAACATTGCAGAGCGTGGCACTACCGCAAGTCATTTGCTTAAAGTACGGTCATAATGAGAAGTTGGGATGACCAGTTTTTAAATCTATCTCCATCCTTTGCTTCTCAGTTTTCCAGTCTTTGCTACTCATTGACAGTTTTTAGGTAAAGGATCATTCATCTAAAAATAGTCAGGATTTGTTACTTGCACTTTATCAACAAGATTCACTCCCAGCGTATTAAGTCTGGGCAGCTGTAGGTGACCTCTCTGGCCATCACAAGGGTAAAATGGGCCCTCTCTTTTTATTGTAAAGGAACTCAAGATATGACAGTTGAACCAATGCCTCGCCATAGAGTGCAAGGGGAGTGACAGAAAGAGTGACAGACATATTAAAGAGTAAGTTCTGTTTAGCAATTTTGGGTGAGAACACTTAAAATTTTTAGCTCCATAGTTGTTTAGGAATGACAGTATGCTGCTGAGAAAGGCAGCCTACCCATTATAAAAAGGAATTTGTGTGCGAACTTAGAAAAAGCAGTCCTCAAAACTGGGGAAAAACAAGATTCTTTACATATGTTATTTAAATAGTAACCCATTAACATTTTACACAGTCTTCAAATCACCTATTGCCACATTTGCTCATCAGCCCAATGTTTGAATCAAGGCTTCTGGACAGATTTTGTTTCACCAACCCTATAGAATGTCACAAGAAATTGGATTTCACATACATTTTTGTTATTGCTGTTGTCGTCGTCAACAGTGTTGTCATTTTTCCAACCAATGAACTGTGCTGTCACAAAGATCAGCTTCAAACTAGAAAAAGGTATCAAGATGAAGTCTTTCCTTAGGAGGATGCTCACTGCATGTGATAGCAAATGGCACCAAAATTTACATTGATCTCATGATGGACAGTAATCACTTAATATGTACTTATTATGTACTAGAAACTGTGTGCATCATCTGTGTCTGACATATATAATGGACACTCAATAAATGTGTGTTGGTGGGAAAGAGGAAGGACTAAAGAAGGAAAAAAGAAAAGAATGAGGGAGGGAAGGAGTGAAGGAAGAAAGCTTCATTAGGATTTATAACTTTTACTGAGCATTTACTTTTTTGTAGGTAATTTTAAGAACTTGAAAAACAAGTTCTTGAGCAGGTTGAAATACGCTTTTTTTTCCCATTGGGGTGTATTGAAGCAGGCCTCAAATCTGACCAGAAACATGCCCAAACTGCCTTCTTATTTTTGCAACTTACAGCCTTCAATCATAACTAACTTGCTGCCAACAACTAAGAATAATAGCTCAGAAGTAAAGAAGTAAGCAACACTGTTTTCCTCACTTCAGAGAAACTTTGAAATGAATCCAGTTACCATAAGCTCCTTGCTTCCCCTTTTCCTTTCTCACTCTGAAGATTTGACATCAAGAGGCAACCCCTAAAGTGTAAATAAGAGTTTCCTCACAGATGGTATAAACAGAAGATGGATGCAAATGTTCAGGCCAGAACCCAGTTGTCATCTAAAGAGAGACATCAATCACCTCCAAAGCCTTTCCAAACATACATTACAAACAGGTTTCAGAATGTTTTATATGGGTTTGAGCCAGGTTTTTACCTTGTCCATATCCCCAAAAGATGATCCATCCAAGTGCCAGGAATATTCAAATAACAATAGAAATTATTTGATTATAAGAAAGAAGAGGAAAAGAAAATGACCAACCTTCCAATGACTCACACAGGGCCTGAGCAACAGGGTCAGGTTGGCCCACTGGAGAATCTATGCCATATTACAGATTGAATTCCAACAAGCTATTTATTTGTGACTAAGCATGAAATCGGATTTATACTGTCTCCCATGTCAAATTGTTGTGGACAATTTCCCTTCATCATTTCAGATTTTTTTTTTCTCTGCTGGTGCTTCATATAAGCTCACAAAATAACTGTACTTTATAAGCTACGAAAGGAAATCTATGTCCTTTTATTTCTGTGGTGTTGGAAGGATTTGGCGGGAATGTTACTGCTAACAGTTAGTAATCATGTTATTGTTGCTGTTATTATCATTATTACCAGCTTTAAGCTAGTCCTCCACATCCACATACTTTTCATCTGCAAAACAATAAAGGCAAACAGCCATTCAAATGTAATTTGTGCTTCTTCCTTTGTTCCCAACCCATTCTGATTCCAAACTAGTTGCCACTCACCTCCTAACCCACAGCCTAAACTTTCAATTGCTGCTGATTGCTATCTCTGGGGCTTGATCTTGGAGGAAAAATCATAATTATCTTAAGAAATGCAGGAAAAAAAAGTATTTAATACTCATTCAAATTTAATTTTAAAATACTTTAAAAATTATGACTCGAAATAAACTTTCTTAATCTGAGTAGTGACATCATCATAGACCTATAGGAATCATCGTATTTAATGATAAAATTATAGGATAATTCCCATTTAAATCACAAATGAACAAGATGCCCACAATCCTACTATCAATGCTTCTATTCAATAATATGCTGAGGTCTTACAATAATGAGGTAAGAAAGTAAAATAAAATATATAAAAACTAGAAGAGACAAAATTGCCTTTTCCACATGACATGATCATCTACAGAGTATATTCAAGATAATCTGCAGAAAAACTATTGAAACCAATAATAGAGTTCAGCAAAGTGGTTAGATGAAAGTAATTTGGCTAGCTAAACATATTGAATTTTTACTGTAGGCCAGGCATAGTTCTAGGTACTTTCCATATATTTTTAACTAATAATATTAACTAGTTTGATACCCACAACAGCCCCTTGAGAAAGTACAATTACGATTTCCAAAGAAAATTGATATACAAAAAGGACAACTAACTTACTGTTATAGATTGATTTGTGTTCCCCCAAAGAAATGTTGAAGCCCTAACCCCTGGTACCTGTGAATATGACCCTATTGAAAATCAGATACTTGCAGATGTAATCAAGTTAAGATGGGGCTGTTAGGGTGGGCCCTAATCCAATATGACTGATGCCCTATAAGAAGAGGGAAATTCAGATACAGACCCACACAGGGAGAAAGCCATGTGACAACAAATTCAAAGATTGGAGTTATGCAACCACTAGCCAAGGAATGCCGGAGATTGCCAGCAACTACCAGGAGCTTGCAAGAGGAGAGGAAGGATTCCCCCACAGTTTTCAGAGTGAGCAACACCTCTGATTTCAGACTTTTAGCACCCAGAACTGTGAGACAATAAATTTCTCTTGTTTTAAGTCACTCAGTTTGTGGTCCTTTTTTAGAGCAGCCCTAGCAAACTAATAAACTTGCCAAGGATCCACAGCTAGAAAAATGACAAAGATCAGCATACCAAAATCAATATACTCTAACATGATAAACATAATTAACACGGCTGTATGTTAGATATGAAAGTTGTTAAGAGAACAAATCCTAAGAATCCTCATCACAAGGAAAAATATATACTTTTTCTATTTCTTTAATTTTGTATCTATATGAAATGATGTTAACTAAACTTATTGTGATAATCATTTCATGATGTATGTAAGTCAAATCCTTATGCTGTATACCTCAAACATATATAGTACTGTATGTCAATACATTAATAAACTAACAGACAAAACTTAAAAAATAAATGGAGTTAGAATATGGTCATGAATTATATTATAATTGTAAAAAATCATAATTATATAAAATTATAAAGATGTAAATTTTACCACAAATTAATTCCAGCAAAATGCCAAAGAGTATTTTTGAGGAACTTGACAAGCTGACTCTAAAATTCATGGGGAAAAATAAAGAACCAAAACTCACTAAATAATTTTGAAAAATAAGGTGAGAGACTTATTCTACCATATATTAGAACTTAGAATAAAGTTATATTATTTAAGATGGCACGATTTTGACACAAGGCTACACAAATAGGACACGGAAACAGAAAAGAGAGACCAGAACTGACATACACTTATATTAAAATGTTGTCTATGTCTGAGATGATGTTACAAACCAGTTGAGAAGTATCAACTACTCAGAAAATATGGTCAAGAGCAGTAAGTCATCCAGGTATAAAAATAAGAAATAGATTCTTACTTCACACCATATCAAAAATGAATTGGGAATAAGTGAAAGACCCAAATGTAAAAAGAGAATGTTTAAAATATTTAGAAAAAAATAGAGAAGATACCTTAACAATTTCCGGGTAAGGACAGATCTATTTAGTAGTACTAAAAAAAGCACAAACCATAAAAGAAAAAATTAATACATTTGACATTAAATTTTAAAACTTCTGTTCAATGAAAGACAAAGTTAAAATGCAGTCTATAAGACTGGGAGAAAGTATTTGCAAAACACATAATTAACAAAAAGTTAACATATAATACTTGTACAGAAATCGTAGAAATGCATAAGAAAAAGAAAAAATGGATTAGAGAAATAGACAAAGAATATGAATGTACAAAAGGTACTCAACAGTATTAGTAATCAGAGAAATGCAAAGCTCATTAACTTTCATTTCATACTCATTTGATTGGCAGAAAAGAAAAAGTCTGATAATCCCGCTTTTTGGTAAAGATGTGAAGGAACAGAACTTCTAACACTGCTGACGGAAATTGAACTGGCAGAACACTGAAGTCAAGGCTATGAGTATCCTTACTCTCTGCAATTCATCTTGTAGTCATAGCCCCCAGAGAAACTCCTTCACGTGTGCACAAGCGGATATGTACAAGAATGTACATGGCAGCTTAATTTGTAACAGCAAAAATCTGGATATTACCTAAATACTCATCAACAGTAAATTCAATTAATTATGATTATAACCATACAATAAAATACCACATAGGAGCTATAATTATGTATATAAAAAATAAAATACAGAAAGATATGTAAGAATTCCATTTATATAAAGTTTAAAACAAAGCAATATCATTTACTATTTATTGACAGATACCTGCATGATAGTACAAAACATTCATGGGAAAAATGAACAACAAGTTTAGGATAACTATTTTTTTGGGCTGGAACAGTACTGGGAGGACTAGTCAATTATATCTACTATTTAGTATTGTAATTTTTAAATCTGTAGCAAAAATGGTAAAAGGTTAAGAGTTAACACAAGAGAGACTTGTGGGTGGGTGTTTGTTGTAGTCTTCTCTATAGTTTTCTGGGTGCTGGCATTATTTAATTTAAATAAAAAATGTTAATGTCTGTTGAAATTGGAAGGAACTCAATGTCAGTTTAAGTCCTAAGTTCAGCACTTGCTGTTAAAATTTAGAGTCTGCCATCAAGTTCTATAAATAAGATAATAGAATGTAGGAATTATACTTAATCCTCTAATTACTCTCGGCTTTAATCAAGCCTTTATTAACATAATGTGTCTAGCTTGGGGTCTTAAAACCTGAGAGGTGATTTAAGGAAGAGTAATCAAAACAATGAAAAATAAGAAGGTGATATAAGGAAAGGCAAAGGGAACAGCGATGGTTTAGACTAGGGAAAGAAAGCAAAGAGGGGAAATACATTGAGCAGGATGCAGTTTCCTACTTTTATATTGATGTCTGTGCCTCAATTAAGGCCTGAATAAAATTAGCTGTTTTGATCTCTATTGCTATACAAAAGATCACTCTAAAACATAGTGGCTTACAGCAATAATAATCATTTATTTTGCTCACGAACTGTCATTTGATCAGGACTTCAGTGAGGATGGCTCTTTGCCGCTCCATGTGGCATCAACTGCAACAGCTCACCTGCAGCTGGATCATCCACTTTCACAACTCGCATGCTAGCAAGTTGGTGCTGGCTCCTGACTGGAGCTACGCCAGCACTGTGGGCCACAACCCTCAGTCTCTCTCCTTGTGGGGGCCTCTCCATGGGTTTCTTGGACTTCCTCACACCATGATGTCTGGATTCCAAGAGCAAGAGCCCCATGGAGGAAGTGTGTGACATTTTTATATGCTATCCTTAGAAGTCACAGAGTGACATTTCCACTGACCTCTAATTGATCCAAGATAGTCACCAAGACCCATCCAGTTTCTAGGGAAGGGGGTGTACACTTCACCTCTTGATGGGGGAGTGGCACAGTCATAGAAAAACTTTGGGTGGGAAGATATTGTTGCATTCATCTTTGTAAAATACAGTTTGCCACCCTGACCTCCTTGCTCAAATCTCTCTCAGGGTCAATATATTTTTCTCACTGCTCCCAGAAAGAGATCTGATCATACCGTTCTCTTGTTCAACAACGAGGGAGAGTGTTTTCTGCTCGTCATCTTGCAAGTCTTCATAGAGTCAGAAGGTATATATAATAACTCATTGAGGATTTTGAAACATTCTCTTCTGTGACCAAAACTTAGGAAAGGCTGACCAAAAATACTAATGGTTCAGATGCTTTTCCTCTTGAGATCAGTTAAATAATGTGACAAAACATTCATATTTCATGTAACCTGGTGTCAAGCCTACATGCAGACATATCAGCAACACAGGTGAACTTGGAGGAATTCAGACAGTAGTATTTCTGCCACACTCTAGACATTCAAACCGAATGTCATCAATCAAATCAGATTTTTAAATAATTTTTAACTCGAAGAAAGACAAGAGAGGTCTTGGAAAGTTTCTCTTTGAAGTTCTTTAAGTTACTGATTTTTTCAGCAAAACAGTCAAAAGTGATATTTGTCAGTTCAGAGATCTGAGAGTTGGTCACACCATTAGATTTCCATTTTCACTGTACCCACCAAAATATATTGCCTTCTTGTTTTTTATTTTTTTAACCAAAATTGGAAAATTAAGTGCCATTTTAAGCCATAACAAGTTCTATCAATCACTTCTTTCTTGCTGAAACTGTTAAGCATGCTACCTGAGTGGATACCACCTGGAGCTGACGGACATGTGATACTAGGTTGCCCTAAGGACAAATTTGACTAAGATGGTTCTTGGACTCTAACTCTATTAAGCTGAACTACATTAAACTGCTGAGAACCAAGCAGTGCTGGCCAACAAAAAATGCAAACTTCAAATATTTCAATGTATATGCATTAATCAGATTGAGAAATGACCCAAGAAGTCAGAGCTTTGATTCAAGGTTGGTCTAGAATGAGCCCTAACTGAAGATCCAAATGGCTTTTCCATGTACACAATGTTCTGATGTAAAAGCCCAGGAAAGTGGTACCACTGAGTCTTCAGTGAGTCAACACAAAGGGAAAAATAAGAAACTCTTGTTTATTTGGACTGTTTTTCCGCTGCTGTGTGAATTAGTCAATAAAATTTAAATATGACAGCCTATAAGAATAGATTTGATGTTATTGGATAAAGCCTTTGTGGATTTTTTTAATAGACTAAATTTAACTGGAATGGTTAAAGATTTTTGTTTCTAAACTGTGAAGTGGAAAACTAATCCTGATTTATCCCAGAAGTAGAAGTAATGCGAAGGATCCTTAGCAATACTTAATACTATAACTATGATTTATGAAATAGATATCCACAAAAAGTATGGCCAAAATGATTGGGAATTATGATTAGTATGACATAATAATGTCTGTGGCAAACTTCAGAAGGTAACCACCTATTTCATTTCTAAAAAAGAAAAATAAAAAACACCATATGCTCAGAAAATTAAAATTAACATCATTATTGGAGTATAATTGCTTTACAATGGTGTGTTAGTTTCTGCTTTACAACAAAGTGAATCAGCTATACATACACATATATCCCCATATCTCCTCCCTCTTGCGTCTCCCTCCCACCCTCCCTATCCCACCCCTCTAGGTGGTCACAAAACACGGAGCCCATCTCCCTGTGCTATGTGGCTGCTTCCCACTAGCTATCTATTTTACATTTGGTAGTGTATATATGTCCATAACACTCTCTCACTTCGTCCCAGCTAACCCTTCCCCTCCCCGTGTCTGCATCTGCATCTTTATTCCTGTCCTGCCTCTAGGTTTTTCAGAACCACTTTTTTTTTTTAGATTCCATATATATCTGTTAGCATATGGTATTTGTTTTTCTCTTTCTGACGTACTTCACTCTGTATGACAGACTAGGTCCACCCACCTCACTACAAATAACTCAATTTCATTTCCTTTTATGGCTGAGTAATATTCCGTTGTATATATGTGCCATATGTTCTTTATCCATTCATCTGTCGATGGACACTTAGGTTGCTTCCGTGTCCTGGCTATTGTAAATAGAGCTGCAATGAACATTGTGGTACATGACTCTTTTTGAATTATAGTTTTCTCAGGGTATATGCCCAGTAGTGAAATTGCTGGGTCATATGGTAGTTCTATTTTTAGATTTTTAAGGAACCTCCATACTGTTCTCCATAGTGGCTGTATCAATTACATTCCCACCAACAGTGCAAGAAGGTTCCCTTTTCTCCACACTCTCTCCAGCACTTATTGTTTGTAGATATTTAATGATGACCATTCTGACTGGTGTGAGGTTATACCTCATTGTAGTTTTTTTTTTTAACATCTTTATTGGAGTATAATTGCTTTACAATGGTGTGTTAATTTCTGCTTTATAACAAAGTGAATCAGCTATACATATACAGATATCCCCATATCTCTTCCCTCTTGCATCTCCCTCCCTCCCGCCCTCCCTATACCACCCCTCTAGTTGGTCACAAAGCACTGAGCTGATCTCCCTGTGCTATGCGGCTGCTTCCCACTAGCTGTCAGTTTTATATTTGGTAGTGTATATATGTCCATGCCACATTTTTTGGATTGGGTTCTTTGTTTTTTTTGATATTGAGCTGCATGAGCTACTTGTAAATTTTGGAGATTAATCCTTTGTGAGTTACTTCGTTTGCAAATATTTTCTCCCATTCTGAAGGTTGTCTTTTCATCTTGTTTATGGTTCCCTTTGCTGTGCAAAGGTTTTTAAGTTTCATTAGCTCTCATTTGTTTATTTTTGTTTTTATTTCCATTTCTCTAGGAGGTGGGTCAAAAAGGATCTTGCTGTGATTTGTGTCATAGAGTGTTCTGCCTATGTTTTCCTCTAAGAGTTTTATAGTGTCTGGCCTTACATTTAGGTCTTTAATCCATTTTGAGTTTATTTTTGTGTATGGTGTTAGGAAGTGTTCTAATTTCAGTCTTTTACATGTAGCTGTCCAGTTTTTCTAGCACCACTTATTGAAGAGGCTGTCTTTTCTCCATTGTATATTCTTGCCTCCTTTATGAAACTTAAGGTGACCATAGGTGCATGGGTTTATTTCTGGGCTTTCTATCCTGTTCCATTGATCTATCTTTCTGTTTTTGTGCCAGTACCATACTGTCTTGATTACTGTAGCTTGGTAGTATAGTTTGAAGTTGGGGAGCCTGATTCCTCCAGCTCCATTTTTCTTTCTCAAGATTACTTTGGCTATTCGGGGTCTTTTGTGTTTAAATACAAATTGTGAAATTTTTTGTTCTAGTTCTGTGAAAAATGCCAATGGTAGTTTGATAGGGATTGCATTGAATCTATAGATTGCTTTGGGTATTATAGTCATTTTCACAATGTTGATTCTTCCAATCCAAGAACATGGTATATCTCTCCATCTGTTTGTATCATCTTTAATTTCTTTCATCAGCGTCTTAGAGAGGTATAATTTTAAAACACATTAACTTCATTTGATATCTTTGGGAATAAACATGAGTTTAGGATAAGGCCTTTGTGAGTGTTTTGGAGGAGTACAAAGTTTATCAGAATGGTTAAATGTTTCTGATTAAATTTTAGCATTTCTCATGTCTTTTTATAAAGCCTCAGTTCTACTTGATGTGCTCCTAGTTGAGTAATTTAACAATGAAAGGATAAAAATTGCATGGAGTTTAATATGCACAGTATACTACTCTAAACTTCTCTTCCAAGTGCAGCAAGTAACTAATAGCATAGCCCTCTGAGTATGTGCAGAAGGCTAGCTGTTTTTTGTACCCAGCCATACAATTTCATCCCAATATTCTTCTCTCCAACCACAACAGTTTGTCCAAAGACAAAAGTAGGAGAAAAAATTCACACTTATTTTTTCACAGGTGGTGAAAAGAACCCCATGATCACTATCTCACCCACCACATTTGAATCTGTACTGTTCCTATTTCTTTGAATTCCTCAAAACTTATATGTAGTTTGCTCTATATTATCTTTAGGTAACACATTTATCAGCATTTCTGCAAGTGTGCTCTGTGGAAGTCTAGCTCCATAAGATGTTAATAAAATTATTATGACATGAAAGAGTGTCACGTCAATGCTGGGTTAAGCAAATTTATTTATTGTTATTCTCATCAGAATTTTTGTATACCAGTATACATTATAAATCTTCTAGGGGTTATATAGCCTGTATAATTTCTCAAAGTTGTTTCAATCATGGAAGCCATTTTGCAAAAATGCCTCAACAAACTAGAACACAAATTTAAGTCATATCTTTTTTTTCTTTCTTTTTTTTTTTTTTGTGTTATGCGGGCCTCTCACTGTTGTGGCCTCTCCCGTTGCGGAGCACAGGCTCCAGACGCACAGGCTCAGCGGCCATGGCTCACGGGCCCAGTCGCTCCGTGGCATGTGGGATCTTCCCAGACCGGGGCACGAACCCATGTCCCCTGCACTGGCAGGTGGACTCTCAACCACTGCGCCACCAGGGAAGCCCTAAGTCATTTCTTATAATATTCTTCATACCAATATAAACTATGCATTTCTTAATTATAGAGTTCCTGTCTGAGATTCTTATTTATCCCTCTCTAATTCTAATAACATCTAATCATTTATTGGGGGCTTTATTTATTCAATAAATACTTATTAAATTAGTATGAATTTAATAAGGACATGATCAAAACAATAGAAGAAAAATATCCAGGTGTACAAATATCTTGTACACCTATTAGTTAAGGTTAAATATCTGGATGGATTCACTGTATCTGCCAACTCAACTGAAGTTCCTTTAACATTTTTCCTAACAGGACAGTTCTTTCCATTGTTGCAGTCTCTGCTTCAGTGTCCTGGGCTGGCATTTTCTCAATTAAAAAGAAAAAAACCCATCAACAGGATTCTATTTTCCTTCTCATCCACAGCTTCCACAAATTTGTTGAAATACCTCACTCACAACTGGCATCCCTCTCTTTCTCTTGTTTTATTCCTTTGTATTTCCTATATTTTCTTTTCTTTTCAGACCTACTAATTCTCCAAGTACTATCCTGAGTTTTGGAGACAGAGAAATGAACAAATTTTAAAATATCCCTTTGTAGAAAACAAACTTATGGCTACCAAAGGGGAAAGGGGTGGAAGAATAAATTGGGAATTTGGGTTTAACAGATACACACTATTATATACAAAAATGATAAACAAGGACTTACTGAATAGCACAGGGAACTGTACTCAGTATCTTGTAATAACTTACAAAGGAAAAGAATATATATATATATATATCTGAGTCACTTTGCTGTACACCTGAAACATTGTAAATAAACTACACTTCAATTTAAAAAATGAATAAATAATTTTTAAAATGTCCCTTGCCTTATGGAACTTACATTTAGTTAAAGGATGTATTAATTTACACATAAACAAATAAATGTCAAGATTGCAGATAATGATAACTGTTAATGAAGAAAACTAAAAACAAGATGATGAACTGGAGAGTTTCTTGGGGGTGAGAAGAGGGATTGTGGAATTTTAGAAAGGTGATCAGCATGATTTCTCTGAGAAGGTGACATTTGAACTAAAGGAATATGAAATGAATCTTTGTCCTTTACAATTTCTCTTATCCTTTGTATTATTTTTAATCAAAATAATGCTTGTATATGGTAAATATATATGTATACCCAAAAGTTGATAATAAAAACAATTGTTGCCCTAACCCACACCATCCTAGCTCCAATTCCAGAAGCATCTCCTTTCAATAGTCTATGATTTTTGTTTTTCTGACAGTTATCATTATACGAAAACCACAGGTGGAGGTTGACAGAGCAACAGATGGAAAGATCCTGGGTTCCTCAATGATCTTGAAGCCACTATATCAGCCCTGAAGCTCCTTCTTTCATGTGGGAGAAAAATAAATCTATCTTAAGCCTCTGTTATTTAGAGATATCTGTTACTTGTGTCCAAATCTTAAGTGATACAGGCTCCAGTGTTATAACCCCTGGCAACTCAAAGGAAAATACTCCATGCATCTAAGTCAAATGCACTGTTTTCTATCTCTAGAGTAATTGCTCAAAATCATGCTACATTTTCGCTTGCTTTCTATTTGGAGTGTGACATCCCTGTACAGTTTTTTGCTTGTTTCTCCTTTTCTAATTCTGTTTTCTTAAAAGAGAAGAAACATACCTGCTTCACCCTGTCTTCCATGACATCAGCTTTGAACCTATCCTACTTAATCTTTGGAATCTGTTCCTTTCTTCTACTTTGAGTCATGTTTCAAGTGGGATTCAGAAGCTTTTAGGACAACTGTCCTGTTGCAGTGTCTTTTCCTTGGACTCTTGGTTGAGTTCCTTAGTTTATTTTATGCCCCATTTTTCTCTTTCATGGATTTTATCCTCCTTGGTCCAGAGTGCACCATAAAGTAATTTTCTAAGCAAGAGCACCTGCAAGTAAATGTCCCAGGTCCTTGTAGGTCTGAAAAAGTCTGCTTTTCACTTCATACTTTGATTGATTGTAACTTTTTCATAGAATTTTGCAGGCTTTGTTTTGTTCTATTGTCTTCAAGATCCCATACATTTGGGATTGTCAAATGTCAGCCTGATTCTTGTTCCCTTATTTTGACCTGTATTTTCTCTCTGGAAGCTTCTCAGACATACTCCTTATTCTTGATATCTGAAGTTTCATGATGCTGCGTTTGGATGTGGAGCTCTTCTTGTACTTATTTATCTCAACACTGGGTGGGATTTTTCAATAAGAAAGATTTGTGTCTTTCTATTCAGCTCTGGATATTTTTCTTCTATTGTTTTGATCATGTCCTTTCCTCTGTTCTTTCTTGTACACCTATTAGTTAAGGTTAAATATCTGGATGGATTCACTGTATCTGCCAACTCAACTGAAGTTCCTTTAGCATTTTTCCTGGCAGGACAGTTCCTTCCATTGTTGCAGTCTCTGCTTCAGTGTCCTGGGCTGGCATTTTCTCAATTAAAAAGAAAAAAAAAACTTATCAACAGGATTCTGTTTTCCTTCCAGCTTCCACAAATTTGTTGAAATACCTCACTCACAAATGGCATCCCTCTCTTTCTCTTGTTTTATTCCTTTGTATTTCCTATATTTTCTTTTCTTTTCAGACCTTTGTGTTCAGTCTGCCATCTTGCCAGAACACTTTAAGTTTACCTTAGGTGACAGAGTTGACATAAAACGGCTGCACCAATTTCTCAGCAATGCTATTTTTAAATACAAGCATGTGTTGGACAACTTGAGTAACACCAAAACACAAGTTTAAGTTTTTGGGTATTTTATCATTGTAAAATAGGATACGAAGGGCAAAATACAAACAGCTTTTCTTTTCTTAGAAAATAAAACAATGAATAGAGTGTTATTCTTCTGTTATTTTTCATTTTCATGTAGAATGTAGCTCTTGAACTTATATTGCTTCTAAAACAATTTTTAAAATTTAGGTGGTATCTTAAAAGCTTCTATGTGAAGCAGCTTAAATGATGTTCAGTAGAGATTTTCTGTGTCCTTGGACCATTTCTGATTTCTTTAAGACATGTAACCCACTGTGATATTAACGTATTACTATAAGAGTTGTAACAGCAGGAGACAGGTTTTTTCCTTCCTCAAGAGAGATGGAAGGGATGTGTGCCTACACTCTGTATGAGAATTTCCTTGACATCTAACTTATATACTCTTGGCAGTATAAGTGCTACAGTAACATTTCTACACTTGAGTGGACTTCTAATGAACTTAAGGATATGTAAGCAAAACATATTTTTATATGTCTATAACTCTCACAACTAGCTGTTTATAGATGACTGGAATATATTTATTCAATAAATATTTGTGCTGAGCACTATATTTTGCCCAGGGATACCACAGTAAACAAGACAGTATGCCCTTGAGGGGCTATTAGGTATAATGAAGGGATACAAATAACTACATAGCAAATTTCCAAAACATGTGATAGTGCTATTATGGAGTAACCATAAGAAGCCATAAGATCATATAAAAGGAACAGTGAACCCCATGGTAAAGGATGGGGAGTTTAGGTAAGAGATGGCCTCCTGAGAAGGTGACTCCTAACCTGAAACTCAAAGGACCAGCACAAATTAGCCAGGGGAAGGAAGTTGAGGTAGACAGGATAAATGGAACATTCCAGGTGTTTGGAACAATATATGTGAAGGCCAGGAGGCAGGACCAGTCGTGAACCACAAACAAAGATGGCAGGAGATGAAAGTGAAGAAAGAAGCAAAGGCCAGACTCTAAAATGTTTTCAATGTACCATATCAAAGAAGGTGAACTTTGTCTTAAAACCAGCAGAGAGAACTATGCTCAGTATGGGCTCTAATCCTTCACACTCTCTTCGAGCAAGGACTGATTTTTTTCTACAGATGAGGTAATAATGTGACAAACTTTCATAACAGGCTTCATTACGAATTTTGTGTGCAAGATACTATACCTGGCAGGTAGGAAGTAAAAGCATTCAACCTCAGGAATTAATGTGAAAATAGGTCACTGCTACATAGCCCCAAACATTCTGAGGAGAAGGAAACATATATAGCAGAAGCACGGGGTGGTAGAAGATAAAACTGAAATGTTATGTTACAGCCTAACATTATAGTAAGGATTTAGACTTTACATAATAAATATGCTACCCAAGTTTTATTGAGCAAGGATGAGACCTGACTGCATGTGTGTTTTACCCAAATGTGTAGTCTTACTCTTTATTATACATGTCAGGAAATATATCACTTGACTTGAAGCAATTTAAGCTTTTCTTTTAGTTAATTAAGGACCTGGGTTGTCTAAATGAGCTGCTATGGCTTAATTTAAATATTGATCCCTGCTCAGCATTCTTTCCAAATTCAAATTGAACATTTATTCAACTTGCCCTCAAGGAGCTCACAGTCTACAGTTACAACCAAAAGTGGATTTCACAAGCCCCCATCATATTTTTCTCTGTTATTATTCAAGGATGGTGAAACTGGATAGGCACCAAATCTCATGGTAACCCCATGGTTCTTTCTACGTTTCTCCATCCCCTTCTCTGGGCTTCTCATTTAGTAATCAACTTAAAGGCAGTGGTTTAAGTCAACCAATATTCCTTCTCCCACAGAAACTATTAAAATACCATTTGTCTTCTAAAAACCAAAAATCTCTTTCTACCTCCTTCTCACAAACATGAGCAGATTCAGTTGTGTGGACACGGACTTTACTCATTTGGGAGAGGGAGGAGGACTCTTTAAGAAAATAGAACACAAAATTATATGTACAAATTCCTAGGTTTCCTCCTTGGAAGAACTTGGGAAGTGTCCTTACAAGTACAGGGTCAAGCTTTATTAGTTTCATGGGAAAATTATCCTCTAGTGAAGAGCAAATATTTAAACATGCAATGTATTGTATTTTCAAGAGTTATCAATAAAATTATACCTACATTGGCCACTTGGGTATAAAAAATATATCAGAAACATGGAGGACTGTTAAAAGCCCCTGCTTTCTTCCATAATCACCTGCATTTTCCAAAACCTTGACATGTCACAGGGAGCAGTTCTCATTTGAAAATTCAATCAATAGGAAAATTTTTATGCATGGCCTCTCCTCTCCATTTCACTCCCTGTCTTTTAACTATTTACTGATTCTAGATTCCAGTCCCCAGCATTTTAGCAATGGACCTTTGCTCCAAATCTATCCGTTCAATAAGTTCTACCCAGAGAGGGAGGCTATTTTCAAATGCTGGCACTGAGATAGCTGAGATAATAAGGTAGACGAGATGTGTTTTATCAGGTAGAAACAAAACAACAGGGGGGAAAAAAAACTGTTTGGGGCAGTATCCTTAAAAGTCTAGTTCTAAAGCCAATGTTGGCTGCTGCATTTAGCTGCTTAGTTCCATGGAAACAAGTTGTATGATGAAAGTAGATGATGAAAGGCTGTAGACCTCTGAATATAAGCAAGTAGCACCTCATTATACAAATAGAAGCAACTCAACTATTCATGCCCTCAAACTGAGCTCAGCGTTCTGCTGCATTTCAAAAATATCTGTCTGTTCCAAGAGAAGAAACAGGAAGTTTTGTTCATTATCTCTCACAACCCACCAGTTAGTTTCCAGAAAAATCACTAAAGCCATCTTTCCTGAATAAATTTAATAAGTAAGTTACAAGATGCAGCACAGTAGATAAACCTTACATTACTCCTTTTTAAATGAACAAAATCTAACAGTTGGCCAATTGCACACCTGCTGCCCCTAAGCCCCTTCCCATACCTTCAGCACACAAAAGACATAATTATTTTCTGTACACAACTTTTTTTATATGACAATATTGATTAATAAAGTAATATCACGCTAGACACATGCAAAACACTAGATATTATGCAAGCACTTGAGAGATATTTTCTGATTTATTAGCACTGAGTATAATTAGCTTCAGGATTTCATTAAAATATCTCACAAAATTTCACACTATTAGACAAAATAGATTCATGGAAAATATTTTGCTGTTGGTTATTAGCTAATTTAAATAGGTATCTCTAAAACTTCTTCCTCAGTCTAATTATGTCTTCTTATCTAAGATTTCATAGCAGAGAGCTATAATAGTATTAAGGATACACATGCCCAGTTGGACTCCTGCCATTATTCTATAAATCATTGCCAATTATGCCAATAAAGCAGCCTGGACATTGATTGATTTCTTAGTTATGCTGTCAGCTGTTCTTTGACACTTCATTCTCCTTCAAATGTCTCAACCATGGTCTAGTTTCCTGAAACCATGATGGTTTACATTCCTCCCAAAGAGACAGTGGTACACATCTGTTGGTGAGAAAAAAGAATTTAGAAATTCAGTGAAACCTCATTAATTCCACCTAGATGTTGGGGAGGATTACCCAAATTTGTGAAAACTCTAAATTGTGAAAGATTTTTTTTAAATACAAAGTAGGGATTTTTCCCTACTTTTGTATATCCATAACAACTCAAATTAATCTAACAAAGAATCCCTTTTTGAGGTGCTCAGAGTCTGTGAAATATATGGTAAGTTTATAAAAAGGTAACAAATATTTAGCATTGTCATGACAATTGACAGCAAACTACGGTCACATCCTCACTAGCAAAGAGAAGCATAATATTATGGAAACTTTGGTGCAATAGCTCTTTCATTTTTAGTAGAATTAATTATTTGCCAAAACTTAAATGTGTTTCTGATCAAATATCATAGTTCAAGGCGGGATATTTGATATTTATTCAGATATCAGCCAATAGACCCAGCTGGAAAACAAAGTGAAAGAGTGGGAAGCCAAACTTGGGTTCAAATCCCAGCTCTAACCTCGATAGGATTTATCTATTAATTCAGTCAACAAATATGTATTTAACAGCTACTCTGGGCTACAGGTTATAGTGGTGGTGGTAAGACAAAGTCCCTATTTCATGAAGGTTAAATTCTCTAGATGGGGAGAAGAAAATAAATAAAGGAACAAAATAACATCAGATAATGTTAAGTCGTAAAGAGTGAGTGGAGTGACGGTTGGAGTGGGGAAACGTGTTAGGGAAGACCTCAAGGAGCAGATGATGCCCCACTTGAGATCCAAAGACAGGGAGGGCCAGTCACACAAAGGCTAGGATGGGGCAGATTATTCAAAGCAAATGGAACAGGACAATGGTCCCGAGTTGGAAAAAGTACGGTATGTTTAAAGTAAAGAAATAAGACTTACTCTCTCTGAGAGACAAATATCTTCAGAAGTGAGATGGATATAACAGTAATGCCAATTTTGCAGGATTATTGTAGAGATTTTGTTCACAATGTCCCTCAGCAGTACCCAGTACATCTTAGACACTCAAAAAAAGTAAATGTTATTATTATCATTATATTTGTTGTTTGAGGCACTTTATCTACAGTGCCAAAACTGAGTTTTGCTTTATCTCCTCATAGAAGCAGATACTCATATTTAATTTCAAATACCTGTGAGAATATCTTTTGATTTTAAATACCCAGGAATATATGTCTGCCATGTTCAAAACATATTAATAAAAACCAGAATTGAAAGGTGCTCCACAAACCTTGCAAACGTGCAGTAAAAATTGACACTGATAAAGTGGCAATGTGTCCACCCGGGTCATTTAAAAATATGCACATTCTCTGCACTATCAATACAAAAATGTTCAAACGTACAGACTGTGTCAGAATTGCTGCACCACTGTAACTAGAATTAAGTGTTCATAATACGCTTTCTAAAGTAGCAGCTAAACCTGTTAATTGTACTAAGCATAATCAAATTCATAAGCATCCCTCTTAACATTTAACTTTAAGTCACCCCTGGGTGATAACCAGCTCAGTCATACTACTTCATAATCATTGCCCTAATATTTACTAAAGCCTAAGCTACTTAATTCTTCCAAATAATAAAAATGTCTGTACACCAATAAAGCTACTTTCAAATACAGTTCAAATCAAATAGGCAAGACCTTGGGGTCATAGAAGAGAAAAAACAAATAGTTTCTAATTCAGTAAGAAATATTACTAATTAAAAGAATCCATCTTCTTTATTTAAAAATTCTCCAGCATAACACTGTAAATCAACTATACTCCAATAAAAATTTTTAAAAAAGAAAGAAAAAGAAATTCTAATTGCTAGAGATAAAATGAAAACTTGCCAACATGAATTACCTTCTCTCTCTGGGTTCTTTGAGATCCACAAGCCACAGAGAAAATAAATCATCTCATTTGCACTTAAATGTCTGTGTCTCAAAATCAAAAATCAAAAATGAAAATAAATTTGGGGAACAAAATAAAGCAGCATTGTATTATAATCCAACATATAAAATAGATATCCATGAGTCCATAGCTATATAAATAAATGATTAAATAAATAAATAAATGAGGGAGAAGATACAAATCTCCCATGAAGAAGATTTCCAAATAGTCTATATAGATACTCTCTCCACAAGGAGACGAAGCATAACTCTTCACTTCTTGAGTGTCGACTACACATAGTAACTCCCTTCTAAAGAGTGAGTATGGGAAGTAGACCAAAGAGTAACTTGACAATGGAGAAATCTGGCAAGCACTACCTCAGCCAGGTCAGGTAATCAAGGTCAACATCAAAAGTGTTGAGTCATACTGATAGTATGCACCTTTGAGACGATGCTCTGAGAAATGATGTGTTGAGAATGGCCCTTTACCTCTGTGGTCTTCTTCCTAAAAACCCATAACCTCAGTCTAATTATGAGAAAAACATGAGAGAAGTCCCAATGGAGGGACAATCTACAAAATACCTGACCAGCACTCCTCAAAACTGTCAAGGTCATCAAAAACAAGGAAAGTCCAAGAAGTATCACAGCCAAGAGGAACCTAAGTAGACACAGTGACTAAATGCATGTGGTATAATGGATGGGATTCTAGAACGCAAAACGGACGTGGGGTAAAAACTGAGAAAATCTGATTAAAACATGAACTTTAGCTTAAAAAAAGAAAACAATGTGCATTCACAAGTCTCCTAAATCTTTTGAAAGGACCCTAAGAGAACCAGGAGTAAAATACACTATTTCCATTAATTGATTTTCTTTTTTCTAGCACGTATTATTGGTTAAGTCAACATAAAAACACTATCAGAGGCTTCCCTGGTGGCACAGTGGTTGAGAGTCCGCCTGCCGATGCAGGGGACACGGG
>NW_020173114.1:1529791-1635759 GCF_003031525.2 Neophocaena asiaeorientalis asiaeorientalis
AAAACCCACTATTGGACTTCCCTGGTGGCACAGTGGTTAAGAATCCGCTCGCCAATGCAGGGGACACGGGTTCGAGCCCTGGTCCGGGAAGATCCCACATGCCGCGGAGCAACTAAGACCGTGCACCACAAGTACTGAGCCTGTACTCTAGAGCCCACAAGCCACGACTACTAAAGCCCGTGTGCCTAGAGCCTGTGCTCCACAACAAAGACAAGCCACTGCAATGAGAAGTCCGTGCACTGCAACGAAGACCCAACGCAGACAAAAATAAAATAATTAATTTTTTAAAACTCATTAAAATAAAACATAAAAACACGATCAATAACTGAGAAGTAGCATTTGAGGAAAGCATCAGAGTTATCAACCCTGTATCCTCATAAGATGTCTTCAACATTTACTGATTTATATAGCAATGGTAACATTTTTGAGTGATCTATTTGTAGAAACAAGAAAAAAAAGCTCAGGAATCTCAACTACCCCCTAGGAATTGCTCTCCTTCTGTGGAACTCTTCCTAGTGTGAACCATTATGAAGAAATACTGATATTAAATATTGGCAGACTTTTATTTAGTACTTCCTCTATGCCAGGGACCATAATAAATTTAAGTCTCATATCATCATCATTATTGTTATTATGTTCATTGTACTAATGAGGAAATTGTGGCACCGAGAAGTTAAGTAACTTAGCCAGTAACCAGACCAGTAAGTGACAGGGCCAATTTTTTAACCTGGAAAGTCTGGTTCCAGAGCATGTGCATTAGTTTTCTAAATGGGCTACACAGCATCCCCACTTCTTTCCCCTGAGCCCTCTATCTGAGCTGCTGGAAGTCTGCTGTGACAGCCTCCCTTGCCCCACTGAGTACTCCCTTTGTCAGCCACTACCACAAACTTTGGGAAAAGTTAACAGTATTTCTGAGTAGGCAGATCAGTTTCTTGTCCATGGCAGCTTAGTTCTCCAGGAAGCCTATTCTGATACAGAGCTTAGTGTGCAGGATGTTTATTAAGGAGTGCCCAAGGGACCAGCACAGGTGGAAAGGACTGGTCGAAAGCACATGTGGGCAGAGGGGGAAGTCAAGCTGTGAGGCAGACCTAACCAACCTCCACCAGGGCTCTGGGTCTAAAATGGCCCTTAGAGTTATCTTCAGGTGGGCTGAGATGGCCAGACATTCAGAAATTGCATGATAAATTACCTGGTCACCCTACCTGAGATCCACCACAATCAGTGCAGAAGAAACAAACTCTTCAGTTCCCTCAGTAGCTGTGCCTATTCTAGAGCATGTGTCCTGCGTTCCCCATGGGTAGGGTCCATTTGGAGTGTGATTTCATCAGACAGTTATCTCCATCTCTACCCAAGCATGAATTTCAAGCATGAAGTTTAAAATTCCACCATCAGAAATTCATACTTTTTTCTATTTTAAAGTTTTGGTCATCAAAACACTGTAACCAAATTGCAGATACCTCTCCGAAAAGGCAATATAAACCGTTTTCAGCTAATCTTAGTGGACTTTAACTGATTGTGGC
Source organism: Neophocaena asiaeorientalis asiaeorientalis (assembly GCF_003031525.2). NCBI lineage: Eukaryota > Metazoa > Chordata > Mammalia > Artiodactyla > Phocoenidae > Neophocaena > Neophocaena asiaeorientalis. Next base: position 1,531,312 of record NW_020173114.1, read on the forward strand.
TGAAAGCAGAAAAGAGAACACTTAGAAAGAGAAATGGGGCACTAAAAAAAGAAGTAAGAGAGTGCCAAAAATAAATGCTATCTTACTTTACAGCTTTACTGAGAGTTAACTCTGCCCCTGAGTTCTCACAAAGAGGCTACTCTCTTCTCTTTTCCTACATGTCATTTTAGTGCCCTCAGGCCTCTAGAAAACAACATAAAGACATTTTATGGAACATCATATGTCTCATAATTGCACTGTAGCGCATAAAATAGAGTCTATTTCTCTGAAACTGATCTCTTCCCAATTGGACAATGTTTATTCCTACTTGGATCTTCTTGATTTCTGTTGCATAATGCCAGAGATATCTTTGACTAAAACTTCCTAGCAGATTGTGAGCTCCACAAATATAACTAAGGATTTAATATGTGCCCTTATATTTACAGATGTCAATGCAAGTTGAAGAAGATGTGAAAATTACTGGAAACCAATTTACAGCAGCTGAAGCAAATTAGGACTTTAGGGCTCATTGCAAACTTAAAAAAAAATTAAAAAGAAAGAAAGTAATGAAACAACCACCTCTAGGCAAACCATATGTGCCATTCCAAATCTGTATTAATGGAACTATAGCTATACATTAAAGTGAATTTAATTTCTACAGCGAAGATCCTAATAGTGATATGTACAGATTATAACCCTTTATTCTCAGTGTGAGTTCCCCAAAATTTGTACAGTGATTTACAGGTAGGTTCTATAGTGGCTTTACACTCACATGTTTAAAAGACCTCTACATTATTTGCTACACTGCCCAAAAATCAATGTTCTTTTTGAAATTCAGGAAAATGATACATTTTCTTTTGCCAATATTGGAAAACTTAACTACCTACAAAGAACATTCAAAGTAGTTGGCCTATATATCTTGACAACAACTGAGATTTTTAGCAATTACCAAAAATATATCAAAACTTGAAACATTGGTAATAGGTCAAACGCTACCTTCTTCCAATATTAATAATAATCTAATGGGGTAATAATTTTCACACATATTGTGAAACTGGCTAGAGAGTGTGGCACCTCTGAACAAAAATGAAGATCCAAAGGAATTTTCTGCTCAGATGAAACCAAAAATGACCCTTCAAATGAGCAAATCATGCACCAGCTCTCATCAGCATACAACAGAGGCAAAAAAGATTATGTGCAGGCATGTCACAAAGGTCCACTTGACCTCACCAAGTTTTAGCGAGTTGGATTGTGACTCATAAGCCTTGCTCAACTCTCAGAACTGATCCACCCATTTTAGACTTTCTCTGAAAGATTCTCCATCTCCGAATACTCACGTTTTGCAAAGTCAGTTTAGTGCAAAAGAAAAAAATATGGAAAAATCACTGTAGATGAGAACTGAGTCAAGAGCTAATATGTCTTATCCTCATCAGTATGATTTTCTTCTGATTCTCAACCACATTCACATGTTAAATTTCCTCTGGTTAAACTTTTTAGCTTCCAAGTGGTTGTTCCATATGTGAAAAGAGAGCCAAATTGCCAGGTTTCTCTTCAACTTACCTCACGATTGACCACACTTAACATTTTCAAATATGTTATTAACAACTACAGTTCACTATTACCTTGAATTAAAGGACCATTAAAGTAACACTGAAAAAAAAGATGTGGATTACCCAATTATCCCAAATATTTGTAAACTGCTATTATGAGTACAAATTACAATTCCTATAATAATGCTCTGATTTTATCTACCATATTTGAAATGTACTTGTTGATATTCTTATTGTTACCTATGATTTAGGATGAAACATTATCAGAGTTTGACCCTGTAACTTGCTTTCTAAAGAAGAATCAGCTGCTCTTTGATTCCTCCAATTGCTGGTGATCAAGGTTGCTCTTAAGCATTTGAAGATACTGGCACCAAAATCTACCCATCACTAATCATCCATATACACGTCTCTCTGGAACACTCCATTACCAGGGCAATAAAAAATGATGGCGCTTTTGAGTACAGCATCAGTATTTATATACTGTAGATAGTTTCACAGTTGAACATGTCATTATGTATATGCCTAGCAGTTACAGCAATGTTCCCTGTTTAGTGATGACATACTATAGGAGAGTACTCATAGTAAACTGACTAGAAGTAATTCACACACTATTATCATGAGATGGACACTCTGACACTAAAAATCCTATTAGTAACAACATTAAATGATCCTTTGTATATTACCTACTCTAGGATTAGAGGCTCTGAGGTCAATTAATTAAAAAATTAGACTGCCTCGCAATTACACTAGCCCCTTATTCCTGTTTAATATGTTGAATGTCCATGTGTGGTTTTAATTATTTTGCATCATTAAATACTCAACATGTATTTTACATAAATTGTGATGGTCTCAGAAGTTTTGATCCATGAGGTATACTGATCACTTAATTGCCTTGTCATGTAAGTCCCTTAGTAGGTCTCTTGCAAAGTTCTCTCAACTTCTTCATTTCTCTCCATGTGTGTGGTACAGAATTCTTTCAACACATGATATGCACCTATCAGAAGTTTCACTACTTGTTTTATTAAAAGCATGGAGGGTGTGACTTCCAATCCTTTATAATTTCCGGATTTACTAATTAAATTGCTTCAGTCGTGTCAAGGCACTTTTTATCACTTAGAATATTAAAATCAGAACTTTTGGGAGAACAAAGTCAATCAGAAAAACTCTAAAAGCATGAAAAAGTGTTCCCTGTGTTCGGATGACTTAAGAGGAGCTCAAAGGAAATTCACCAAATTTAAATAAAAATTCATTACCCTAAAGAAAATAAGCAGGCAAATTAAAGCCACAGCAGCCAGCCCCCTGAAAACAAGCGTAGGTAAAAGGCAGCCCCACCTACAAGGGACACACTCTCTTACTATTCTTATTATCATCTTTTTTCCAAGCCCCTAAATCTGTTGACATGCATAGTAAATTCTTTATCTGACATGGTCAGGAAATACGGTGTTTTGATTAATGTGTTGTACCAGGGAGACTGGAATTAAACATTTTCAAACACCTATATGTAGCAAGCATGGTCCAATGTATTTTATATCATTTAGTCCTCACGTCACTGCAAGGTAGGCATTGTTATGCCCATTTTTCAGATGTGAAGACCAAGGGTGAGTGATGTTACATAACTCTTCTGAAATCACTGGGCTAGCAAATGAAGAGCTGCAATGTAAATCAAGTTGTTTGATTCCAAAGCCCCTACTTTTTCATTTGCCACGTTGAACATATACATCACACTATTTACAAATGATCACTTTCCAGAGAATTATACTATGACTAAAATTTGGATCATGAGAAATACAATTTATTCCCTTTGAAGATTCAAAAGCATTTAAGAATTTTGTCATGCCTCTGTGTCACCATTAGAAGCTTAGTCATCCTTTCATTATCAATATATCAGAAGTGCCTATTAACAGAGGTTTATGATGAATGGATGACAAGGAATATACTTGTACATGTACATTCTTTCTATAGGAACATGACAAATTTCAGACTTCCAAGACTATCTGAGTAACCATTTCACTCATGACTGTACGTTAAAGTGTGATTTCTCATTAAGCATGATTATATGGAATAGTTTGCATATTGCCCTCACATGAAGCTTTTAGAACTTATTCAATGCACAGAGCATGACATGCCCCTCATCATACTTGCCCTGTAAACTTCATTGCATATTAGGTCCAAGCTTAACGTCCAAATTCCCAGAGAGCTACTGTTTTTCATCTTGAATTAGGGGATGGTCTCAAGTAGCTCCTAACATCACCCAAAGGAAAAGATTGTTTCCTTTGTTTTTCCAATTTGTCAGACTAAAGATAACCTTAAACAAAGTCACTTTTATCACATTACCATCCTAGGACCAAATACTGCTCAGCTCCTCTAGGTGGAATTTGGATTTTTTAAAAAGTTCTTAATGATTGAAGTTTTCTGGACACAAAACATAGATGCTCTAACATTAGTCTTTCCAGCCCTGGCTGTGAGTTGCGGAGCAATTTGGAAGACAAAGAGGCCTCCCTGGGCTTCCTCAGCTCTTCCTAGCATTTGGATAGCTGCCTGCTCCACTCAGCTGAACCTGATTTCTCGCACCCTAAAACTGGATCTCGGTGGACACCCGATCTCGTGCCAAATACAAAGTTTCAATCATTTCTGTTTCGATATCTTCGTATTTCTGCATTGCTACAGAGGGTCAGAATGGGCAAATTGATAAGGCAGAAAAAAAAAATGTGCGATCTATGCATATTCACAGTCTATATGAATCTAGATCTACTGGTGTTTTCTCCCCAAGTTGCATTTTAAATGCTATGGATTCATGCCATAGATGGAAAACCTTCCTCTTCCGATGACATAGCTAAAACTAGGATAAATACCATTCTGATTTACAGGAGCTTCCTGAAAGAGCTCCTATTTGATATGCTGCAAAACCTAGGAAATACACAGCTGTTAATAACAGAGAAGGAGGTAATCTGGGAAAAATCATATGGTCAGATTTATGTGGTCTAAGAGGTGCAGAGAAAGCAAAGACTTGAAGCTTTACATGTAATACAAAACTTAGGATATATTTCAAACTTTCAAGGGCTAATGATATTTGGAAAGGAAGAGTAACAATTTGGAAAATCAAGGGAGTTGTATTAGTTTGCTAAGGTTGCCATAACAAAATACCACAAACTGGATAATTTAAATAACAGAAATTTATTTTCTCACAATTTTGAAGGCTGCAAGTTCAAGAGCAAGGGTTGGTTTCTTCCAAGGCCTCTCTCCTTAGCTTGTAGATGGACATTTTTGACCTTTGTCTTCACATGATTTTCCATCTCTGTGTCCTTGTGTCTGAATTTCCTCTTCTTACAAAGATACCCGTCGTATTGGATTAGGGTCCATCCTAATGACCTCATTTGAATTTAATTACCTCTTTAAAGGCCCTATCTCCAAATACAGTCACATCCTGAGGTACTGGGGGCTAGGATTTCAACATATGGATTTCAGGGGGATGCAACTCAGCCTGTAACAGAAAGGACATTAAAAATATAATCCCATTCCAAGACTGCCTGTGCCTTAAGGTGATTTCCGTTATGAATGATGCAGAGGGAAGTGACCAATTGTGGAAAGAGAGATCAAGACCTGAAGTATAGATACCAAAGATGTTGCCATAGTTACATGAAAAAGACAATATTAAAAGCAGCCTGAATAGATGGGGCAACAATTTAATCATGAAAACTTTCAATAAAATGTGAGGTTTGATATAAATTTTTTAGATTTTTAAAGAAAAGAAAGCACATATCTATTCTTATGTTCAAATATACATTATAGACATATAATGTATATATATATAGATATATATATAGATATAGATACTCTCATTCATTCATTTTATTCTGTCAATGTCTAATATTAAGAGCCTACTAAGTGCTGTGCTGGAACCAAAGCCCAAATAATAGCAGGTTATTTTGTTTTCTGGTGAAACAATACCTATTCAAAAGTGAGCCCTTTGGCAAGTCAGTGTTAAACTAGCTTGCATTTTGTTTTAATTGTTTAGTTATTTCTAGTTTCTATCAAGACTAGGCAACATAAATTTTAGCCAGTTTTTAAGTGCAACGTATGTAGGAAATAATTACACATACATATGTATACCATCACCCTTTGCAGTCAAAAATACCATGACTAAAGCAAAGATTTCCCAGGTGCTTCCCTATGTTTAGAAGAATAATTATTAATGGGTGCCCTTTTCTCAGGGGCAATATTCGTGTTAGCAAGAGTCGCTACCAAGATCAGGAGTCTTCACTGGTGCCATGAAATTTACATTCAGATTGTGCTACGTAATGACTCAGAATTCATATCTGACTTTTCCCTTAGCTCTAGATTTGAATAGCACTTCTAAAGAAAATAACAAAAGAATGTCTGTAAAGCAAGACATCTTCCTGAAGAAATTTATCCTTATCCTGGAGAGAAGTAGTAAACAGATAGCCATGACTAAGGCAGGGTCTTTCAGGGTACCAACTGGCTGCTGAAAATTCTGTGTCATAGGTTTTCAGGTAGTTAAATCCAATTTTCAAAATATCATCTTCAAACACCAAAGCTAGGTAGGAAAATTGCAAAACCCATAACGGCAGAAATCACTATAATACAGGTTGTCTCTGTTCATCCTTAATGGACTCCTATTACTTAAACAGACCATGTGACTTGGAAAGTCTTTGTCTGCATTAAATTGGAGAGTGGTTTGAATATAGTACAGATGCCATGGAAAGCAAAGATGGACATTTTTTCAAATTGAAAACATGTAATGGTTGCCTAGTACAGGGATAAAACTTGGCTGATGAAGTAACCCAAATTGACTTGTAAAACTCTTGAAAACAAACAACATTTCATTACACATCTCATTTCTCATCTACCAGCTTTGGCAGTGAGCATCCTTTCTGTGGAGAGCTGGTCTGATGAAGAAAGGTTTTCCTGCTGCATTTCATGAAAACCATTGTTTGTGTTTCTGAATTCAGAGAAAAGCCAAAATTGTCAAGAGAGCAGGAAGAGTTAACATGTGAGAAGGCTCCTCTAGAGATTATTAATCAGTTAGATGAGAGCATTGCCTGTTCTCCATGGAATCTTTTTCTTATAAGTGAAGCAAGTCTGGCATTGCCAGCAAATGTCAATGCCATGCAGAGAGAATTAGATAAATTTAGAGCAAATGATTTCCCAGTTAAATAGGGACCAACAGCGAGTTTATAATAAAACAATTTGCACACAGTTTGGAATATGACAATGGTAATTGTTCTTATGTTGAAAACAACTTTTTCCTAATGTGTGCTTGTGGCAGAACAGGGCATGTACTAATAGAGCCCTTCCCACATCTATAAACAGTACCAGGAAGGCCATTCAGTATTAGTAACCTAGGCCAGCTTACCAAAGAGCATAACACATTGGGAGGCATGATTACACACAATAGTTTTCAAACACTTATTTTGAGCTGGAAATACAGTGTTCAATACCATACACTTGAAAGCAGAGAAAGAATGGAACGTTCTTTCATTTTCAACTGGTGGTTGATATTCCTGTTATCTGAAACTTCTGAAGATGTTTTAGTCCTGCCAGAGTACTGACTTTTACCCCGGCTGCACAAAGAAACCACCTGAGGAGCTTTAATAAACTTGATGTCTGGAATACAACCCCAGAGATTCTGATTTAAGTGATTTAGGGTGTGGCCAGGCATTGGAATTTTTAAAAGCTCCCCAGGTGATTCTAAAGAACAGACAAGGTTCAGAAAGACTTAAAAAAGAAAAAAAAAAGGAAACTATCAGATGACATTTTGTCATTTATAGCTGCAAAAGTTAAATCTTCCTAAGTAGTTCATATCCTATTTTTACAAGCAACATGACAATCATCCAAATCATCATAGAAAATGTGAAATAATAGAATATTTAAGTAGAAGATACCCAAGAGATCATTTAGTACAGGGATTCTCTAACCAAGAATTCTTGGGCTCCCAGAAGTCTTTTAGGTGGTACATCAACCCTTTGAAATGGCAGGTATGCACATTTTTCTGAGAAGAGCAGCCATAGATTCCCTCAGCTTCTAAAAAGAGCTTCTGGCCTTAGGTTAAGAACTACTTATGTGGTGTAAATCCCTCTATTTGCAAACTAGAAACTGAAGATCAACATGAAAACAGAAAAGAATATATTCCTTACCACCCCCTGTAAGACATCTCAGAACCAAGTCCATAATGGCCCATATGTTTTTGCACAAAACTGATTAAAACCCTAAACAAAAAGTGCAGCCTCAAAACAGACTGACATTTTGACTAAATCAAAATTTCAACCAGGTAGCTAAAGTATCCAGAACCACAGAAGTGGTCATCTTTTTGACCTCCCTAGACTTCACAGAGAAGAGTCCCACAGAATGGGGCCACTAAGAACTCTCCCCTCAAGGATTCATCAAATTAAATATGAGACAGGAAGTGAGCAAATGTTAGCCAAGCCCAAGCCGAGATTGTCCAGTGCTCCCAACATAGCACCGTAACCTTAACTTGATTTCTCCAAAGTTTGTAGCACGTTTAATTTATACTGTTCCCTGACCTTAGTAAAGCGTGGTTCCCGTATCTATTCATTGATGTGAGTCCACAGCCATTCAGGAAAAAAAAGATTCTCTAAGGGAGGTCACTCATATGTCTTATATCACTTACATAGCACATTATGACTTTGGGTAACAGAAAACAGAGGAAGAGAGGTTTTTTTCTGTAACAAAGACTTGACTCTAGGCAGAATCAACATAGGAGAAGGTAGAACTTTATATGACATTTTTTGTCTTTAGCTCTTGGTGAGACCATTGGGAATTACTCTGATATATAATTTCTCCAATTTTCTGAGTCTGGCATATGCTAGCAGAATGTTTTAGGAGTTCCCCCGGTCAGGTATTCAGAATATTAAATACTTATTATTAACAGTTATTCTTGTTCACTCAGTACCCATATACAGAGTTCATCAGGCTAAACAGGTGTAAGACAGTAAGGGTGGTAGGCTCGAGTCAGCCTGTGTCCAGCTGATTCCCATAGAAATGATAATATAGTTCTGACTATAATACAGTAAAATAAGCATGGCTATTGAAATCAAACTTAGGTTCAAATCTCAGTCCTGCTGCTTACTAGATGTGTGACCCTAGGCAAACTACTTAAACTCTATAAGCTTCAGTTTTACTTCTTACAAAATAGGATTAATTGCACCTTCACCCGAGGGTTGATATGTTGATGTAAAATCCCTAATATAGTGCCTTGAATATTACAGATACTCGAACGTGATTCACGTTCTCCCACTACGTTCTAAAGCTTGTGTTCTTTGCACCAAACCCAGTACTTTTCAGAACATTTCCTATTCTTCTTACTCACCTCAGCACCACTAACCAAGATGAGCATATTTTTTTAATTCTTAAATCATGGCAGGCTCACTTAAATGGTCTTTGATTTCTTGATTGTTTTCTAGATAGAATTTACATTTATTCACTGAAGCTTTTAAAATCCGGTGTGGCAAATATTGCATTGAACGAATAAAAGATGTTGAATACTTTATTCTCATCAGGAATCAAAAAGAGGGAAGGGGGAAACAAAAAAGGACCAATTTATGGGGAAAAAATTAGGAGAAAGAAAGGTATTTTGGCACCTAGTCACAGTTCTAGGCTGAGGTTTGTTTAAAAAATTTGTTCTCTGAACAAATTAATACGAAATCAGAACTATGTGAGGCTGAGTATAGGGTGGAGTGTCTGATAGATATTTTACAAGACATCATTTTGGCCTTTGGGAGATTTTTTTATCATAGAGGGAACATAAAACTATTCAGCAAAAATGTAAGGACATATGTGATTTTATTTAATGGATGATACAAACATTAAATGCTGTAATTATTCATTAAAAAAAGGAGAGAAAGCAGGGGGAAGTAGCCCTTGAAATGAGATCTTAATGACTGCAAATATCAATCTAGAGGATACAAACTTTGGAGCAACTGGAGGAAGCAAATATTAAACAGAGGCCTAAAGGACCAGAAGATGTCAATGGTGAAGCAAAGTTAAGAAAAAGTTCCATGCAGGGGCATTAATCCTAGGGTTGAGACTCATTCAAGGGGCATTAAAGAAACTAATCTCTACCAGATGGTGTTTTTGGAGTCCCAAGGGATAAAATAGTGGAAGGATTTCAATGTCATGACCATGTTATGTAGCCCTTGGACAATTTTCTAAGTCTACTAGCATATTCAGCAACATTAAGGAAGAAATAATTAATAGTAAAAACAAAATTCTTCAGAAGTTCTTTAAGAACCTAAAGAATATCTAAATAAAGATTTATATAAATAAAATAAATAAATCTAAATATGGCCCATTTTAGGGTTCTCTTATGAGAACCATGTTTTACAACATGTAGCCATTTCCCAATAATTTGTAAAATGCTTCAGAATTTCAAACAAACCTGACTACGCACATAAACAAGAGCCAAGCCTATGTTTCTGGTGATTCCAGGCTTGATATATAATTACTGCTCAGCATTCAACTGTTAAAGTCACCTGAACATATTTGTGTCATTTTCTAATTTATCCATCATTTTTAAAGTAGCAGACTCAAAATTGTTCGCCAAAGCACACAAGTTCTTTTTTTTATAATTTTATATTGTTCCACTTGGCAAAAAGAGAAATTGGTTATTGACCACATTATCCATAGTTCTTAAGGAACAGCTAATACTTTCCCAGTGATTCTCATCCCTGAATTTCCTATACTAGTAACATTCTAGGCTGGAGATATGGCTCAGTCAGACCTCCCAATACTGTCTGTGCCTAGAATACTGTCAAGGGCTCATTTAAACTTATTTAAATAATAAGACTTAACATGAATGATTCCTGTATTTACAGAAGAGAAGGGGACTAAATGTTGTTATTTTCCTCTTGGCCTCAAGCTTAAGGTTGGTTGCCAAGGGAAACTGGCCCTACTCAGTTTCCCTTGGAACTCTATGTAAACAGCTTGAAGCCACGGGAAATCAACTAATCCTAGCTAGTAAGATCAAGGGTTATGTCCTTGTCCTGGGACTGCTAGCCCACCCTGCCTATGATGGAACATCGAGGAAAAGATCCAATATTATTATATGAACGCCTGCTTCTTCCTTGTGGGTGGGAAAAATCAGGGGAGCAGGAACAAAAAAGATAAATAAATAAAAGCAAAGCAAGAGTAAATAAGCAGAAACAAAGTTAAATATGAAGGGAAGGAAGCTGGTCGGAAGAAGAGTACAGAAAAGATGAAAACGTCATGCTAATAGAAATGAAAAGAATGGTGGAGATCCAGATAATGATGCTTCCCGAAGTCTTACTACTGTTTTTTTCTCTTACTTAAAACACCCTTGGGACCTTTGCAAGAGCTGCCATCTCTTCCCAAAACGGAGTGCAACTTACCCTAAAGGCATCTTTCTGGTTAATGCATCTTTACAATAAACTCTCTGCAAAGTGTAAAGAAGTGAAGAAATGAATTGAAGTGGCTTTTAGTGGTGGCTGGGATTACCAGATTGACAGCTTTGGAAATGGATGGCTTCTTTTTCTCCCAAGAATAGATGCAGCCCGATAAACAGAGATGTAAGATTGCCCCAACTGCTTCGCCAATATGCCTTCGCCCTGACAAAGTAATGGCTGCAAGGAAAAAACAACAAGTCACCTTTTCCAGCCAGTTCTCTGCCGACACTGCTCAAGAACTGCCATTTAGCACCAAGGTGATAGGAGCATCTTCCTTATTACCAGCAAAACAGAGGCACAACTCACTTATTTCACTTGGAACTGTGAACAGTCAAATCAGATAGTAATAACTTTTGACTACCCTCAGCTCCACTGGATTCAAGACACTGAACTTAAAGTGAAAACTAACTTGAGTTTCCCATTACAATTTCCCCTAGCCCTCCACAGTCCCCAGCGCTAAATCAGGTAATGCAGGATAGTGTAGCTATTTTATCTGGTTCTCCCAAATATATTTGAAATGAGTATTCTGCCATCCATGAAATCAAATGACTCTCAGGGACATTTCTATTTATGCAGTGTGAGGGGGATCTTTCAAAAGAGAAAGGAAAAACATATAAAAGGATGTGGAATGTTTCCAAGAGAACAAGTAACATGCATTTTCCTTTCTGAAAGAAAAGCAGCAAATATGTATGAAAAATTGAGGGGCATAAGTTAAAGTGGAGTCTTAGCATCATTTATTTATGTACTGAACCACTGAAGTCATCTTCATCACATAACCTTAAAATGAGCAGAGACCAATATAACACGACTATCAAATTACAGTCAGATGTTAGAAAACATATGCTTTGTTTATCTTATACTTTCCTAAACAATCATGCACAGCTTTCTTTTGTTCCAGGAGTCATTCAAGCATATAATAAGAGTTCCAGCAAGTTGAAACCTCTTGTATCTGGTTATTTTCAGGAAGTTGTAAACCTGCTGCAACCAAGTCAGTAGTTGTCAGCAAGTATATACAAAAATGCCATCATTCCAACTCGCATTAGCAAAAAGCTCTCCATCTTCAGTCCCTTCCATTAAGTTTCATTAATGGTTTGCATTTACTGTTTTTTCTTAATATATTTTTTTAAATTTATTTTTGGCTGCATTGGGTCTTCATTGCTGTGCTCGGGCTTTCTCTAGCTCTGGCGAGTGGCAGCTACTCTTTGTTGCAGTGCGTGGGCTTCTCATTGTGGTGGCTTCTTTTGTGGAGCACGGGCTCTAGGCGCGAGTGCTTCAGTAGTTGTGGCACACAGGCTCAGTAGTTGTGGTGCATGGGCTTAGTTGCTCCGCGGCATGTGGGATCTTCCAGGATCACTGCTTGAAACTGTGTCTCCTGCATTGGCAGGTGGATTCTTAACCACTGTGCCACCAGGGAAGTCTTTTCATTTACTTTTAAAAGAATTTTTAAACATCACTGAGACTTTCAAGGTAAAAACCACTCACAATGCAATCTGCAGTTCTCACTTATTTCTCCCTCAGCTTTTATAGTTCCTCACCCTGACTTTCCTCTCTTGTATCTCAGAGCAAATCTCCAATCATCAGCCTTCTGGATCCTCATCTGGTTTTCCCATACAATTCAAATATTGTCTTGTCTTCACTCATCTGTTAGTTCATTCACGCTTTCTTTCTTTCATTTAACAGGCATTTACATAGCATCTCCTCAAGCCTTTACTTGTCCTACATCCATGGTGAATCAAATCCAAGAGAAAATATCATGCAGTTGATAAAGCACTAGAACAGAAGCCCTGGATTATAGTGTCAACTCTGTCATACACCAAGTATGTGACCTTGAGCAAGTCACTTTCCCTATGTATACCTTCGTTAATAGGGTTGGACTATGTCATGTCTAAGATCCATTCCAGTTCTGAAATTCTACCATTTCATTGTCACCCAGGAATACAGTGCAAAGAGACAAATCCATACCACAGTGTTTAATAACTTTGAGATACCAATTTCAGGATATTTAGATTTTCAGTGGTTGAATACAGAGGCTCTCCTAAAGGGAAGTAAGGAAATTCTAACTTTGGTACTTTTGGTACATTAATGGGCCAACGGAGGAATACCTGAGGAGAGAGGTATAAAATTCCATGTAAGAGACTAGTTTTGACCACCAGTCTGTTTGCTGTCTCCAATTCACTCCCTTCCATCCCCCTCTACCCACTCCAAGCAGGCTTTCATTCCTACACATCCAATGAAACCGCTCTCATCAAGGTTACCAAATGACTTTCACAGAGGTAAATCTCATAGTCAACTGTCACTGCTCATCTTACTTGGCCCATCATTAGCATTGACATATTTGATCACCCTCCTTAATACATTTTCTCCACTGGGCATCCATGACTCACCCATTTCTCCACCTACATCACTGGTCACCCCCTCTCAATTTTTTTTGCTGGTTTCTTTTCTTCACCAGACCCCCTAATATTGAGCCTCCTGAACACTGAGTTGTTGGTCCCCTTTTCTATGTGCACTCACTCCTCTGGTGATCCTATCCAACCTCATGGCTTGAAATTCCATCTATATGCCAAAAAAAAAACAAAAAAAAAAAACAGAAATTCATATCTCCAGCCAAGACCTCGTTCCTGAACTCCAAACTTGTATATCCAGATGGCTACTAGACCTTTAAAAAAATCCCTAATGTTCTTGCCCAAACCTAATCCAACCAGTTCAGCTTAAGGAAACTCCAGCTGTTAAAAAAGTCTTCAGGGCATTCTTGGTCTCTTTATTTCTCTCACACCCTACATCAAATCCTCTAGGATATTAGCTCTAGAACAAAAATATATCAGAATTGAACTACTTCTTATCTCTACGGCCATCTCTGCCCTGGAGTTGCAGTAGCTTCCTAACAGTTCTCCCCGCTTCTATCCTTGCCCCTTAGACTCTGTTCTCAACACGGAAGTCAGAGTGGCCTTTTAAGGCTAACTCAAGCTCTTTACTGGATCACCAAAGTTTTCACAATGGCCTACAGGCCTAACATTATCTGGCCCTCATAACCCCTCTGATTTCACCACCTACAACTCTCCTCCTTGCTCACTCCACTCCAGTCACACGGGTCTTCTTACCTCAAGCATGACAGGCACAGCATGGGTGCTAGTTCTCCTTCTGCCTGCAGGTAACTCCATGGCCAATTCCCTCACCTCCTTCAAGTCTTTGCTCAGTTCCCACCTTTTCAATGAATCCTCCCTTGACCATCCAACCTGATCAGGCACCCCTGATCCCCCTTACCTGCATCTATCTTTCTTTTTCCATAGCAGATATCACCTTCCAATGTTCTATACAATTTACTTAATATATTTATTGCTTATTTTCTGTCTTCCCATACTAGAATGTAAGCCACAGGAGAGCAGGAATCTTTCTCTGTTTGTTCATCAATGTATTTCAAGTACCTAGAACTATTAAATGAATGATAAATCAATAGATCACTGAGCAGATGTATGAATAGGTAGGACTGTTCCTATAGCTATCAGATTATAACGAACATCATGAGAAGCTATATATGAAATAATAAACCTAATACTGTCTCACTCTAATTATCCAATCAACGCTCAATCTTGCTGCCTCTTCCTGATCATTTGATGCCCCTGATGGATAGAGAGTGTTTGGAGTTCACGTCTCCCTGTTGTGGAGACCCTAGACTTTCACCTACCAGAATCCTCAGAACAAATTACAATCTCGGGCTGAAGAGACATGAAGAGCTCTGTACCCATCCTGAGTGATTTACAACAAAGCTTATAAAATAACTACCTCACCTTTCTGTTGTAAGAAGTACAAAAGAGAAGAATGAGAGCTAACAGCTACTTAGACCTAACTACGTGGCAGACACTGTTCTAGGGCTTCACAGGCATAAACTCATTCCTGCCTTGCAACAACCCCTACCTCCCAACCTCGCAGCTCTCTCCCAATGATTGGATGTGATCCATCTAGACAACATTCAGAAAGCAACAACCCCTACCTCCCAACCTCACAGCTCTCTCCCAGTAATTGAATGTGATCCATCTAGACAACATTCAGAAAGCAACAAAAATGCAAATGGGTCAGAAAGGAAGATACAAAACGGAAGAAGTAGACCATGGCCTTTAACATTCCTAAAGAAAACTGTTATCTCTGTCAAGCACAATTGTCATATTGCTATGAAGCCAGGATGACAAACTGTTTATGTTGATACATTAAAGGTCAAATATTCAAGGGCAATTAGATTTCTCCAAGGTGAATCACGGAGATGACCTAGTTAGAAATGGATGTAGAATTTGCGCAGTCCAGCCTTAAGTCAGCACTGACTTGCCAAATACACCTAAGCACATTTCTAAGTATTTTTGCTTGTAGTTTAATCAATTATTTTCCATATTTTCTGTTACTAGTCTTTTACAAAATTGAATAGCGTGACAAAAAAAGGTACTAGGTTACCCATGCTCATCTCAGGATCATTTCTTTTTCTTTTTAAATTAATTTTTATATAAGGTTTCAAATGTTATTTTTTCTTTTTTTTCTTCTTTATTATTTTATTTATTTATTTTTGGCTGTGTTGGGTCTTTGCTGCATGCAGGCTTTCTTCTAGTTGCGGCGAGTGGGGGCTGCTCTTCATTGCAGTGCATGGGCTTCTCATTGTGGTGTGTGGGTTTCTCATTGTGGTGGCTTCTCTTGTGGAGCACGGGCTCTAGTCACAGAGGCTTCAGTAGTTGTGGCATGCAGGCTCAGTAGCTGTGGCTTGCAGGCTCAGTAGTTGTGGCTTGTGGGTTCTAGAGCTCAGGCTCAGTAGTTGTGGTGCACAGGCTTTGTTGCTCCAAGGTATGTGGGATCTTCCCGAACTAGGGTTCGAACCCGTGTCCCCTGCATTGGCGGGCAGATTCTTAACCACTGTGCCACCAGGGAAGCCCTCAGTATCATCTCAAGCAGCTTTTTATTACCCTACTTTCCCATCTCCATAAATACAAGAAAAAAATGTCATTCCAACTAACTTCCTTGAAGTCAACCTCTACCTGCTTCTAATCATGTTAACCTTCTCAGAGTTGAACACCTTCACTTCCCCCAGATATTTTTATCAACGCATTCAACTGAATGTCTACTGAATTGTGGTTACAATGTTAACCATTAAGAAGTATAATCCACAGTCCTTCGATCAGAGAATTTAGTGTCTAATGGCAAAGGAGAAACCAAGCCTCTGAAAAAGCTTTATAACTTTTATAACTTAAAAGTTTCATAAGAACCCTAATGTCTGTAAAAAGAGGACTAGATAGGGCTTCCCTGGTGGCGCAGTGGTTGAGAGTCCGCCTGCCGATGCAGGGGACACGGGTTCGTGCCCCGGTGTGGGAGGATCCCACATGCCGCGGAGCGGCTGGGCCCGTGAGCCATGGCCACTGAGCCTGCGCGTCCGGAGCCTGTTGCTCCGCAACGGGAGAGGCCACAACAGTGAGAGGCCCGCGTACCGCAAAAAAAAAAAAAAAAAAAAAAAGAGGACTAGATAAATAAGACATTTAGGATCATGAAATGAATTGTTACAATTTAAATGAATAAATTAGATTTAAATGTATAAATGTGACAATATTTTTTAAAATACCAAGTTACAAAAGCAAATTTTCAAAAGACATATGCAGTAATTATACTATGTTCTCTTACAAAAAAAATTACAAAATGACATTATATATTGTTTACAAATATAAGAATGTGTAAGAACAACAAGCAAAAAACGCCTAGACTTAGAGGTTAGGCATGAAACTCAGATTAGCGGTTGCCTCTGGAGAGGGAGAAGGTGAATGGGATTGGAAAGCGTATAATGTGAATATCACTTTGATCATAAGGTGCTATTTCTTTATTTAAAGAAAAGTATTTGAAGCCAATATTTTTAAATGGTAAATTTTGCTAATTTGGGGTAGTAGGGTACATGGTAGTTTTCTATGCTTTAATTTTTTCCCTAATATCTTCCAAATTTATAAATGAGAGAGAGAGAAGAGGGAGAGCATCACACTGAAGTGTGATTGACAATAGATGGGAAGTACCAAAGGCCACGAGGATCATGCCAGAGATATAAGCAGGTGGTAAATGAGCAGCACGGTAAGAAGGGCAGTGAGGTTACACTCAGGAGAGACCAATGGATGGGAATGTCCCTGGACATTCCTTCCTAAAAATGGTAGACTGGAGTTGGGCTTAAAGAATGAACTTAAAGTCATACAGACTGAGATGAGCAAGAAGGGTATTTATTCCAGGAAGAAACAGCTGCTCAGGATTATGTAACAAACTAACGGAGAAAAGAATTTGAAAAAAATAGATACATGAATATGTATAACTGAATCACCTTGCTGTACACCTGAAACTAACACAACATTGTTAATCAACCATACTTCAATATAAAATAAAAAGTTAAAAAAAAAAAGAAACAACTGAAGGAAAGACAAAGATGCAGGAAAGAACATGGAGCTTTCAACAGAGACAGAGCCTCAGGAGACAGCCTTGAGTCTGAATTTTAACTCGGCTCTTTACTAGCTTAGTGACCTTGGGAAACTCACTTAATCTCTCCTGAAGTTCTTTCTTCACATTGAACATGGGATAATATCTTCCAAGCTAAATTATTGTGTAAGCTAGAGAAAATGTATTAAAAGATGCCCCACATATAGTAATACAGTAATTGCTCACAAATGAAGATTATGATTAAGATTATTTCCTGGGACTAAGCCTCAGGTCTCCTGATTTCCTGAGGCAGTGATCTTTTCATACACCTAACTGCTGATTTTGTAATGCAGCATTATCCTAATTTCGTGTGTCTGAAAATTCACAATCATAAAGCAAGAGAACTTACTGGAGTCCTGGGCAACTCACTGGTTCTGAATTCACAACTATGCCCACTTGTGTCATGTTCAACAGGTCCACACTGTACTTTCACTCTGTGCTGTTGGCTGTTCTCTAAGGCCTGACACTTCTGATTATTGCTTACATCTTATAGATGACCTTGAAATAATCAAATCAAAGCTGGAACTTCTGGAAAACTGGCTTCCCAATTGCTGAGTCAGTTGCTGGCTAAATTCTGGAATACCAAAGTTGTCTCAGCCAGGAAATTAAAATAGGAGGGTTACATGTTTAATACCTTGAAGTAACTGGCCTTCAATGTTTACAAAAAACCTAAGTGCCCGTGACTTCGGTCACATTGCTGTTATTGTTAATGCATCCACAGATTTCCTCAACAAACTCTAATAACATATTTTCCATTTTATTCAGGTTGTTATGAAAGCAAGTTTAAATAGCATTAAAAAAAACAAACAAAAAAAGAAAACTTCATGAGACTTACACAATGCTGTGTTATGCGAATGGTGTACTCTCTCTGAAAGACCCCAGGACTCTTTTATCATATCCAGTATCAGTGAAGGCAGGCTGCCTCCACATGAGTCCCAAGCATGACACCTCTCTCCAAAGCAGATTGATGGTCCCTTTGCCACTCTACTGAGCCAGCTGCAACATGATCTAAGCCCAAATTTGGGCAATTGAATTATTTTTCTCAGTGAGGTTTTAGCAACCATTATCACAATCCCAGGAAATTGTTCATTCTTGGAGATAACTTGCCATAGGAAACTATGTTTTTCCTTTCAGCACATCTTTCCAAATTTCATTTCTCTGCATGGAGGGGAAGAAGCATATGTTGCTTCTCAACAGCACTCACTTCAAACAACTGAGAATTGTAGGGTTATTGAGGCCACAGGAGCAATGGATACACACCATCCAGAAATCTCCTTTTGTGTGACAGGCTCAGCTAAAAATGCCACAAACTTGCATTATAACATGCTGTTTTTGTCCATCATCAACCCACTACCATTGCCATCAACCCTTCAAAACAATATCAGGTCTCTCAAATATCCTCAACCAATCTCCCACCCTTCTCCTATACCTTTTCTTTTGCCTCCCAAAGAACAAAGAGACTGGTCTACGATTTTATCAGGTTTAAGTAACAATATTTATTAAAGGCACTAACTTTATCAGATTGCTTTTGGTTTGCAGTAGTGCTGTCACGAAGGGGATTTGAAATGAACTAAGATGACATGTTAGCCCTTGAGGAAAAACCCTCACAACCACTGGTTCTAGCGGTTGATATGCGTGTCTACACCCTAAACAAGACAGCCAGATAGAGGATAGGCCAAGAATCAATAACCCTTTTAATCCAATGTCCTTCCAAAATGAAGGGTAGTAGAATGTGCCACCTCAAAATATATCTCTGTGGCATAAGAATCATTTTGAGACGAAGCCAACTGAGAAGAAACAGATACAAGAAAAGCTCTCTTCCATCCCCCTGTTTGCCTAAAACCTGATGTAAATTTGTAAAGATATCCCCGCTCCCCACTCTACCAGGAAGGACAGACTTTACTGAAGACAACATTAGACCTTTATCAGCCCAGAGAAGTCATCAGAAGAATCCACATAGCAAATTTACTAACTTGCCCTCATCTTCCATTAGTTCCCCCACAATTTGCCACCCTAGAAACTCAAAGCCCTTTTCCTCTATCTTGTCACTTCTCTAAAAATTTATTGTTCTTTTGTTAAGATGCTATATAAGCCCAAGTTCTAACCACCCTTTTGAGTTACTATCACTGAGTTCTCGCATGTGAATGCATGATGCACATGCTAATAAACCTGTTTCTTTTTCTCTTGTTAATCTATCTTATTTTGTTAGTATAATTTACAGGGTCCCAGCCAACCACCCTAAGATGGGTAGAAGGAAAAAGAGTTACTTTACTTCCCTACAAAACACACTAGAGGACAAGAAGGGGTGTAAATCACTTTTCTCTCTAATCTGCTCTAATCAGAGACATTACCCATCTTTGAGCTTGTTGGTCCAGTGTCTTTCATGGCTACAAACCTCCCAACAATTACAGATAAGGGATAAATGAAGAAGGGATACATGAAGATAGGAAGAGCCATGATTTTCTTTTCATTTTCTAATTTTGAAAAATTCTAAAATTAAAGGAATCTTTTTCTTTAAAGAAGCAGAGACCAACAGTCACAGTACATCTAATGATGCATGAAAGGTAGCATTTTGGAGTTCATCCCCAAAGACAAACTAGGCAACAGAAGAGAAATTTATGGGACTTCGATTAGCCATCACAGTTTTTCATTTTATTTTTTGATTAACTTTTTTCATGCATAGCTGAGAAACACTAAACAGAATGAAAGGCAAGTTTTGTAATTAGACTAGATTGCCCAAGGCAAGAGAAAAAGAGAGACAGGCAAATCCTGTAATTCAGCTCCTGAGTTTCTTCATACATTTTTAAATCAGGTGTTAAAGTTTTGCATGTATACATTAAATGAGTGTTTCTGTTGGGAAAATATATTATTTTGCAACAAGCCTTTCATTTTCTTTTAAACACACCTTTTCCTCATATTTTTAAACATATAATACATAGAAATATTTGGAGGCAGGAAGGAAAGGAAAAATATCGTGAGAGAGAAATAGATGATAAAACTTACATGTTTGCATAAAGCTCTTTCAAAAACACTATTCATTAGTACATACATTAAACTACAGTATGAACCAAATCATAGACTCTGGAATAGCAAATAAAAAACTAATTGTTGTCTGCTTACTACATGGCAAACAACTCAACTCATGTAGAGAAACATCTGATTTAAAACAAAATACACTTTAATTTGCAAAGCTTTTCATGTTATCTTTATGGTCAAAATGGAAATATGTGGGCTGCATGATAGAATAATTAAACAAATGTACCCAAAACAACAGCGATGAGTGGATCGATATCATCCTGGAGCAAGGTTTCTCATAGGTGACACAGCTCTCTATCTTTGGACTATCAGCATTTCTCATCAATAACTTACGTGAAAGAAGAATATTCTTAGCATATTAGTGACAAGTACACAAACTGAAAGGAATAGCTAAGATGATAAAATAACCATATTAAGTATCCAGAAGGACTCAACAGGCTAGAAGCGTAGGCCAAAACCAACAAGATATAATTTCATAAATATAGTGGTATAGTTCTACATCAGGATCAAAAACTCAGGTACAAAATTAGAAAATGGTGGGAAACCAGGAACTAGGATCCCTATTTTTAAAAATCCCAAACATAGATTTAGAGCACACCTGTGGCTACCATCATTTTAAATCTCATATCTCTCTCTGTTTTCTCATCTAAAAACTGGGCAAAACAGTATCTACCTCTCAGCCTTGTTGGGCATTTTAAATGAGATAGCAAGTGAGACAGAGTCTTACAGCAGTCTGTGTGGACCAAGGACTTGTGAGCCCGTACACAATGTCAGCATCAGATCAAGCAGTGTGATATGCTTGTGCTGATCAAGCCAAGGTTTAGGGGTCTCATTTTCAGAGGAATGGAGGAAAGTCAGAAAGCATTTGTTGCATATCCACTTATGTGTCTGCTTCGGGGATACTCAAGTGATATCATGGTCTCAGCTCTCAAGAAGCTCTCAATCTAGAAACAAACGATAGGATAGTTTATCCAGAAGAAGGTGGTGTGTGTGTTGACAGTTCTGTAAGCAAAGTCAATGAGAAATAGTTGTCTGAATCACCCTTACATCACCCACTGCATCTAACCCAGCGTTTGCTCATGTATCTACTCAGTAAACATCTTTTGAATGA
Organism: Neophocaena asiaeorientalis asiaeorientalis; assembly: GCF_003031525.2. NCBI lineage: Eukaryota > Metazoa > Chordata > Mammalia > Artiodactyla > Phocoenidae > Neophocaena > Neophocaena asiaeorientalis. Next base: position 1,552,908 of record NW_020173114.1, read on the forward strand.
ATGAGTGATGTAAGTTTTGCCTAGAAAAGAGAAGATTTAGGGAGAACAAAAAAACTCTCTTTAGTATTTTTGAATTCTAACTTAACAGAGGGTGTACATATATTTGTAGCTCCAGAAAGCAGAACTGAGGCAAAAGGGCGAGGGGACAAGGAGGCAGAATTTGAGTTTTCTATGGAAAGATGTTCTTTCTTCTATGGAAAAAAGTAGAGCCACCAAAACAGAAAGACTAGAAAGAACAAGTGAGTGCCCTTTACTGAGAACATTCAATAAGAGGCTATATAGGGCGATCAGGAGGCTGTAGAGGGAATTCTTACCCTGAGCTATTGGAAGTTGGACTATGTGAGATAAAAATACTTTTCTTTGAGATGCTGATCTGAGGATTAGAAGACTATAGTCCTGATAATACCAGTATTGTAAAACCTATCACACAAGGTGTTGGGAAATTAAACTGGACAATAGTATTGGATTTAAACTATCAAAAATTTTTAAAAAATAACAAGGGGAAAGATGACAGTTTAAAAATTAGCTCAGGTTTTAACGAGGGTTCCACTACATGCACAGCATCTGGTACTGGTATGTAGAGATGTACAGCTCCGTCTTCATGCAATTTGATGGAAACCTTCCCTAAGTCCTTCCATGGCTCCACCATGGAAGACTGAATTGGAGTAACTATTCCATAGTTGGTTAAGTGCATAAAAGGAATTCTTGCCACTGGGCTCACAGAAGAGTTGTAATTGCTTCAGAGGTAACAGCATATGTAACAATTCCCAGATTCAGGTGCAGGTCCTCCAAGAAGGCAGCTTCCCTATGCCTTGAATAAAATGAACCAAGTCAAGTTAACTCCAGACCAGAGTGAAAAGTGTACCCATGTCCTCTTTGTGGGCTGCTCTCTGAGCCCTAGTATGTGGACCCCTCAAGCTAAATCAACCTAAAGAAAATTACTAATAACAGCACTACTTGTACTCAGTCGTGGCAAACACCAGGAATGTTCAACGATAAACATTATTCTATAACAACAAAGAGATTTATCGCTATAAGATTAATTAAGGTTATTCTATTTTATCTGTGTCTGGAAACCGTAAAGCTTGGACTCTTTTGTGTATCTATATTCAAAGATACAAGCCCTGGTGTCTTTTAGTAAGACATTTGCCTTCATAACTAGGACAAACTCTCTGAGACCTTAAAGAAAGATTTGATAGTAGATCTAAATTATCTTTGCAGGGAATTTGTGTGCTTGTCCTTCTCTAAAAGTTATATTTCTCTGCTTTAAAAAAATAAAATCCATTCGGAATATTTTTTTAAAAAAGCTGGATCGTTTTCTTACTAGGCCTCTTAATTGAGATCCAGGGTTTGTGAATATCTGACGATTTGCAGGATCCTTTGCCCAGTACCCTGCTCTTTTATGTTTGTTACTATATCAAAGGACACTGATCATATCATAAAACTAATATATTTATTTATGGTTCTTAATAGTTGTATCCATTGTTGCTTCGCCTCTGTGCCAATTAACCAGAATCAAAGTAAAAAGCGCAATCCTCAGTTTTCCATCAGAGCTGCATGTAGAAGCAAAACCAAAGTCTCAACACAAAAGAGAAGAAAACTGTGAAAAGTCCGTTTCCAAAATTAGCAAATAGAGGAAACCTGAAAACCACATACCCCAGGGCTCCATTTCGTCTTCAAGAAAAACCAGGATCTAACTTTTCACTCAAAAGTTTCCAGCCCAGGCCACTTCAGCAACACAACATTTCAATTCTAGTATTTAAGGAATGGTTTGAAATATTCCCCAATTCAGTTTAACACCTCCCAGAGCACATTTCCACAGTGTGTAAGTGCACTGCCAAACAGACAGCCCTGCCGCAAACACAGGTAAAGAGCCTCCAGGCCAACAGAAGAGGTTACATTTGTTTGGCAACTTCCTCCAGGCTATTAGACTTGAGACTGCCAGCAGCTAAAATGAAAAGTGCTTCTCGACGTTTGCAGCAAACTAAGCAGAAGAGCAAAGAGCACAGCCCAGGGCCTAGAACAAAGGACGAAGCAGGAACAGTGATGCTGTCTCGGGCCCATGGCTGCATCTTGAAGCTGTAGCCCTTCTGAGTGAACGCCAGGACCCAGCCCAGCAGACCACAAACAGCGACTTTATCCACCTCTCCATCTTGCACTTAATTGTTTCAGTAAACATGGTTAAAGATAAATGAGGTTGTATTTCAGCTGTCAAAGGCCTCACAATCTTACCTCTGCAGAGGACTCTTGACTAGTTGACTCCACCCTCCTGCTGCCTCCATTTGCCACAAGTTGTTATAACAGATTCAGGCTCAATAACGCTTAGGCTGTAATCCACAATCCATCTTTTCCTTGAGCTTCTAAACATTAAGATAAATAGAAACTTCATCAGTAAACATTGTGACAGTTATCTTTTTAACTGTCATTTCTATAAACTTACACGCATCCTTTTCTAAATCACGCTCAGATGTATCAGTTGTGCAAATATAAACATATTTAGCAGAATTCTGTCATTTCCTCACAGGTATCTTCATTTGTGAATGACTCACTTCATACATCTTCATAAACCTGAGAAACCACCGTCTGAGTAATTCACAGATTCAGGCGACGATGCTGGCAAAGTCCAAAGCTGACGAGGTCTGCGGGGTCAGCTGTGGGGAGAGAGTAGCCAGAACTCATGGCTGTGGGATTGTTCTCATCTGTCTTTGGGTACAAGAAATGTCACAGAGGTTCTCCCGAAATGAAGTTCTCCCTTTCTCTTGGCTTAATTTGTGCTACCTAATCCTCCAACTCTTGATTAAACATTATCTTTCCCATCTGCTCTAGGGAATGGTCAACACCTTGTGGACCACCTCCCGGCTGATTGGTTTTTATGGGCAACCTGATCTCAGTTTTCTGCACATACTCAGGATTATCTCAAGGACAAAGAGGATGAACAATCCATTAGCTATAATAAGGAACCACACATCTCATGGTAGACACAGCATATATTTGATTTCAAAAGAAAAGGCTGAATTAAAATATGTCTGTCCAAAAATGTCTCACCTCCCATATACAGAAACAGCAGTTTCTGTTCTCCCCTCTGGTGAGCGGTACTACTGGAAATCACATCTCAGTCCCACTCAATCAGACTTCCCAGCCCTTAAGTCTTATTTTAAGATCTGGCACTACAGCAAGATAAAGATCCTCTCGAAAGCCCTCTCCATGATGATCTGTGGGCAAAGTATGTGGAATGTACACACACACACACACACACACACACAAGCACTTTTTTTAAAGGAAATGCATCACTGTTGCTTTATGTGGAAAACATTTCTTTAGAGGTACATGTATCCCATCGCTTAAATTTATAAAACATCAATCTTGAAAATTTAGTCAAATACACAGAGTTATCTGAGAAAGCCAATTTATATTGCTAGCCAGTGCTAATTACAGAACTTAGAAAATCATTGCTGTTATTTACATCAATATTTAATTCAATGTAGAGTAATTGACCAGGACCTCATTTGCCCACCTCCTAATTTAAATTGAACATTATTGTAAAAGTCTTTGCTCACTTGATTTTCAGGAGAATTCCTTATAAATACTCATCTCTCTTTGCATCCCTATTTTATTGATGAGCTCAGTTTGTTTTCCTGGATGACCTTTCAAAGAAAGGTATTTGCTTTTTCTGTTTCTCTGCAGCTTTATGATCCTGTAACAATTACAATTATGATGACATCTGATCACACTGCATATATTAATGACAAGACATATCTGACCACATGTCTTCACAGCTTACTGATCTCATGGATGAGAGCTGTCAGGCTGCCTCCTCGCAACTTGTATCTCAAGGTAATTAAAAACTAGCTTTTTTAGCAGTTTGAACTTGGTTTTGCAGTGAATTGGAAATATCGCATCCTGCTGAAAGAGAGAATGCACCAGTCACCTGCTCGGCTTTATGCAACAAAAGATTTGAAAGACAGGTACAGGAGTTAATCACGTACCTACAGTGAGGGCTTTCAAGCTCTTGAATATGCTTCTTTATTCATTACTTAGCTTAAGGAAAGAATGCCAAAGTGCAAAGCTGAGTGTCATCTTCAAACTGCAATTTAGGCCCTGACTTAACAGGTCTAAGTCAAGGTCAAGCCAAGGGGAAGAACCAAACAAGCGTGCTTAAACGGGCACAGGCTGTCCAGAAGAATGCAGAAGCCGGGGGTGGTGGCCTCTGGAAACAGAAGAGGAGGGGTGAGGGTGACAGGGAGAATTACTCTTCACTGCGTTCTCTTTTGTTCCACTTGAACATTTTACCTGATGTTCGTATTACTTTAAAGAGTATTTGGCAAATGACTAAATAATATTTGCCCCCTCCAAGCACTGCAATAACCCTCACTGACTCCAAAACTCAGCACTAGTGAAATAGCGCAGTAGCCAGGGTCGCCCTCCAGAGGCCCAGCCCCTCACTCCTTTTCCTCCTTATCCCTCAAGAGGGTCCCTCTTCCTGCCTCCACCCGCCTTTCCTCGTAGCCTCAACCAGTGTCCTTCTTAGATTTTCACCCTGTCAAAGATAGTTTCCAAGAAACCATCTGATACATTGTATACAAATGAATGATAACAGTTTTGCTTTCATACCCATATGTAAAAGAACAAAGTCAGACAGAAAGGAACCATTCGAATCCATTGTGATAACATTGGAAACAAATTTCCCTAGATTAAACTGTTGGGGAAGATGTCTATGTGTGTTCTGTTTGGGGACAAAGAGGGATATCTCGTCGGGGAAGGGAAGTAGTGCTGAGATCTTAAGCAGAAGGATTAGCAAGTGTATGGGATGCCGTGTTGGAGAACAGCCCACAGCCAGATGATATGCGTAAAACACCACCACTGGGTATCTTCAAAGTGGTACAGCAATCTCACCTAGCCGGACCCTGGGCTGGTAAAAATATGTTCTACAGGGTTCTTTTTTTTTTTTTTTTAATTTTATTTATTTATTTATTTTATTTTTGGCTGTGTTGGGTCTCCGTTTCTGTGAGAGGGCTTTCTCTAGTCTCCGCGAGCAGGGGCCACTCTTCATCGCGGTGCGCCGGCCTCTCACTGTCGCGGCCTCTCTTGTTGCGGAGCACAGGCTCCAGACGTGCAGGCTCAGTAGTTGTGGCTCACGGGCCTAGTTGCTCCGCGGCAATGTGGGACCTTCCCAGACCAGGGCTCGAACCCGTGTCCCCTGCCTTGGCAGGCAGAGTCTAAACCACTGTGCCACCAGGGAAGCCCTGCAGGGTTCTTTGAACACTCTCCATGAGATTGCTCTAACCTTCCTTAGCTGCCTGACTTTACTCCTTTCTGCCTTCTCAATGCCCCATTTTGATACTGCCTCAAATCCAAAGTTTCTCCTTCTCTTCACACATACAGGTTAGAACATGGTAAGACAAAAGATTGCCTACTTGAGAATTAACCATTTCACCTTTAAGTGGTTAGTAAGGCCAAACTCATTAGTCTTCTCCTATTTGCTGTTTTCTACAGTATAATTACATGGCACCAACCAGCAAAATTGCTGGTTAAAGGCTTGTGGGATGATTCTGTGGCTGCCCTGCATGCCCATGTCATTCTGTAGAGAAATTGGCGTGGGAATACTAGCCCCCGTAACTGAATAATCTATGTAAGATCTACTTAAAGACATTTGCGTTTTTGTCAGTATGGAAAATTACTATGTTAACGTTAAGCATCATTGACCTTTTTTTCCCCAAGATGGAAATACTCTTATGGCTTTTTCTGGGCTTAAAGTAAATAATACCTGTTTTACAAAATCCTTACTCAAGAGAACAGTACAAAATTGTAAATGAAAGTCCTTTTCATTATCTTCCCTGAATGGGATATCCACTGTTACCAGTTTGGTATATATCTTTAGAGATATCTATTATGCACAGAAAATTAATGAAAGCAATCTGTACATGCTATGTCAGAACTCTATCGTAAGTGGCAAAATCGAATTCATACTAGCTTGAGCATAAAAGTTCTCACAGATTTAAAAACTCGATCTAGAGCTTCAGGTATAGCTTGATCCAGGGACTTAAATGTTATCACCAGGACTTGGTTTCTAACCATCCCTCACCCTTGCCATTCGTCATGTTGGTATTACTCTCGGGCTCCATATGCTGTCCACCAGTAGCTCCAGGTTCACCCATCCTCAAGGTAAATTTTAGCAAGAAAAGGCAGATCATTTCTTCCTGCTCTTTCTTACACAAGTCCTATGATTTGTATGGGTCAACATGGCTCAAATATTCATCTCCAAACCTCTTAATATGACCAGGAAAATGAAATATTCTGATTGACCAAGGCTTGAGTCTCACATTTACCCCTGCAGCCACCTGTGAAATAAATTCCTTCCTAAACACACGGACTGTGGGCGATGCCTCCAGAAAATGAGGGACTGTTGACAGAAGAGTGAATGAAAGCTGACAAACAAAAGTAACAGATGCCCCCAATACATTTGCTTCTTTCACCATTAGTATCAGGGCCAGCAACCTAATTTGTGAGGCTCAGTTCAAAATGAAAATATTGGGCTCCTTCTTCAAAAAGCAGTAAAAAAGTGGCATTAATGGTACTAAAATATAAAATTATTTTTGTTCTTCTGCAACCTCTCCTTCAACCTGTCATGGTATTTGGTTTTTGCTATGTAATGTTGTTCTAAGAAAAACTAAAAATTCAAATTATTGCCATGAATATTATCGCTCACATATATATCTTTCTATCTCAGTTTTAAATGCAAATACAAAGCTTTTAGCTCATATATGGGTCACCAAAATTACACAATTTGTATTTTGTAGCTCACATGTGCATATGTATTTCGTTCTTAGCAGTGGAAACTAACTGAACCATTTTAATTTCCCCTCCTGAAGGTACACCCTGTACAACATTGTCTACCTTCGGCTTACTGCTGAGTTAGGAAAGACTGAAAGGACAAGACATTATGCATTGCTTTTCTTTCCCTTTACGTCTATATCATCATTTGTAGCATAAGTGGCTGGCAAACACACAGAAGTAACAGAAATATGAAAGGATATGACAGGGTGTCTTGGTCATTCGCGATTCTTAGAATGCCATTACCTTGTTTCTGCATTCAGAACAAGTTCTGGTTTGAATGGAAAGCACAGCCTTTGGGGCTGTCAGGGACCCCACTCACTCAGCTATTGATGGAACTCCCTTACCTTGTATTTACCTTGAGTCTCACTGACTCCCACATATGGTGGGTTAACTGGAATTCAGTGTTCAGGGCATCAAGAGTGCTATGTGCAGATGGGGCAGCAAAGAATACAGACACACGTTTCATATGCAAATTCGAAAATAAAGTTCTTAAAAATTCCAAGAAAGTAACTTCCGAGTATTAAACCTTGCTGAGGGCCCTTCAGAGTGCAGGCCTTGTGCAATGGCACAGGTCACAGGCCCACGAAGCTAGCTTTGGGTCTCAACAAACAGAATGAGACTGTTTAAATAACGAAAAGTGACTGAAAGTTCTGCAAAAAGAATGAGAAGTAGCTAGGGAAGCCCACTACTCAGAAAGAAAGATAGGTTCCACAGAGAGCAATGATAAGAGTTATTGGGAAAAATGGAGACCATTTCAAATGTCTGCCCTGCAGTCTGTGACTCCTCAATCAAACTTATTACACACGCACAATTCATTCATTTTTAATGGTTTTGTAGTATCCCACTGTATGATTGCAATATAATTTACTTTAAGCCCCATATTAACATTTAGATTCTTTCTAATTTTTCAGTAGGACTTTCACGAATATTCCTGAAAATGCAGATAAATTTCTAGGAGTAGAATTGCTGAGTCAAACAAGATACATGTTTAAAATTTTTTGTACACATCATCAGATTGCCTGTCAAAATGGTATACCAGTTTATACTAGTTAGCAGTGTCAGAGAAAGCCTGTTTCCCCATACCCAACATTGGATATTATCATTCTTTGAAAAATCTTTGCCAATCTGACCTGATATCTGAAAACTGATATCACTGTACATTTCTTGAATCAGGGCTAAGGAAAAATATCCTTTTCATGCTTATTATTAAATGTTGCTTTTAACATTTCTGAACATTCAAATTCTATTTGAAGCCCCTGTCTCACACTCTATGAAGAAAAAGGAATGAATTGAAACAATACGCTATTATTTCCTACCAAAATAGGAAATAATAATTACAGCAGCCAAAAATTATGTGCTTACTACATATCAATCATTTTATATACATCATCTCTTTAAGTCCTCACAATATCATTGAATCTTGACGATCAGAAAGATCTTTATTATCCCCATTTTACAGAGGAGAAAACAGAGGCTTGGAAAGTTTAAGTGACAGTTAAGTGCCAAAACAGGGACTATTGTTGGAACATGGGTCGATCAGAAACCAAAGTCCTGCTCTGAAGACTGTGCTATACAACTATATGTTCCTAAACTCAAAATGATGTTTCTAATTTTCATATTAATATGGCAAACTGTCCTGCAACTAGTTGAATTAGAGCATAAAATAATCCTTAACCACAGAATGGCATTGTTTAATACCTAGCAAACCCTGAGGATGTTAACCAAAAAGAAGAATGTAACCTAAACTTTATCTGTCTGGCCAGGAGCTGAAAGGCAACTAGGAAAACTGAGTATGCATCACTCATCTTGAAGCCTCGTAAAAGAAAGGAAATTGTATTTGCAAGTCCAATTTCTGAATGTTTGAGGAAGCCTCACAGGAACACTGCAGTGAGGAGTTAAAATGAGGGCCTGAAGAGGGGGTGTGGATAATATAGTGCGTGGGGCTCTCCACTGCAGGGTATGTAAATACTTTACACACTAATTCAATTACATTTTCAGATTATGCAGGGAGACTGATTTAAGCAACAGCCTGCACCGTTGTCCCATCACCCGTGCATACATGCAGGAGAACAGAGTTAAGAGAGCTGGGCCGATCTTAATTCTGGATTTCTTGACTTTTATGGGCTTAAGTTGGAACTTTAATGTTTTATTAATGTCAAGTTTTCGGAGTTGGTATTCAAAACGTTTCAAACAGAGATATGAGGGGTCTCAAAGACCTGGAATCTGTTCACATTGGCAGGTAGGGTAAAAAAAAAAATATATATATATATATACCCACTATTTTAGACAAATCACCAACCACTCAAGGAACTCGGTGGGATTATTCTTGCATAAATTATTAACCCTGCAAAAAGTGAAAATATTTAGCTTGCAATTATTAATAAATGCATAGGCAATGTATATAATTGTGACTTTTGAAAATCCTTCTTCCAATTTATAACTAAATACATTCTTAAATTGATGATCTTCAGAAAAAGGGCAATAAGAAACCATAAAAATAAAAGATTTGCTTCAAGCACAAAAGAAATGAACTAACTCTTGTAAGTGCCTCAAAGAGTCAAGAAATTCTAGACTGTCTTTCATATTATTTATATCTTGTATTGATTTATGCAATATGTCCCTTCCAAAACCTTAAGGCCCTGGTTAAACGTGTGATTTTCTAGTAGGAAATTCTAAAGATGACCCAATTTCCAATAATAAAAACTTTTCTATTAGACTGATTCTCTTCCATTTCAAAGGTTTGGCCTTTGGAAAAAAAAGTGAGATTTATATAATATGCTTTTCAGGGAAGAGGAAAGAATTGCACTGAGGGTTAATTTCAAACTTTTTCTTGCATAAATAAATATATGTATTGATAGTCCATATTTTCCTTGAAAATATTATTTAACAACACATTTCTGTTTTGAAAGATCAAGGATCAATGCGCTATAAAAATTTTAATCAGATTGCTACCATTAATGAGTATTAACACTTTTTCTCAGTGTTACTTCTGTTTTTGCCACATTAATATGACTTGATTTACCTACTTCCCAGTTCATTTGCAATACTCACAGGTTTTATGAGGGAGATTTTTATTTTTGCAGAAACTGAAGATTTTGAGTTACATGTTTCCATATTCATAAATGTCTTGACTCTGAAGAATAAAGTGAAAAGAGATTTAAACTGGACAAAATGCTGCTTATAAAACAGTCAGTCAGGAATAATCATCTCAACTAAAGCAACTGTTTGTGCAAAAACCAAAGGGGCCAAATATTGTCCTTGAATGTGCACACACAGCTCCTATTAGCTTTTGAAAACAGCTTCGTGAGAGTAGCCAAGGATAGTGTTTAGCCCAATTTGGTCTACTCAATCCAGACCACTACAGCCATGAAAGATAAAGACAGATTATAAGACATTTTGCATGCCACTACAGTAGCATGCTTTGTGTTTTTCCAGTCCCCAGGGTTTCCTTCATCAGGCCAAATGTCAGGGATCACATCTGAGAAGTTTGAAAAGCCTATAGATCAAATTTATTTGCAATGCTACTTGCCGTTGTTAGCAGCCCTATCTCAGAGGATGCCATTCTTTCTGCGTTGGGTGCCAAACTCTAGCAAATTAAATTTACCAAAAAGAAACAGTCTTAGTCATATGCAAATGAAATTAAATGCTAAGACAAAAATAAAAGGACATTGATTTTAAACAGTTTTTTTAAGACCAATCAAGGGATATTAAATTAATATGTTTTAGACAGTCTCAATGCCCTAGTTTATAAGATATATTCTAAGGACAGGGTGTTTTTATAGTTTGCTAAATTTCCATCAGAAGTGCTTATACCTATATACATGGTTATCTACAATGGTTATTTACTTCAAAATGGGGCCATAAGTCTCAGGACTGGCTTTGTCTAAGACAATACTTAGTAGGAGAGTGAGAGAAGGGTTGATTTCCCTGTCAAATGGCTCCCTCTGGGCACTACACACATCCTGAATAACAGAAGACCCATCACTATTATACAATCTTATACAATTATCCAATTATCCACCAGCCTCCCTTTTTTTCCCTTTCTTTCCAGAAACAGGAAAATTTGGGCAAACTATATTCTAATCCTATGTCAAATGCCACACAGCTGACTGCACCCCATTTACTACAGCTGATGGATACCCAGGGGTGTTTGCTCTCAAGGTGGACACTTACCTGACATCTTGATTCCCTGGTACCTTTAAAATGCTTCTTGTCTTCTCTATGTGTCTGGGGTCTTAATCCAGGACATTTCCCAAGAGTAAAATTCCTATTGATGTCAACAAAATGCTTGACATGAATGTAAGATGTATTATTAAGGCCATCTCAGAACTTCTTGGGACATCCCAAGTATACATAAAGGGAGGAACAGAGATTTCTGAGTAATTTGTCATGTTTCACAAAACATGAGCTGATATTTTACACAAATGTTCTACCAGATTCTGAAGGGAAAATAATGTCAAATACCATGAATCTGACTTGCTGATGGCAATGTGTGTTTGTGTGTGTGGTTGGGAGGAAATACACCTGTGTGTGTCACAGCTACACAATGTGCTCAGACATGTCAGGTTTACTTTACAGAAGGACTTGTGCAATTGGCTCAGTAAGCTTTAAAAAAAAAAGAAAGTTGAATCTTTCAGCTGAAATAAGACAACTGAATGTGGTTTTCAATTATCCATACTGTACTTAGCTCTTTTCTGAAGATAAAAATGAGTTTGACTGTCAAAAGCCAGGTGAGCAGTGGGCTAATAATGATGGTAGATTGGAGAAGGGAAAGTGCAATAAATCAACCTATACCCTCCTGCTTCCATCAAGTGAAGTAACATCTGACATTCACAGAAAGATAGACAAGATAAAAAGGCAGAGAGCTATGTACCAGATGAAGGAACAAGATAAAACCCCAGAAAAACAACTAAATGAAGTGGAGATAGGCAACATTCCAGAAAAATAATTCAGAATAATGATAGTGAAGATGGTCCAGGACCTCGGAAAGAGAATGGAGGCAAAGATCGAGAAGATGCAAGAAATGTTTAACAAAAACCTAGGAGAAGTAAAGAACAAACAGAGATGAACAATACAATAACTGAAATGAAAAATACACTAGAAGGAATCAATAGCAGAATAACTGAGACAGAAGAACGGATAAGTGACCTGTAAGACAGACTGGTGGAATTCACTGCTGCTGAACAGAATAAAGAAAAAAGAATGAAAAGAAATGAAGACAGCCTAAGAGAACTCTGGGAAAATATTAAATGCAACAACATTCGCATTATAGGGGTCCCAGAAGGAGAAGAGAGAGAGAAAGGACAGGAAAAAATATTTGAAGAGATTATAGTTGAAAACTTCCCTAACATGGGAAAGGAAATAACCACCCAAGTCCAGGAAAAACAGAGAGTCCCATACAGGATAAACCCAAGGAGAAACATGCCGAGACACATAATAATCAAACTGGCAAAAATTAAAGACAAAGGAAAATTATTGAAAGCAGAAAGGGAAAAAAAAACAGGTCACGTAAAAGGGGACTCACATAAGTTTAACAGCTGATTTCTCAGCAGAAACTCTACAAGCCAGAAGGGAGTGGCATGATATACTTAAAGTGATGAAAGGAAAGAAACTACAACCAAGATTACTCTACTTGGCAAGGATCTCATTCAGATTCGATGGAGAAATCAAAAGCTTTACAGACAAGCAAAAGCTAACAGAATTCAGAACCACCAAACCAGCTCTAAAACAAATGCAAAAGGAACTTCTCTAAGTAGGAAACAAAGGAGAAGAAAAGGACCTACAAAAACAAACCACAAACAATTAAGAAAATGGTCATAGGAACATACATATCGATAATTACCTTAAATGAATGGATTAAATTCTCCAACCAAAAGACACAGGCTTGCTGAATGGATACAAAAACAAGACCCATATATATGCTGTCTACAAGAGACCCACTTCAGACCTAGGGACACATACACACTGAAAGTGAGAGGATGGAAAAAGATATTCCATGCAAATGGAAATCAAAAGAAAGCTGGAGTAGCAATACTCATATCACATAAAATAAACTTTAAAATAAAGAATGTTACAAGAGACAAGGAAGGACACTACATAATGATCAAGGGATCAATCCAAGAAGAAGATATAACAATTAGGTATCACCTCACACCAGTTAGAATGGGCAGCATCAGAAAATCTACAAATAACAAATGCTGGAGAGGGTGTGGAGAAGGGGGAACCCTCCTGCACTGTTGGCGGGAATGTAAATTGATACAGCCATTATGGAGAACAGTATGGAGGTTCCTTAAAAAACTAAAAATAGAATTACCATATGATCCAGCAATCTCACTACTGGGCATATACCCAGAGAAAACCATAATTCAAAAAGGCACATGCACCCCCATGTTCACTGTAGCAATATTTACAATAGCCAGGTCATGGAAGCAACCTAAATGCCCATCGACAGATGAATGGATAAAGAACATGTAGTACATATATACAATGGAGTATTACTCAGCCATAAAAAGGAATGAAATTGGATCATTTGTTGAGACGTGGATGGATCTAGAGTCTGTCATACAGAGTGAAGTAAGTCAGAAAGAGAAAAACAAATATCGTATATTAACACATATATGTGAAGCCTAGAGAAATGGTACAGATGAACTGGTTTTCAGGGCAGAAATTGAGACAACAGATGTAGAGAACAAACCTATGGACACCAGGGTGGGAAAGCGGTGGGGAGTGGAGGTGGTGATGTGATGAATTGGGTGATTGGGATTGACATGTATACACTGATGTGTATAAAATTGATGATGAATATGAGCCTGCTGTATAAAAAATAAATTAAATTAAATTAAAAAAAAAAAAGAAGTAACATCCAAGAACTTCCATGTTTCTTTTTCTTTCCCCTGAATTTGCAAAAGTTAGATGGAAAAGTCTACTCCCAGTATTTAAGGATGAAATTGGCCATCTGGATCATGAGTAAGTGCAAGACAATGGTCTGTGAGATGCACATCTTGTGAAACGGGAACCAAGGTCCCTGCAGATGATACACCAAGAATTTCAGACTTCAAAGACACAGGGAGTCAGACACAGCTGCAGGGAGCAAAGAGTTAACAATCCAAAGTCAAACCAAGGGAGGCTGGGAGTCCAAGAAATTGGGCTATGAAGATGTGAGTTGTTTGCTCCTGTGAGGTATTAGCATCATCCCAAAGGGCACTTTTTTCTCTGCTCTCATCTGCCCTTTGGCTGAGCATGAGTAATCCTGGAACCACAGGCAGAAGAGTGAAAGGACTCTTCTGCTTAGTACAAAGACAGATGTGCTAACTCGATCAGGAAGTTTCACAGATGCCACACAATGAATGGGACAGTCTCAGAACACTGAGGCAGTCCCCTCAAGGTCATCATCATGTAGGAGGCAGACTGGAGCTCAGTGGACAAATCACACAGCAAGGGATATGGACACCTGAGATTTTCTTTCTTAACTCTGTTTTGGAATCAATTTTCTGCATATTTTTTTCCAATTTCTTAATCTGTTCATCAACACTAATGATAAAGCTACTAAAGTGTCTTGAGCTTTTATAGGGGAGTTTGAGAAGTATATGAGAGTGTTATTTTGTACATAAACAATAATAATAGCAGTAATAGCTTCCATTAATGGAAGCTAAACACAGACCATAGGCTACATAATGTACTAGGTATTTGACACATTATTTTGGGGTAACAATTCATAGAAGTAGGTTTTATTATCACAATTATATAATTTTTTTTTTTAAATTAAGGGTTCGGAGAGGGTTAGAAACTTGCTCAAGTTAACACATAAGTGATTCAAGGGCAGAAGTGGCAAAGTTGTTCCTCCTGCATGAAAACTGGTCTCCAAATTTGTGCTTATGAGATGTGGACATAATATGAACCCATCAAGAAGCATGCTGCTTTTGGTTATACGTCTACTCTTTCTTAGTCATCATAAAGATTCCTGGTTCCACAAATATGAATTTATCTATTTCCTTTTCTCAGTATCTTCATGGATATAAGTGTTTTCTGTTCCCTATAATATTAGGTGTTGTAGATTTCTTTGTGCTTTTGTTCTTCTTTGAAAGAAAAACAAAAGAAGAAGAAGAAATTGAGAAATATTCATAACATGTTTGTATCGACCAATAAAGCTGAATTGAGTTGGTAATAAATGGCCTCTCAAGCATGGTTTTCATTTGTTAGTGCTACACCTAAAGACTAACAATTTCCTCATCTTTATTCTCAAACAAGCTCAATGGCATTGTGTGAAAGAAAGACAAAGTCAGGAATTTGCTTTATTTGATTGTCAAACTGATTTTTCAAGATTAGCAATTTGTATTCACACCTTGAGATTCTTTGGAAACTCATCCGGCGCCTCAGTTATACCAAACAAGGTGATAACACAAAACCAAAGAACTATTAATGGTTTATTTGACACTAGGTATGTCCCCAACATGCCATACAAAAAACTGGAACTTTGTCAGTTGAATTTTTAAAGTCATCTTTAAAAGTTTCTCCTTAGGCTTATAGTTTGTAATTTCTCCCTTTCTTTACGTCAAACCTTTTGAAAAAGGAAAATTCACCAGTGTTTAATCAGAATAATTTTCCAACCCTATCTACCTCTGTGGGGCTATATTCCCGCTGAGTCAAATTGGTCAAGGCATCACTCCTTTGAGTCCCTCCTTGAGCCCTCCAGAATTCGAGGCTGCTTTCCAGGAAGAAAGGAAAATTAGTATGGACAGCTTTCTGAGCACTTTGGTCCCTGTGAGTAGAGATGACAACACCCTGTCTCTCCTCTTTCTACCATTTTATTCCTTTGTTCACCAAAGTACAGGGCAACAAGAGGAAGGTCTGGGAAGACAGGAATCTGGCATGCCTTATGTAACACCCTGTTTCCAGTGCATAGGATAGTGCCTGAGAACCAAGCAGACATTCATGAAATACTTATCGAGGACTTCCCTGGTAGCGCAGTGGTTAAGAATCCGCCTGCCAATGCAAGGGACTTGGGTTCGAGCCCTGGTCCAGGAAGATCCCACATGCCACAGAGCAACTAAGCCCCTTGCCACAACTACTGAGCCTGTGCTCTAGAGCCCGTGAGCTACAACTACTGAGACTGCGTGCCACACCTACTGAAGCCTTCAGGCCTATAGCCCGTGCTCCACAACAAGAGAAGCCACCGCAACGAGAAGCCCACGCGCCGCAACCAAGAGTAGCCCCCGCTCGCTGCAACTAGAGAATGCCCGTGTGCAGCAACGAAGACCCAACACAGCCAAAAATAAATAAATAATTTTTTTTAAAAAAAGAAATACTTACTGAATAAATAAAATAGTCATCTCTGAATATGGTGGTTATCAGGGAATTTTGATATCCAAAAAGTTGTCATTCCCGTTCCTCAAAATAACAAAATCATGTAATTGATATGATTATATCAGTCTCATGCTGCCTCCCCTTCCCTTCCCCATAGCTAAAAGCATTTCTACAAATGTTTCAGGCCAAAAATCAGATTCTCTGCATCACTGGGACATAACTATCCAGGCATCTTTGTGTTGACTGAAATAAAAAATACACAGCATGAGACCTGTGCCTTTCAGTTTTATTTGGGGACTTACTGAGGATGATAGCCTGAGAGACAGCCTCTCAGAGAGCTATGAGGAACTGCTCTGAAGCAGTAAAGGGGGAGGCTGGCTATACGGGATTCTGGAGCAGGGGTATGTGCAAACAAGCATACATCTTGATAGAATTTTACTGCTAATCATGAAGCACAGATATCTTAGTTAATGATTTTATTGCTTCTCAAAGTATGGGAAGATGCAAGAAAGTTTCATAACTTTCTGGGGTTCATAAAGTTTTCTCCTGAAAATATCTAACTCTCTGAAAGTCTGTTCTGCCAGTTTTTCCAGAGCACAGAGTGCCTCATTCCTGATCTCCACCCTGAACTCCTTTCAGGGTGTGTTGAAGGTCAGTGACTGCAGTGGCTAATGACTCAATCCTTGCAAAGCCAGGTGGCAAGTGATATTCTTTAGTTGGTCTTGACTACTGAAGACCTGATCCTTTCCCCATTTTACAGAGTATTTTCAGGTAGAAGGGTGGGTAGGTTAAACAACAAGTAAATCTAAATTTTCAGTAGGTAACAAATGAGATATATATAAAAATAAAATAGATGGGACACATACAGAAAAAGTTATGCCCACCACTACTGATTAGTTCACAATATGACATTAGAGTGGTTCCTACTTATTATATAATTTTTTCCAATTTAAAATAAGGATGTTGTAGACAAAATTTCTAAAATGGAATTCCAAAGATGTCTCATCCTAATTCCCAGACTGTGAATATCACACCCATGAATACATTATATTACATGGCAAAAGGGCCTCTGCAGATGTAATTAAGGTTACTAAGCAGATGTACTTAAAAGAAGGAGATTATCCTGGATTATTCAGGTGGGCCCATTGTAATCACAGGAGTCTTAAAAAGCTGAGAGCAGGGTTAGAAGGGGAAGTCAGAGAAATTCAAGGCATGAAAAGGACTTGACTAGGTATGGAAACAACCTCAGGGTCCATCAGTGGATGAATAGATAAACAGAATGTGGGATATAGATACAATGAAATATTATTCAGCCTTAAAAAAAGATAGAAATCCTGTCATTTGCAACAACCGTGGATGAAGCTAGAGAACATTATGCTAAGTGAAATGATCCAGACAGGAAAAAGCAAATACTATATGGCATCACTTAGGTGTGGAACTTTTAAAAAGAAAAAGTGGAACTCCTAGAAACAGAAATTAGAAAAGTGGTTGTGAGGGGCTGGGGTTGGGGATAGGAGAAAGAGAGAGAGGTTGGTAAAATGGTACAAACTTTCATCCATAAGATGAATAAAGCCTGAGGATCTAATGATGTATGACATGGTGACTATAGTTGATAACATTATATTGTATAGTTGAAATTTGGTAAGAGAGTAGAATTTAAGTGTTCTCACAAAAGAAAAAGAAAAAGGGAGGTGATGAATGTGCTTTAATTAAGTCAATGAGGGGAATCCCTTTACAATATATGTTTACATCAAATCATCATATTGTACTTTAAATATCTATAATTTTATATCTACAATTTTATATTTAATTATATTAAATATCTTACAATTTTTGTCAATTATACCTCAATAAAGCTAAAAAAGGGACTTGACTCATCGCTGCTGGCATTGCTGGTTTGAAGATGGAGGGGCCATGTGAAAAGGGATGCAGCTGGCCTTTAGCAGCCAATAGCAGCCACTGGCTGACAGCCAAGAAGGAAACCAGGCTTTCAGTCCTACAGCTACAAAAAACTGATCTGACCAACAACCCAAACGAGCTTGGAAGCAGATTCTTCCCAGAGTGTCCATGTCAGCTCTTCCAAGATATCAACTGACATCTTGATTTCAGTTTTGTAGTACCCTGAGCATAGAACCTGTTGAGTCTACCTGACTTCCGATCTACAGAAAATGGGAGGTAATACATTTGTGTTGTTTTAAGCCACTAAGTTTGTGGCAATTTTTACAGTAACAGTAGAAAGCTAGTCAAAGGACAATATAGCATTTGCCTTCACATTATTAAAGATAATATTTATAAAGAGCTTAAATGTAAGAAAAAGTTTGTTTTGTAACTTTGTTTTCAACTTTCAATAGATGAAGCAGCCTCTGTGGTTGTAAAATGTATGGGCAGGTGTCAGGGGTGGGGATGATAGTCTGGCAGAGGTGTATGCTAAAAACTAACAGTTAACATTACCCAGGGAAGTTGAGTCACTCGGTCAACTGAGCACTTAGTGTTTGTCTGCTATTCACAAGGCATTATGCTGAACAATGGAGATAGAGATTAATCAGACAGGGTCCTAGTAACAGATCCTATAACAGAAAAGTAAACTAAAATGTGAGAAATGCTATAATTTCTGTAGGTAAGAATGCCATGATGGGATAGCAAGGAACTGAAGACAATTACAGGGGATAGTTCAATCAATTACCAAGTCTTTTCCATTATTTCTCCTTAATATCACTAAAACCATCACTTCTTTTCACTTTTTCTATCCATATTACCATTCCCCAATGGTACTATGTAATATCATCCTGTATTGAGACAGGACCATCTGGCCTAGATTTCTGCCACAGCATTTTAACCAATCTCTCTGTCACCATTCTTACCATCACCCAATTCATTACCTACTCAACAACCAGAGTGATATCTCTAAACTGTGATTCTGATCATGTCACTCCTCTATATAATACTTTTCAGCAGCTTCTCACTGTCTTTACATAATTTCCAAACTCTTTAAAATGGCTCATGTAGCCTTGCATGATCTGGACCCTGCTCTCTCCAGCTCCATTTCTCACAACACACATACTAAACCCTCTGTTCCAACCACACAGAACTTCTTGAAGTTATGTGAACATTCATGTTCTCTCTCCTTTGTACCTTGGTGTATACTACTCCTTCTTCCTGGAACTCTCACCCATGGCCCCATCCAGTAGAAAGAAGTAAAGTCCTCTTTGGCCTTATGGGTACAGGGATGAGTACTCTTCTATGTGTAGACTTTATTTCCTGATTTGTACTTTCCTATGTACTTTCCTTTCTTCTCCCCTACACTGTAATATACTTGGAGGCAGAAGACATGTATTATTCCCTTTTTATCTCAAATATCAGAGCAGTAGGTGCTCAGTAAAGATATGTATACGGATTGGTGTTCTGGAAGCCAGTGGAGGGAAAGCATCAAAAAGTCAAAAGAGTCAACAGCATTAAAAGCTGATAAAATGTTGAAAACTGGAAATGGACCACTGGATCTAGCAATCAGGAAGTCATCAGTAACCTTAGCAAGACCAGGTGGTTAAATGGGATGAGAGGTGAGTGGGAGCTGAAGAAGTAGAGACCATGCTTTCAAAGTGCTTCATAGTCCAGGAAAACGTCTGAAACCCCCTTCCCTGGTAGAAAGGGCCAAACTTTGGCCCACTGGGTCAGATTAGGATAAATGAGGAGGTACATGAAAGTTACAAACAGGGAAACACACAAGACCAAAAATTGAAGACCCAGAAACAGCTCTCTAAAGGCAGGGTTAAGAATGAGGAAAGAGAGAACAAGGATGATGAGGTAGAAAAGGAGAGTAAATGGTCAAGAGCTCCCAGGTGATTACCTAGAATAGGTATGATCTACTTTTCCTAACACCCAATACACAGTGAATGGGTGGGGGGGGTGGGAGGCAGCAGCTATAGATGTAAAAGAGAGCTGGCTGCACCCAGAGGGCCAAGAGTAGATTAGACAAGAAGGGAGGTGGGGGAGGTTAACGTGGTAGTAGATGGTAAAGACCAGACTTGACCATGTCTGTAGGCTGAAGAGAGGGAAGCAGAGGAGAGGGAAAGAAAGAGATTGGCCTCTAGAGGAGAGGACAGAGGAGGCAGAATCGAATGCACCCAGAAGGCTAGTATTAGAATGAAGGTACAACCATCTTCCTTCAAGACTAAGAGAAAAAGAAGTTAAAATATGTGTGCTTCTGTAGATGAGTCTGCAGGTAGAAGCGAGGAAAATCCAATGAGACTGCTCAGAAACTGCTATATTTTCTGTATATTATGGAGTAAGGCTAAAGACTGAGAATGAGTCTTCTCATGAGGATGAGAAGAATGACACAGGTTTAAAGGTTTGGAACAGATGCCTCATGAAGAATTCTAGAGGAAGCCAACCAGGGACAAGTAAGAGGATTGCCAAGCTGCATTGAAAGCCCAACTGAAGTCAGATAATTAAAGAATAATGATATTTTCCTGAATTTTAATGTCTATACGCATACAGAAAATGTCCTGCTTGCCTATGTTCCTACTTCCACAAGAGAAAAAACTAAGTTTGAAAGAAAACCTGAATGAATTTTTTATTAATTCCTGTATTTAAATGATTTTGTAGGTGTCAGTGATTGAATTCTAAATATTGGAAAAGCAAGCATTTTTATAAATCACGACCATATGTATTTTCTGCTTTTGTGTGTGTGTTTCTACCTTTTCACATTTGGTTAAAAAAAATTACAGGTGGGGGGAAAAGCATCAGCCAGCAGGGTTTTGTGGATCACACAGCTCCATGCAATTAAGGCGCCATTGTTAATTTTCAAATTGTCATAATCCATTTGAGAATTTAAGACAATTCAAAAAACAATTATGACTGAATGAAAAGTGAATTGGGCAATCAACTGAGATGAAATTCAGCCCAGAGAAACAAAACATTGAGAAAAAAAACCTAGAATAAGGGAAGAATGAAAGGCACATGGAAGAGACTGATTGTGCAGGGACAGACTTTAAAGACCAAGCATACTTGACAAGAAGGTGGTAGGGGTTTGTTTTACACTGAATGAGATTTAGCTATTTTGCTAATGCGGCAGATCGGGCTTTTTCATGTTTAAGTTGCATAATAAAAATGTTGAAGCCTACCCAGATGCACATAGATATAGCTATATGTTGTTTACCTAAGACTGTCGTATAGCAGCAAATAAACAAAACCAGTCCCCACAGACATTCTGGAGCAGCTTGCAGCAAAACAGAATTTCGATTGCTTATTCTGAGTCTATGAAGGAAGATTAATTTGTTATGCATCTAAATGAATTATTTTACCCTAGATCAGCAAGCTCAAATCATCACACCCTGTATCTTTTATTTTTTGAATTTGAAATAAATGTAGGTAGCAGGATCATCTTCATCATCAAACAACCTCAACAAAGCACCCTGGAAATACCTTGTGGAAGGCTACACTAATGTGACCTGAATTTTTTTAAAATACTCTCTCTCTAAAATCTTACATTCCACCCAAGCCAGTAGGTCCCCAAAGAAGAGTCAAATATTATTGCATTATGGCTCTTGTCATTTTTAATTCTTCTTGCTAAACCTTTATTCTCCTCCAAGTCATTTCCTCCTGTTCCAATCTTTAGTCTATGCCTTTTTTAAAGGCATTAGCCAAGATTCATCTCCAGTCCGATGCTTTCCTAAGTAAATCACATCTCATCATCATCTTTCTCAGGGTTTAAATTCCCTCTGAACTCATTCATTCATTCACTCACTCATTCACGCATCATTGTGCATCTACCATATGAAACCCTCACAGCATCAAGTTCAGTGTTCTCCACTCAATCAAAATGCATATATTCTATGCCTCCTTAGGGCCCTGGACCTATGCTAGGTGCCACGAAGTTTATAGAAAGAAGCATATGTAGTTATCTATTTCCTTCAAAAAGATTTAAAGCAACTGGCTGTTTAAAACAAATTACAGTAACATAGTCCACAAAATAAGAGAAAAAATCAAGTAATAAAGGAGGAGGAAATTATATCAAAACTTCCCCCTGAGTTTCTAGCATCTAAAAGGAAAATTAAATGGATCATAAAGCTCTCATTCTCTAATGCAAGAAATGCTAATGAAAAAAGATTCTAAGTTGAGTAAGAATAATAAAAACATGGCTGTGCTGGTATTGCTAATGACACAACCTCAGAATCTTTCTTTACACAACATTCCAGTGAACAACCATGAATTCATCAGAGATGCCACTCAGAATAAATCCTCATCATCTCTTGTATAAATGATGTTCTTTTACCTCAAGAAATTTGCCATTTAAAAAAATAATAAAGCATGCATATCTGTAAAAACGGAAGAACATTTTAGAGCTAAACTGTGTGGTGCTAACTGATTAACTCATACTTCCTTGTATGTCCAATAGCACTGGGTATAATCCTTGCCCATAATGAGCACATAAAAACCTTTGCCTGATTGACTTATAATGCAATATGAATTCAGAGAAGGAAGAGCCTAGTAGTGAGAAATTTGCCATGAAGAGGAGGAACAGAAGCTGAGCCTTGAAAGATGAGTGCTTGTTGAATGAGTGAACTCAGATTTTGAATCAGTTAACCTTTTGAAGAGACTTTTTTAAAAGTATAAGTAAACCTAATGAATCTATACTCACTGAGTAACTTCTCCAACAAAGCTGCATTTTCTCCCATAATCCTTTGTTCATCTCATATTAAACCCTGCATTCTTCTCCTTTCAGACTTTAGTACATTAAAAATTCATAGTTCACAACTCAGCTTATTAGCCTGTATTAGTCACCAATTCAAGAAGCTGGGGGTGCTTTGTTGGTGTCCTCAACTTTATCTTTCTGAGATCCAAACAGGTTTGTCTCATCTAAGGAAGTTGAGGTTCCTTGTAGAGTTAAGAGTTCAAGGAGCAAAAAGGCCACTGATTGCATCAATAATCCACTAGACAGCACCTTTAGATTCGTCTGCTAGATCATCCTTTCAGTTTTCATCAAAAAGGAACACATTCTCATTCCCCTCCTGTTGCTACTAGAGGTTGGAATATTCAAAAACCTATATGCTGTAGCCCTCAAATCAGTAAGTACTCAAAATTGTGTGCAAAATATGAATAAAATATTCATTTCATCAAAAATGTTAAGGACTACTTAATTCAAAAACATTTTATATGTTTGCATATTTATTTCTAAATTTGCATATTTGTTTGCATATAACTTGTAAAGATGAATGTTAATTATACTTTAAAATTATTTATAAATTGTAACTAAGAATGTTGTATGAATTTTTAAAACTGCTAAATTCTCAAGTACCACTAATTATAAAGTGTCATGTGAAGTACACTGGAGCAGACCTCATATTGAAAAAATATTGAGATCCTGACAAATGGAAAAGCAGAATTGTTAACTGTGCTTGCTGATTCAATGATACCTGAGGCAAGTGAAACTTAAGTGGCACTGTGTGCTTTTCCAAAGCATCCATTTACCTTCACTGAATTATGATGAGAAACTCATGCCCCTAACCAGACAAATATTTTACCTGATGCCTCCACATTATCCCATGTTTGAATGTGAGCTTCTGAGAATTACTCCATGTTTTAGCTGTACGTATTCATATTCTGAAAGTGACAAAGAATAAGGAAATAAGAATCACAATAAGCAGTAAGGCTGCCTCAGCAGCGTCCTGTGTCAAACGAGGTGAGCTGAGATTTGCGCACACTAATTGGATTTGTAAAACGTTTCAGAGTAATTTAAAAAACATTTACACAAGGTCAGATCTGAACTGGTTTTCAAAAAGAACCATAGAGAAGAATGAAATGTTCAAGGAGTTACACTGCATGGAGATCTAATGCTTTATCTATTAAATTGGGCACGAAATTGGACTTTTCGGACCTCTCACTGTTGTGGCCTCTCCCGTTGCAGAGCACAGGCTCCGGACGCGCAGGCTCAGCGGCCATGGCTCATGGGCCCAGCCTCTCCGCGGCACGTGGGATCTTCCCAGACCGGGGCACGAACCCATGTCCCCTGCATCGGCAGGCGGACTCTCAACCACGGCGCCACCAGGGAAACCCTGAAATTGGACTTTTTAAAAGTATAGTAGGCCTTAGACTATAAATCTCTAGACAATTTTCTCTATTTTTGATAAAATGTTTAATTATTGTAAGCACAGATATGCAGAGATAGGAGCTATTGCTCATGTATCATTTTTCCTAAATTAGCAACTACTGTAAGTGAATTTCCTTTCACCAATTTTTAAAGAGTTGCAGCATATTAAAAGTTGACTAACTGGATTTCATCTTATTCCAACATCTACCTTCTTGCCAATAGAAAGCAACATATTGTTCCCAGTTTCCCCTCCTCCACCACCATGCCCCTTGTCTCTATTAGTTTAGGGTTGATTTGTAAACATCTTACTACAGGAAATAATTATGCTAAATTATTCCATGTTGTTATATTATCAGTGTCCTATCTGAATCCATACTAATATAATTAGAGATAAAGTCGACACTGAAATAACAAGTAGCTCTTAAAGTTCCACGCATGTTAAGTAGCATTTGCTGTGCTGGCAGAACAGAACTTAGATCTTGAAAATAATTTGATATTAAAAGACAAAAGTAAACAAATTAGATTGTAAGTTTGTTTTTTTCCCCTGTGTATTAATCAGACCTAGTAAACCTTGTATTATACTCTTCAAATCTGTGTTAATCAGAATTTAGGTTTTGAAAGGCAAAAGGAAAAAAATTGTCTCCCTCTGGTGGGGAATATAACAAGTTTTTCTTTCTTTCTTTCTTTCTTTCTTTTATTTACTTGTAATTTTTTTCCTGTAATTCTTTTTCCTGCAGTCAATGTCAGATAAGTTTTATGATACTCTAAAACAGTACTCTTGAATAACCAGATTTTATCATCTTTTGAACACATTTTACTATCTTTTGAACATGGCCAACACTCAGAAAATTCAGATTCAAAAATGACCTTTACTTCTTTCACTTTTTTTCTGAAGAAAATAAAAGGATAAAAGAAGGAAAATATAAAACCAACTTCAAGAAGTAGGAAAGCTTCGTATTTACATGAAATACCCAGGTTCTAAAAACCCAGGTTGCAAAGGTTTACTTTAGAATCCGTAGTTTTGAACAAATGTCACTGAAAAAGCAGTTTCAGAAGAGGAAAAATCCTAAAAGGCCCCCTTCTCCCTCCACCAGATCATCTGTCAAGAGTTCACTGGCCTTTCTCCCTTCTCTGTGATCCTGAAACACTCTCCCACAGCCCCCATTTTATCACCTATTGCCTTACATCATGACTTTGAGTGTCAGTCACTTTAGTAGGACTACGGGCCTCTCAGGGTAGAAACCATGCTTTATGCATCTTCAAGTCGGGTGACCAGTGCTTTGCTGGGCTTTCAGCACAAGCAAAACTTACCTCTGTACCAGGCAGTGTGCAAAGTCAAGGGCATCAAATCATGGATGGGATATACCTGATCCCTGCCTTCATAAAACTACGATCTAATGGGAAATAATGGATTGATTTGGGGTACATTTTACCATAGAAACAATATGTTTAAATAGTAGCCACCAGCCAAAAAATCCTACACAATCCATATTGTAGCTTAAATGATTTAAAATTCCCCATTAAATTGATTCATCCCTAAAAGTTCTATAGGGTTATTCTCATTGTGATTTGTCAAAAGAATTTTTAACTAAAAGTTTTATGTCTGGACCCATTCACTCAGCAAACATTTATCGAGTCCCTACTAGGTGTCAGGCCCTGTGTCAAGCCATGCAAACACATTCTGGTAGGGAAAGCCAGATAACAAATGAGTAAACAAAATTTTTAAAGGTGACTATAGCTTGTAGTTTGTGCTATGGGGGGAAAAAAAGTAAGGCGATAGAGAATAGGGTATAGTAATCAGGGTTCAAGCATGAAATCAATTTTATACTTAATGGAGTAATTCAGGAGGGTTTAATAGTGGGACTGTTTTGAAGTTATGGGCAATATTAAGGTAAACCAATAAGGAACATTGAAATACCTTGGGGATAATAAAAAGTGGGGTCAGTACTACCCCAGGCCTAATTGGACAAAGGAAGGGAAGAGTTACCAGAACCCAAAGAGAAAGCTACAGCTAAATGAGGGTCTCCCCACAGGAACAGTGGTTTTCCCTAGTGAACACAGCCACCAACGACTTGCAGTCATCTTACCAGGCCACCACAGTAACAAAGGCACTGACCTCCTCTCCTCCTGCCTGCCAATACCTGGCCAAGTCTCCCATCTGCCAAACCCAACCAGAAGCCAGAGGGCAATGGAGCCTACAGATGTTGTCCCTAAAGGTCAACTTCCTTCCTGGGGCAGACGGAAAGAGGCTCTAGAGGGGCAAATGAAGCAGATGTTTATAGAGCATCATTAGCTCATCCAATGTTAAGAGTTATCATTGGAGCTAAAACCTGGATGAGTTTTGGGTTTGTTTTTGTTTTTTTTAATGGAGACTACAGCCAAGTAGAGGTTTTGAGGCAGGATAAAGCTTGGTGGCCCAACTCTAGAACTGACTAGATATATGAACTTATACCAGTCACTTCATATTTTGAGGTACGTCAGTAAAATGGACAGACTGGGCTGTGATGATCTCTAAGCTCCCTTTCAGCTTGAACAACTTAGGAGTCTTTGAATTTCATGATTGCACTTCCTCTCCCATGATGCATCAATGGCATGAGTGCAAATTGAATGTTATAAATTAGGGTCTGCCTTGATTTTCTGAGAGGTGACAGTCCCAGAAGTGAGGAAAAAGTGAAACTTAAAAACTGCCTATACTGATCTCACCCATGGAGCTTGGAGCAAAATCTCTAGCCCATGGATGAAAGCCAATTAGGAGACCTGGCTCATGTCACACACAACCTGACACTGCTTTATGGAAAATGATTTAATTAAAATCATCCCAAGTACATCATTTACTCCCTTTGAAGAGTTCACCAGAGTTTTTCCATTTTTAATCAAAACTCTTTACAAATCACACTTTAGAGTTAGTGAAAGAAAGTTCAAATTACATGGATCACCTTTTTCTTGCAACTAACATACATTGGTGTTTTGTTGTGAATTCACAAGTGAAGTGCACTCAATTAAATTATTATTCCCATCCCAACTGACTCATTGGGTGGGAACAAGTTCACACACCATATGTGGGCTGATCCACATGATTGTATCACTGAAAAAAACATAAATTACCATAGTATTTATGTACCAACTGACTGAAACTGGTAGACTTTTCTCTTTTTTACCTTTTTGTTTGTTTTCATGTAGACTAGCTTATACCTGGAGTTCTATCAATATATAACATGTCAGGATGCAGTGATAGAAGGATAGACATTTGTCAGCCCAAATATTATTCATTCATTCACTTATTCATTCATCAATATTGATTCACTAAATGCCAGGAACCAACGTTTGTGCATGTAATGGTAAAGATTAGTCAGTACTAGTCTTCATGGAGCTAATCCATCTAGTGGGAGCAACCACCACCAGATGTCACTAACTCCACCCCTCCCAGCATTGGTGAGTATAAGAACATCTTTCGAACACTAAAAATCTTCATACTCACCCGCATTTATTCAAAAATAAGTAAATTTTAGTTTCTGTTAATTGCAAATATATAAAATGATACAAGCTACTAGGAATTTAGTAATCCTTTTGATAAATTTGTATGTATTCATCACAGCATTTACATACATTTGAAACAGAATATTGCATCCATTTGGGAGATATACTATTTTGCCCATCTACAATACACTGTATGCATATGGAATTGTGGTTCTCTTTCCACGGAGCTTAACCCTTTACCCAGGAATCTACAGCCTTCAGATACAAAGATTCTCTGCTAAAGCCTGTGATGAACTAAAGCCAGACTGTGATCTCTGCAGTTCCGATGCACTTGCTGAATTATGCCATTAGAATAACACCATGTCCACACAGTGTTACTCTGTATGTCAGTTCTAAGCAACACTACTTTCTTATCCCAAAAATCTCACAGAGAGTTTGTATGAAAGCCGTTTTCAGATGTTTTAGCTATAGCCTCTTCCACATCCCACCACCTTCTATCTCAGACACAACTGTATGGGGGTAGGAGGAAGGCTGGACTCATAAAGGAAATCCATCCTCCTACCACAAAGGTAATGTGTTTTGCACAAAGCATGTGTTTCTGATTCTGTATTTACCCAACCTTATCCCTTGTGCCTGAGACTTCTCCAACGCTTAGATAAATGGACTCCTAAAAGGCTCACTTCACAAGTATGATACATATGCTCAGAAATGTTCAAATCCCAAAGGAAGACACACTTTGATCTGCCACTAGGATACTACCCCATGCTTGACAGTAATTAACAAGTACCAAAGAGATGTATGACCAATGTGCTGGCAGAAAAGTGAAAAGGTGGTACTGACTCTGATGGGGTGGTGGGCGGTACTCCCAGAAAGTGAATTGACCGGGACCTGACAAAGTATGTATGCTTTGAACTCTTGGTGGAGAGAGAAAGATCATCCAGGCTGGGGAAAAAATGAGACTAGAAGGGATCTGGAACATAGCAAGTGGCCTAGTGACTAGGGTTTCTTATTAGGCTACAATTATTGGCTTAAGCAAGTTATGAAGTCAGTGGTGACTCTTGATCATAGAGATAGAGGGCAAGCCAGTTGGGAAAAACAACATCCCCAAAGGAGCAGATTCAAGAAGGAGATAAATGGCAGAAGTGATCTTTTCCTCATTCAAAGCCTTTGGTGTGCTTCATTCTACTCATATGATACTTACCACGGATTACCTTGCTGTCAGTCCTTTATGTTCTTGTCTCTTCTCGTCTATTAGATTGTAATTAAATTCCCACAGTGGGGCAGCAATGTGATACAGTAGAAATAGCAAAGAATTTGTAGTCAAACAAGTAGTTATGTTCAATTACTAGCGCTTCCACATATGTGACCTCAAACAAGAGTCCCAATCTCTCTTAGCTTCTGTTCTTTATAAAATATGGATGGCAATGCTTACATTTTAGAGTTGGTTTAAAGATTAAGTGAACTAAGTAAGACAAATGAAGTCTAACATACAATAGACACATAACAAATATATTTCTTCCCCAATCCCATCTCCATGTTATATCCTTAATATTTATGTTCACATCTTTCACATAGCTGAGTGACCATTACGCACTGAGTGCAAAGCAGTTGCATTGCATTCCAGATCACTCCAGATAATACTGCTTTGGATAATTTGGCTTGGTTTGTAGCCTACATAAACTCTATTCCAAAAATCATTCATTAATCACCTTCAATGTCTGGCACTGCTAGGGCCTAGGACCATAAATGTATGTCCATCATGGGCCCTGCTCTCAAGGAGTTCAAGTTCAGTGAGTTATTCCTTTGATGACTCATCCCTATGGAAGGACTTTTAAGGAAATAAGCCAATGGTATGCTGAATGAAGCCATTAAACCTGAGTCATCTAAGAACATATTTTTAGAGCCAGGTAGCTTCTTCACGAGAACACTCTGTTAATGTTATAAGGGCTTTAGACAAAAACTAACACCATAGTTAAGATCAAGATCCTTCACAGAAGAAAACTCTGGGGAGAAAAGATTTTATTCTATGGTCACAAAATTGTGTTTGATCTTATTGGTGAGTTTGTCCTTTAGGTGTAACAGGGATAAATAGATTTAAAACTGGCTCAAGGACACAGCAAAATACCTGTTTACATACTTGTATAACCTCAGCAACTGGAACATGACAGCTCCAGGTTGTGATCCTAGATGAAATAACTTTATTTAAGGTAGCACCAGGCAAGCTAGAAGCTTAGAGGAAAGAGGCCCAGTGACAGACACCTCAAGCAGTGGTCGCAGTCATGTCCCAAAGACAGATTTCCCACCACCCTAGAAACAGCAGCACTAAGTGAGGTGTTAATTGTGGACAAACGCAATAACCTAAAGAGTCAGAGTAGCAGGAAGAGCCATGAAAACTCAAGTATGCCTTAGATAATCGAGACTAAGAGACTGTAATTTGAACTGAAGCGGTTCAAAAAGAAATTTAAATTAGTCACTAAACCCCATTCTCTCTCCTCTGCTGCACTCTCCAGGGTCTTGATCCATTCCTTTACCTTGTTCTATATCTTTACAGAGACAATATTTACAGAAGCCCTCATATAGGCCAGGTACTGTGAAAAGCATCTCACACACTGTATCTTTTTCATCTTACAATTAGCCTAGGAATTAAGTGTCGTTATTAGCCCCACTATGCAGATGAAGAAAGCAAGGCTTAGAAAAAGTCTTTGATTCACATACTACTCAGTGGAAGAGCCAGGATAAGAACTCAAGTCTGACTGAGGACAGTCTGTGCTTCTTAGACTGTTCAAGTTTAATGTGTTATCCCTCAAACAGATAGCTACATTTTATAAATTCATCAGTGTTTCTTCAACTTCAATTTATTAGATGCTCTTGAAAATGAAAATTCCATTTAGACCCAAAAGAATACATTTCTAGTGATGAGATTTCAGCTGAAGTCCAGGCATAACTAGAGGCTAGAGAGGTAAGATGGGCAGTAGGAAACCATCCTTAGGGAACTCAGATTTTACCCCATAAGTGGTTAATGGAACCAAGTCACAGAGCTAGACATGAGTAAGAAAGAAAACGTTTATGAACTTGGAACAGTGTCTCAAAGTGGTAAAGTTGAAGGAGAATGATAAGGTCAGACAAAAGTATCTCCAGTTTAACCTCAGAAAAGGGAAAAACGTGGAGATATGCTTCAGAATGGGGATAAGAAACGGATATATTGGTACTGGGTTTCCCTCCTCTCTAAAATACATCCCATGACTGTACTATTCATGAGTATAAATGTTGTCTATGATAATCCCAGTTTTAAAAGAAAAAAAAAGCAATTTACCATATCCTTTTCACCATTTTAATGTTGAGCTATTATAATCTCACATTCCAGTGCCCTTCTAACTGCATGGTTAGAGTCTCCTTACACTTACTCTGAAATTGTTTTTCCATTGTTATCTTACATTATAGTCGTATCGTAATGTCATGTTTAAAGATTCCCCATACACTTGTAATGAAATCGTTTTGCAGTTCAGAATGGCATCATATTGGCACTTTAAGCAGGGTATCCATCACCCTGTATTGATAGTTTTCACAACAAAACACCCTATTTTAGTGACTGTGAAAGTAAATAGCTATTGCCAGTGATCTGTTCTTCCATTTCAAACTTAAATGGTCTCGTCTGTTTTATTTTACCTTGCAATTTTCACACCCACTGTGGTATGGGCCGAATTTATACTGTATGCTTTCAAATGAGGACTGTCATTCCATGGGCTCATAAATGTTTATATGACAAGCCACTTATCTGTTTTGGTGTGGTCTTTGTGTCATAGATAATTCCTTATACTCTGATAATCAATATAGTCTGGCCACTCTATTTGCAAGGCTAATGTAGATAAGTCTTCTGCTAATTGAAATCTAGAGGCAAATTATTTGGTAAATGTTTTCGAATCAAACTAACTGCATATCTAAAAGTAATGTATGCAATTACTTTATTACACAATAACAGCAAAAAAGAATTCTATTCCCAAATAGCCACATGTGAAAATTTTGAGTAGTGTTTAAGGCAAAGGCTTAAAGACAGGAAATTTGAGAAGAGTAAATGTGGTATTATTATAATTATTACCAAGAATCAGGCATTTAATTTTTTTAACACCATCATCACACCTGGGTGGTTAAATTTTGAGAGGTTAACAATTTGATTCAAATCTTCCCTTAAGAAATTAAATGTTACCCAACCCAAGTCTAATCCAAACTAACTCGAACTTGGAAGTCGGCCAGGACAGGCGCAAGTCTCCCGACAATAGGCTTCACTTTGAGATCTTTCTATTCTCTGCTGTTAAAAGAGCCATTACTACCTCTGACACAACTTCTCTACAGCTGTTTTGACGTTTCTTCCCAGGTCCAGGTTGAAGGCAGAAGGGCAAAAAGAGAACAAAAGTGATACATTTTTACAAAAAAAAGATTTCTGCTAGCATTTTCATATTCAGAGAAATTGGACATTCAGTTGGAGCTGAGAGCAAAGCTTCAGATAAGCGTTTATTTTATACAAAATTATTTCTCTGTTTTTAGGAGTTAACACAGATAATGATGATGATACAGCCAGCAAATCGGCTAGGCCCAAGTGTTAAATAGTGTAAATCCTCTTGTTTTAGGTGTTTGTGCCTGAGCTAATGCTTGAATATATTTTCTGCCAGAAAGCAATTGGCAACACCTGCAGCAATGATTTTGGTTCTTGGATAATCCAAGGTGCCCAAGAAATGATAATAAATTCCTTAAAATATCCCCCCAAATGTGAATTTGCTTTATTTAAACACCAAATATATGTTCTCCACAAGAGAATATGGCATGAATTGGAAAATGAAACAATATATGAGGTAGAGGTAAGGATGACTCCACAGTGCCCAGGCCAAATGCCATCATCTCGGCGTGAAGTCCTCCCAAGTCTCATTTCAAAATTGCATTTGAAATGAACCCAAAGAGGAAAATGCATATTTGAATGACCACACATGAAAAACTTGACTGCGGATTTAAGATACAAGCTTCATTATAGACAGCTAAGTAGTGCCTGAAAAAAACCTCATATAACCTTGCAGAAGGGCATTACACACCTTCATGGTCTCTGAATTTCTCTGCCCTCTGGCTCTGATAAGCATTTTATCTGCTTATAATCATCTCCCTCTCCCACTCCTGGAAGTAACTGTTAATTCCAGACTTCTCCAGTCTCCTCAGAGGCTCAACCCTGCACCTCTCACTCACAGCAGTTGACGTTGCCTCCCTCCTCACTGAGAAAATTGAATCTGTAGGTATGATCTCATCCCCCAGATTTCCACTCCACTGTAGTCACCACAGCCCACATGTGTGTCTACAGCCACACGCACTGACCCTTTTCCTCCGGACTCAGAGAATGAGACAAGTTTTTCTTTAAGACTCCTCTCCCTCTTCTGGGACCTCATTTAATCAGTTGAACTCTCTCACACCTATATCTCAAGTTAACCTCCTCTCTCCCTACGGTCTCTTCTTCAGCCTATAAACAACTTCAAGCTGCTCCCATTTGAAAAAGAAATTGTTAGATCTCTCCTGATTTCCTATCTTCTTTGTCCCTAAATCTCCCTCAGCTGTGGCCCAGCCTCTCTCTTCCCCCCACCATATCTCCAGCCAAGCTTTTCAAAAAAGCAGTTTCATTTTCCCTCACAGCTCCACTGCAACGTTTTCTTAACACTCCTTTTTACTGAAACTGCCCTTGTTTCAGTAGTTATATTTCTATATTTCACTGCTACACTGAATTATGTTGATAATAATATTAATTATATTAACATATTAATTAATTATATCAACATATTATTAATTATATCAACATATTAATTATGTTGATAATTACTTTCTCCTCAGTGAAACTCTATCCTCCCTTGACTTTAATTCTACCATCTTCTCTTGATTTTCTTCATTTCACTCAGACTAGTCTTTCTCTCCTTTTGACATGGACTCCTCTTCCTCTGCCTACTCTTGCAGTGGTATTTCTTCACCTGCTGAGCGTTAGTCCCCCTCTGCCCTTACATAATCGCTTCCATCCTTGTGACTTCAACTATCACACAAAAATGGGTGTGTTCTCTACCCCCGCCACTGACTTCTCCCCTAGACTTCAGATTCATACATCTAATTGCCTCATGAACAACTCTACCTGGATGTCCCGTAGACCAGCATAAACTGCATGTCCAAAAGGGCATTTATCATCTTCTCCCAAATCCATCTCTTCCTCCTATATTCTCTTTCAACATTGATATCACCATAATCCCTTGAGACACTCAAACTAGAAACTTGGGAATCATCCTTGACTGCCCCCTTCATTCTTTACATCAATCCAATATTTCTGACTTAGTCAGTTAAAATTGTATTGAATACCATAGCCTCTTTTCCATTCCCACTGCTGCTCCCTTATTTAAAGCCCTAGTAATCAGAAGCCAGTCTACTTAACAGTCTCTATGTCTGTCTCCCTTTATTTAGTCTTGTCACCCTCAAATGATCTTCTTCAAAACAATCTGCCTAAAAAAATCTACCCGTATCATTCCCCTTCTTAAAAACCCTCTAATGGTTCCTGCAACCATAGGTATCGTCCAAGCTCCTTCACATTTTATAATTTGCCTCAGCGAGCTTGCCTCACCAACCTCTCCAACTTCATCTCCCACTTCACCCTGACTCATATTTAAGGTCTAGAAATACTAAATCTTTCACAGTTTCTCCAAATACCACACTGAGTCACACATCCATGGCTTTACTTGGACTCTAGGGAAAATACCTAGGGTTCTTTCTTTAAGCTGACCTTGATCTATAGATCAAACAACATTATTTTCCAGGTTTTTCAGATGGCACACTCAAATTCCTTCAGTTAAAAGGGCTTTATTGTAACATAACTGGGGAAGTAAGAGACAGGACATCATATAAAAGCATCATAGAGCCAGGCCTGTGGGAGAAATGGAAGATCATTCTAGACACAGTAGCAAGGAACACTCCAGTTCTATTCATAGAGTCTCCCATCCAAAAGATGTGTCTATTGCTCATGACTCAGTTGGTCCACCATTATAATGGCCCAGCTGTTCATAGTGGTTCTGCTTTCCTGTTTTTAGCACAACCGATTTATTTACTATCACCATATTATGGCTTCTCTCTACCCTTCTTTCTAACCCATGGGTGCTCATTGCCTTCCTTCTGTATATCTTTCTGTTTTTACCACCCTCCTGCCTTATTTTCTATATGACTAGAAGTTAAGCTTCTGGTTGGTTGGCCAGATGCTGTCTGTATAGATGCCGTAGATACTTCTTTGGGCAGCACTGTGTCTCTTGACCATTGTGAGTGAAATGTCCTTTACTGGGTGTGAGGGTAGAAAAATTGTGAAGATTTCTGAAGAAGTCACCACCAAGAAGCCTATAAGTATACCCTGAGACCTCTCAAAAGGAGGTAATATAACTGGCAGAGACTCTCCGTGACTTAAAAGCTCACTTTTTAAATGCTTACAATCACACCATC
The DNA here is from genome assembly GCF_003031525.2 of Neophocaena asiaeorientalis asiaeorientalis. Classification (NCBI taxonomy): domain Eukaryota; kingdom Metazoa; phylum Chordata; class Mammalia; order Artiodactyla; family Phocoenidae; genus Neophocaena; species Neophocaena asiaeorientalis. The sequence goes on from NW_020173114.1 coordinate 1,588,102, forward strand.
ATAATAACACTCACCATTTATTGAGCAACTACTATGCGCCAAATACTTTACATACATTATTTTTAATTCTTACAAAAACAGAAATATAGAGACTACTAACACCTTGCTGAGAACCAGCAAGGATAATTTTCATGCTCGAGTTTGCACAAATGACCTAATAAATGGTAAAACAATTCGAATCCAAAAATGCCTGGCTCCAAGGCTAATGTTATTCCCTCTGTACCCAGATTTATCTAGACCATATTCCTCCAGCCTCACATCTGTAATTTATTACAGACCACTCTGTAATACTAATGACTTTATGCCTCAGTCATGTCTTTGAACAATAGGAGAATGAAGTTGCATCTTTTGACACATGATAACTCAGTCTTACTGTCTAATATATGTAAGAACTTCCTCTCCAAATTTCTGTCTGTATCATGCTCAGCCAAAAATTGATCAAAGTTGAAAACTGACGGTCTTATGTCCTCATTAGGCCAGTTCTTCTCTCATTGAGAAGATGGCTTCAGTGTAGAAATTGCCCAGCAGCATTTTTTCTTTAGAATGTGGCTGTACATTAAATATATAAATATGTTCACATCTAAGTCTTTTTAAAAAGAGAGAAATGAGTGTGAAGTTTTAACTTCTGTTGGCTCAGTAAGGAGGATGGAAGAGTTTATATTTTTAATAAATGTATATAACATAGAAATGCACATTTGAACAGGGCAGCAAAAATGTGTACTGTAGTAGGAATGCAAATATTCCCTTCTTTTTTACTATGTGGAGTTTTCAAAACTGAAAAGCTAAAGACCATGAACAACTACACACACCCCAGCTTAGCCCAGTTCAAATACCATTCAGAGGTGCTGAGCTGAAAGGAATCCATCCTGGGATCAGGATTCTATACAACCAAACATGATTTCCAACATTTTATTTCTACCTTTCTTTTCAAATCATCTTTACTTCCACAACTGCTCCCTTCTATTAAAGGTAAGGGCCATAGCATCTCTTCTTTTAAAGCAGCAATGATATTACAAAAGGAAAATAGTCAAAGTTTGCAAATTTCTTTTGGAATTTTCAATGGAAACCAGTCTCTAACTTGTCCCATAGCTGGCATCCCCCAAATTACTACCCAGGAATAACAGCTTACAAATTTTTACATTAAATAAATGTACAGCATTAGAACCGATGCAAAGTTCCATTATTTTGACATACTCTAATTTGAAAAGGGTAAATCAATTTAAACCATTTTTGTTTAAAATCAGCTCCTTAGGCTGTATACTCATAGTGGTTGCCAAGTTTCAACCCAAAGTGAATGTTAAGGTCTATGTTATTAACCCTTGAGAAATGAGCTCTATCATGGAAACAATGACAGCCCTGGGGACTACCAGGTGCAACTGCTGAAGCTGAAATCAGTCAAGTAAGAGTAATGCACGGTTTCTTCATATGCAAATCACATAACATGTGCTTACCTTTAAAGGGCAATGTCAGATTATTGTAAAATTGTTTAGATATAAATACCTTTTTTGAAGAAACTAAATTCATTTATACTGAACTCTCTATGGCTGACATACCGTGATGAATCACCTCATTACACAGGAAGCCACAAATATGGCTACTGAGGATGAGTATGATTATAAATAAGACTGCTGGAATTCTACTGTGGCTTGCAGTGACCCTCAATAAAAAGATACCTGTAGACCACGGCAATAGTTTCCCTTGGAACTATCTTGAAATACTGAGCAGCTAATACCCTGCACTTACAATGCTATCAAAATTAATTTTCTAGGGCTTGGATTTTGCTTCTTAAAATGAACCTATTAGGGTACATTTTTCTTAGCAATGTCTATGAATTAAACAACTATAAGCCTTCTTCTAAACATGTTGCAAGAGATAAGGAAGTACAAATTGATGAATTTATATGCTGGGAGGGGTCACAAAGTAGCCTTCTGGGATGTTAAGGATATTCTAAATCTTTATCTAATGGTCATTACAAGGAGTGTGTGTGTGTGTGTGTGTGTGCGCGCGCGCGCGTGTGCGTACGCACGCATGTGTGTGTGTGAGAGATCATAAAGCTGTACACTTAAGATTCGTACACTTTATTCTATATAAATTATTTCACAATTTTAAAAAAAGTTAGAAATCAAAGGAAAACAAAAACATTCTGACATCACTAGGTCATTTTTTAAGGGACAGCCTAAGATGAGAACTGCTAATGCAAACTCTAAGTATCACTTCCCAAATTGGAAATCCACGTCCTGCTCTCTGGCCCTTGTCTCCCAAGTCCTTTCATATATTTTTCAGGTATAAAAATGTCAAGGCAGAATTATTTCTGGTGTGAATTCACTATTCAAATCCAAAAATATTCACGCTAAAGTGAGGTTTCCAAAAATTAGACTGTAGTGTCTTTATAGAGAAGAAGTAAGATGAGAAGTTGTTCAGACAGCTGGCCAAAAAAACAGGACAGAGAGAAGGGGGGAAGTAGAATGTTCTGAAGGGTATACAGAGCTGGAGATCAAAGATCCCTGGCTTTTCTATTCTCAAGAGTCCCCACAGGCTTCTTGATCCTCAGTTCATCGTTCCCTACTATTCATAATCTTATAACCTATGCGTCTCACATCTACCTCACCCCCTCTCACCTGCTCAATTACCAGGTGTAGGACAAAAGTCACTTAGGAGTCCCCAGCTGGGCTGTCTGCCCGAGACAATGGGTTCTGTAACAATAGCTCAGATTCATGTTTAAAAATTAAATCATCCATTTGATTTTCAATTTATTTTCAAGTTAGGAACTTTTCTAGCTCTTAGTAAAGAAAACCCAAAGCATATTCAATATCTGCGTTTATACAGCACGTGGACACTTGAGTATATAGTAAATGTAGTTTCAGTAGCACACATCATTCCTTATTTAATTCATCCAGCCTGACAGAGTTGGTGGGAATGAATGCAACAATAGTAATATTTCATTTGGTTTCACATGCATTTCTCACGATGTACATTAAAAAGATATAATATATATTATGAATGTGAGAACAGTAGATACACAGACATGCATTTTACTCAAAGTTGCATTAATAGAATGGTAAATTCCATGTATTAAATCTACAAGAACAAACATATTCTGAGTTAAGACATCTGTACAGAATTGGTGCCAAATGAAATGTCACAATCAAATAAAACATCCCTTTATGAGAATCAAAAGCTTTTTTTAGAGCTAGAAGGAACCTTTTAAGTCATCCAGTAAAACTTACTCATTGGAGACATCTAACCTGAGCTTAAGAAAGATTAAATGACTTAAATAAGGTCACACCTAGCTAGCGGAAAAGCCAGGGCTAGAACCTTCCTTCTCCAGATACAATTCTCTTTCCACTACGCCATTAGCAGCAACTACTTGTGAAACAAAAATATGGAGGGGCTCACCACAGCATCCTCATGTACTCATTTCAGTGTGTGCAAGGATGTTCTTTGTGATGCATGCTGACAGTGTATCACACTTCTGCTAACTTGGACAACCTCCTGTCTTCTTGGAGACTGAGTCTATAACCAAACTGCCTTCTTCATAGTACAAACCCATGGATCCTGTGGGCACTCAAATAGTTGGTGATGGAGTCAAATATTGGCCATTTATATTCTATGTGGATATGCACACAGAGCCCATTTCAAACAGAAAAGATTGAAATAATATTTATTTAATATAATACCTCCATCCTAACTAGACCAACCGAACCTGAGAGCTGGAATTAAAGTATCACAGCTCAGAATGTCTCAACTCAGAGCTCAGAACCAGGGCAGACAGTTGCTAGGGCAGTAGGGAGTATAAGGGAGTGACCATTTCAAGTTTCCAGAGCATATTGGGTGAACCCCCATCAAGCCATGTTCACAAAAAGGGCTCCAAACTGAATCACGGGTTTAAAAGTTCTTTGAAGTCTAATCTCTGAAAAGAATATGAATATCAAAACTGCAACACTTCACCAAATATCTGGCATGAGATTACCAAAGACTCCAGCTGAAGGCCAGAGAGAACATTAAAACAAACATCCCACATTGCTCCTGACCAATTTGCCTTTGAGAAATTGAGTAACACAAACCCCGGTTGACCTTCTGTATAGCAGCACGAAAGTCAGCATCTGTGCCTGTATCTCAGCTGAAATTTTACATAAACTAAGCACAAGGGAGCAAACTCCAGCTTAGACAACACATTTTTAAAGCAACTTTTATCAGAAGGACAATGAAATACCACAGTAGGAGCAGGTTGCTAGCTAATACAAACGATTTTAAGATTCAGTGTAAATTATTGAATTTAGAAGATTATCAAGGAAGCAAAAAAGACCAAAACATAAGGCTAACACAGGACTGGCTGCCTTTTGTTCTTTTGTAGAAATGTGTAGCTGGAAACCACTAGTAGCACCGCTTTGGACACTAGTAAAATTCCTGTAGAGTGTTTTATAAAGGTAATGAACTTGTATGTGCCTCACTGAACAGGCCTGCTATTAAATCTTCCTTTAAAAATGGGACAGATTGCTGGGGTGTTTTGTGAGTAATGTGAGCTTTTCCTGTAGCAGAGTCAGGAATTTTAATCTCTGGCCCCAAAATTATGATTTTCACTAAGTAAAATAAAACAGAAAACAATCCAATACACACTCCATATCATCAATTTTTAATCTACCTTATTTTTAAGATTTCCCTTGTTAGGAGTAGATTTGGCGAAAGGAGTAAAGAGGAAATATCAAATGACAAATGTCCAGCCGTGACAACCCAATCACAAACAAATTAAATGTCCATCTCTGTCACAGCTGGCAACCCCAGCCTGGCCTGGGGAAAATCCTCCATTTAGTTCCGAACAAATGTATTGGAGGCTAATCAAAACCTAATAATCCCTCAGGAAAATAGCGTCCTCAGTCCACATCTATAAGAACTATACTCAGTTTGGGGGAGGTATCTAGCAGTTGTTTTCCGGTATAGCAACTGTTTTGAAAATAACAGAACTGGACACCACCAGGAAGATATTTTAGCCAAGTCTATTATTCAAATCTATGTCTTCACTCACCAAAGTGTCAAGGTGATGCATTTGTTGATCTGTCTCACAATTCATTTTATTACAGACATGTAGAGGTTGAGAAGACCAGAGGAGGAATTCAGGCAGAGCAAAGGAAAGAGAAACAAATTTTCACTTCCAGACAAAGCCTGCCTGTGACTAGTTGGTCTGACTAACTCTGCCAGTTTCTTTTGCCTAAACGGATGAAAAGACAAAAACAAAAGAGTCTGATAAGAGTGAATCTGGAACATTAATTTAACCCAAGGAAAACCAGGGACAGGAGAAGGGCAAAGAAATAAGAAAAATGCACCAAGAGAGTTATCATCAGCATGAAGCAGATTTGTCCTGAATCCTGATTCTTTTCAGGACCTTTCACTGCTGGAAGACAAGCTCTTTCAATAAAAAATAAAAACTATCAAAATTATACCGGTATTTCTCACATGCTTCCTAGGCATCACTTTACACAATTTATCCCTAAATCTCGTGATCACCTGGCAAGGAAGGAGGTATTATCCTCATTTTGTAGATGAGGAAACTGAGCTTCAGAGAGGTTCAAAGCTTGCTGAAGGCCAACCACAGAGCTATTAAGTAGCAAACCAAAACTCAAGCCCAGAGCCTGAGCTGTTCTGCCTTCCCACAATCGAATCCATTCCTCTCCTCTTCTCTCTCTGGTCTGCTCAATAGTTTTCTTTCTCAGGAAACTCCTGTTGCTTATTGTTCCAAATTTAAAGCAAATTAAAAGCTGCCTCATACCAAATGCATCACTACTCCAAGCCATGTAATCAGCAAGATAGGTAAAAATCACTTGGCTTTGTCACTTTGCAGATTATATAATTAGTCAAAGCAAAGTGGGACAAAGGCATGTGGAAGCAAAGCGTAGTTTAAGGCTACACTTCTCTCATGTATATTCAGCCTTTGCACCAAGACTTACTGTTCTCACCTTTTTTGGCAGATAGAAAAGTGCTGGGTTCCAACATCACTTTAAGTCTTACAGTCCCTGGAAGAGTTCAGATGAAAATGAGGCAACATCCATATGGTTCAGGGATTTTTTCTTTTTTTTTTTTTTAACAAAGAAGCTTACTACACACCTCTAATTAAAGTATATACATTAGCATTGGAAATAGTAATTAAAGGATTTTACACACCTAGGGTCCTCTGACAACACACTCATTCACACTACTATTTAAAAGTTTGATTTTTTCCCATGGGAATTTACAATTTAAATGCTATTTTATGGTCCCTTCCAAAGGCATGTTTCAAACGGGGGTGAGATGTCTTTGGAAAAAACCTAGAAATCTAACTTTGGGTTGAAATGATGAATTTCTTTTTTAATTATCTGTGATCTTTCTGAGAACTGTATGAGTAATCTTTGTTAAGAGCCATTTTGGTGTCTACATTTCAACCCCCCTGGGGACAGTGTGATGTCACTAAGTGTCAGGGTAGCATGGGAGCAAAAGTTTGGGAGCTGGTGTCAGATACATAACAAACAGCTTCTCTTCTTACTGGCTGTTGACTTGGGGCACATTATTTAAATTCCCTTAATCTCAGTTTCCTCCTGTGTAAAGTGAGATCAATGTACGTTTCACAGGGTGGTTTTAAGCATTGAATAAGGTGAAGCCTATAAAATCCAACAGATTGCCTTGGGACATAGCAGGGTCAAAAGCCTTTCCACGCTGTATTTTGTTTCTAGATTCTAGTAACAAAATTCATTCATTCAGTGTTTCAACAAATGCTTTTTGCACTTTTCCTAGGTAACACAGCACAATTCTAAGGCTCTAAATACTAAAATGGGTAAGTCATTGTCTTTTCTTATTCTTAAAGCGCTTATAGACTATTGGAGGAGTTATTTACATATTACTTACACATATAGAAAAATGTTTCGCTCAGACATTGTGTGTTAAGTAAAAATAATAGTTAATATTCACTGAGTACATTCACTGTGCCAAACACTGTGATTTATACTATTTAATTCCTGCAACCTTTATGCTATGAGAGGTATAAGTAAAGTGCTATGAAAACCTAGAGCACAAAGTTATTAATACCAAGAAAGGAAATCACAAAGGCTCTTCCAAAATACTTACAATAATTAAATCAGTTCCTGAAGAATGAATAGGATGTTAACGGCTTGACATGTTTAACAGCCTAAGAGGAGAAGCCTATTCCAAGTGGAGGGAACGGCAAGAGCAAACATAAAGATCATGGGGGCACTCAGTGTGTTCAGAAAACCCAATGGCCACTGGACAAGGAGATAAAGCTAGAAAGATCGGCTGTAGAGAGCACAGAGGCCACGCTAAGGACTTCAGATCATTCCCCACCAGAGAACCTGTGAATTGCCTAATCAGATCTAAGTTTTAAGACCATGGCAGCGTTTAGGGCAGATTAGAGACAGGACTAACAGGATATAGGGAGCCCCATTCTGAGCCTAGAAGTGATGGTCAAACAGTGTGTACATTCAGTGCTATCCCTGCCAACAAATGGGGGTAAATATAGTTTTTTCCAGTGGTATTGGTCTGTAGAGGGGGAAATAAATGATTCAAGCTAAATTTGTGGCTGTCATTGTCTTCACGAAAAGTCAGACTCCTAACAGCCTAAACTTTGGATTTAAAGGGGCCTCTTGTAAATCCAACAGGCAAATAAAAGTTGTTTAACAGAATTTAGGAACCGGAGAGCAGATATGAGTCAAGTCTAGGTCTCCAGAAGACTTGTACGGATATTTTTTTACATATCTGGGCCTTTTTTAGCTACACATCACACTAATATTGATAAAAGGCCACCAGCAGAGCATCATTCCTTAAAGACTTTAGAGCCTTTTCTCTTTTTTGCAGTGGGTAGAAGGGAAGTGGGTATTGCCTGTTCAATACCCCTCAGCTCCTCAAGGAAAGGTTCTGTTCATTCTCATCCTTGTTCCCCCAGCCCCTACACAGGACATGGGACGTGGAAGATGGTGCATAACTCAGCAAACCTTTAATTATTTAATCAATCAATTCAAGGCAAGAGATCATAATAGGCTAAACCAGACTTCAGCTGGTTCCAGTTATATGGGAACCATCTCCTTAGAATTTCAGACAAGGGGAGCTCAGTAAGGAGCTGAAGTCCATTTCTAGGCAATCCCTGCATCTATAAAAAGAGGGTTCCTAGGAGAAGGCTATTTCCTACCCCAGACCCTGTGATATGTATAAGATAGTACCAAGTGCAACAGAATCTTTCCTCCTAAACAGTTATTTTTCCACTCCTGTATACCTTCTAAGCATGGAGTATTGGCATTTGTGTGAATTGGTTTCTCCTGAACAGGTAAATGCCTGAATATGATAATATATATGAATTGTGTGTCTTTTTAGTTAGACAGGCCTATATCTGAAGTCTAGAAGTTGTTGAAAAACTCATTTTCCTCCTTGAGTCTCCTATCATTCAATAACTGAGTCCCTCCTCTCTGGTCTCTCTCTGTCTTCACCCTTCATTTATTCTTAATCCCTCTGCACAGTGTCCCAGATCTTTACTCTTGACCTTGGACATGGGCTTTCAGTCAAATGGTTCTATCCAGCTTTCTCCCCACTGGAGCTATGCATGGCTCTTCAAATTCCAGGGTAACTTGAGAAAACAAAGGAAAATAATCATTCCTAGTCCAAGCTCAGAATTAAATATGTAAAAGACAGATCTCTCTTTTGTTCGATATTAAATCAGAACTCTGTTGTTATGCTGATAGAGTCTTTCTGATCTGCTTATTTTTTCAAAGAATATCTTCTGTCATCCTTAGAAAGTATGCGCCAGAGCTCCAGAAAGTATGAGTAGAGCTGTGCTCCAAGAAAGAGGTAGAAAAGACAATTCTGTCTTGATACAATATTATAAAGATATAAAGTAACAAAATAAAACAATTTTCATGTTTTCATGATGGGATTTTTCATATTTAAAAATTACTCATCTATCTACCAAATACTGCTCATGGCTCTACTATGAAACTAAGCTTAACCAGCTGGGACATACCATGAACAGTGCTGACATGCTTCAGTTGAAAACATGGGCTCTGACATGGCCTTAATTTCCATGAAAGGACACAAATTATTATGAATATAATCTGGAGACAAAAAAGGCTGGGGCACAGAGGACTTTGGATGAATTATGTTCCATGAAACATGGCATTACTTTTAATTTTGCACTTATTGGATACTTTGTAGGCCTTTTTTTTTCTTTGACAAAGTATGATTGCTGAATCATCTCCAATTTTAAAAGAACAAAACCAAAGAAAGTGGAGCTAAATTTCAATGGAAAAACCTTGGACTAAGCATAAAGCAGAGTTTCATGGTAGAATCTGAGGGTCCTTCTTTAAAGATTAAGATGAAGATAGGGGCTAGTCACAGACAGGGCTTCAAGTCTTGTAAATATTCAAATATTGTTGCATGACAGAAGCAGATGCAGGAAAGCAGCTCCTTGAACACACCAGGCTCCTGCCCCTACCATTCCCACGGCTTAAAATACCTTTCCCACCTGGCAAACTTCTACTCGTTCCTCAGAACCCAGATCAGATGTCACCTTCTCAGAAGCCTTCCTTGTCTATCACTCCAGTTGTAGTTAATCACTCCCCTCTCCTGTGTACGTACTTCTGTTACTGCACTTACACTAAATTATATTTGTCCATATGTCGGCTTCCCTACTAGAAATATTAATTCCTTGAAAGCAGGCCAATGTCTTATTGATCTTTGAGGAAGTAAAATATCTGAAACAACAAGCACATTTTTCACTTTGAGGAACTGAAGAAACAAGGACTAAATGTGCAAAATCGCTAAGTCTTTCTTCCTGGAACGTATTTGCACAGCCTGAGAAGTCACACAAGAGTCCATCTTCAGCACCTTTGCTCTCCTTTGGTGATTTCTTTTACTCCCTTGATTTCAGCTGTTTTTCTTATGATTGCCAAATCTACTTCTCCAGCCCTGAACTTTTGTCCAAGTTCTAGACTCACATCTCCAACTTCCACTGAACGTTTTCACATGAACAGCCCACGAAGATCTCAAAATTTCAATATACCCAAAAAGAGCTTATAATTCCTTTGCCACAAATTTACCCACCTCGCTTGTTCTCTGTTTCAATTCATTTTCCCTATCTGACGTCTTGCCTTTGTGACAAGGTAAACACTTAGAATCAGCTTTTTTCCCTCTGTTCCATCATTTACTCTGTTCAGTCAGTCACCAAGTCCTTTCAGTATGCCCATCCACTGTCCCTTGCTTAGGTCTTCTCTTTTCCACTTCTACTGAATTACTTCAAGCTCTCAATATATTTCTCCTGACCAATGCAATGAACTACTAAAAGTCTTCGTGCTTCCAGCCCTTTTAACCCAACTCCCATTAGACTAGAAATTACTTTCCTAAAACAAAGATATATTTGTGTCAGCTCCCTGCTCAAAAACATCACTGATGGCTCCCCACTGATATAATTCCTTTCTCTGGCATGCCAAAACCTTCACAATCACTTCTCTTCCCATCCATTCATCATTTTCTCATCCTGCCCCACACAGTGCACACTCTACACACACACACACACACACACACACACACACACACACACACACACACACACAAAGTCCTTAGCCATACCTATCTACTCCTCAAACACTCAGGGCCCAGAGGTAAAATTAAGGGGATTTGTGAACTTGCATATAAGAAATATTACATCTTGATTTTCACTGGCAGAAGTGTAGCATTTCCTTCTATTATGAATGTAGGCAACAAACTATAGAAATATTAGAAGTACATGTGACTTTGTCACAAATAGAAATCAGATATAGCCATATCACATTACAGTCACTGCAGATACCGTGAATTAACACTTATGCTCATCACTACTTTGAAATTACAATAGTTATTAGACTTGCAACTGGAATTTTTTTGTTTAATGCCTTAACAAAGAAGTGGACTTATTATGATTTCACAACTTTTTGGTATTTCAACAGCTCTGTTTCAATTAAATTGGTTTTTGTTTTTATCTTTTGTGTTTTATTTTATACATTTCAAAACATTGTTCTGAGAATGGGTCAATAAGTACAGAAAAGGTTGAGGATGTCTCTCTGGGTTTATCCCAAACTTTACCTCTTTAAGAAGTTTTTCCAGATGACCCCACCCTCACACCACACAGTTTAAATTAATATCTCCCTCCACTGTGAAGTCAACAACTGGTTGAAACTCCCTATTTGGCGCTCATCACCCTGCCATCCTTTATACTGACTTATTAGTCATTTACTAGTTTTTGAGGTCCTGAGGATAGGAACATTTAATTCCCATTTTTGAGTGTCGTGGAGTTTGTGTTCATGGTAGGTGATGAACCTGAGTGTGCTGAACATTTTGGTTTTTTCAGGGAAGGATTTAGGTTAAAGGGAATTCAAACTGAGAAAATAGACATGTTGCTGATACATTTCTGTGGTTGAAGTGAGCTTGCCTACTTGTAACCTGAACTGAACAGGATCTGTCCTCCTACCTGATTTTAGAACAAGACAGGGAAACATGGGCAAGGACAGAAAAGATGACTCTAGAAATTTTCCTTTAGGAATCCAGACATATGGCAATGAATGATTATATATATTATATATACATATATTATATATATATATATATATACATATATGGTTTTCTTTATAGCGCCATCACAACTAACAGTTAAAATGAGTTGTATTGGGACTTCCCTGGTGGCGCAGTGGTTAAGAATCCACCTGCCAATGCAGGGGACACGGTTTCGAGCCTTGGTCCGGGAAGATCCCACATGCCGCGGAGCAACTAAGCCCATGCGTCACAACTATTGAGCCGGCGCTCTAGAGCCGGTGAGCTACAACTACTGAGCCCATGTGCCACAACTACTGAAGCCCACGGACTTAGAGCCTGTGCTCCGCAACAAGAGAAGCCACGGTAATGAGAAACCTGTGCACCACAACAGAAAGTAGCCCCCACTCACCACAACTAGAGAAAGCCCGTGCACAGCAGTGAAGACCCAATGCAACCAAAAATATAATAAATAAATTTTAAGAAAATGAGTTGGATTTGAACACTCACGAGATAACAAGATAACATTTGGAATACTGACCATTCAATGACCATCCATGCTTCAGGGTCAAAAAAGTATTTTTGGAACAGTGACTTTTATTGTTATTTGCTATTGCATGGCATAAGGTCTTTGTGTGAGGATAGAAAACACTTCTTTCACAGTTAATGTATTTTATGTTCAATGATATCCAAATCCATAACCTTAATAATAGTGTGGTTTAAAGAAATAACGTACAGTAACACATGCATGGGACACTCATCTCTGAACAATTGACTGAGATTGATAAAAATCAGCACTAGATAAACATTCTTTTGACTGTGGGTCTCATTATAGGATGCTTGAGAGAAACAGGAGTTGTGAATGATAAAGAAAATACGAAAGAAAATGTTACATACGTTTCCAGTTTAATACAGAGATAAGTATTACAACTATATGTTTAACCAAATAATCAGGAATTTAGCCATTCTTCTATTTTATTCCTAGTACAGAGCCTAAGACACAAAAAACGGTCCCAAAACCATCTGCCAGGGATAGACATCTGCATGCTGATTTTTTAGAATTTTTAGTTACTTTTGCAAGCTCCCTGCTCTTCTTCTTCCAGTTTTAGCCATTTCAGTGTTCCCTGACACACTCCTGCTTCTTAGGGTGACTGGCAAGGGAACTACTGGTATTAGTAATAATGACAATAATAAATACTCCCATGTCGCATAATGTTTTATAGCTGTCAATATTTTAGCTACTCATACATCAGCTTAATTCTCATAAGTACACTGTGAGGAAGACAGGACTGGTATTACACAAAATATAGAGATAAAAGGACCAAAGTTCATGGAGGTTAAGTGGTTTGTCTCAGTTCCACAGCTTGTGAATAACATAGTCAAAGCATGCAACCAGGCCTACTGAGTCTAAATTCAGTTTCCATTCTACCCAGGGAAGAGTCAAAGATCAAATAATTCCATCTGGGTGATTTCTGAATCTAGTTTCAACTCTTCATCAATCATTTGGTTAAGGGCATGACTGACCACAGGTATAGAGTAGGCACTTAATCATTTGTTCATTTATTTATGCAACAAATAATTCTTCAGCACCTCATATTTATCAAGCATATAAAATCAGTTGACAGATCCAATTGTTCTCAGGCACTTAGGGTATTTACATTACAAGGAAACGACTTAGATTGGTACCTTTTTAACCAGAAGGGAGTCAACAGGGCAACAATGTTGTAGTCATCTGCTTCATCCTTGTACCCATCCTGGTCGTAAAAGGTGGAGGGGCAATGAAAGGATGTAGTGAATGCTCTGGTGCACCCCCCAGATACCACAGGCCCCCTCACAGACCCATGTACTGAGAGTGTTGGCGACCCATAGCTTAGAGCTCAGTGCCTCTCCAGATATTGCCCTTAGCTGAAGAGAGTCACCCCAACCAAAGCCATGCTCCCTCCTCAGGGGCAGCCTGCATCTAACAGCTGGTCTGTACTCCATAGTTACCATCAGGTCAACAGTGCCAGATGATCCCCAGCTCCCCCCACGGGCTGGCTGCCCACCCCTGCTTCTTCTGTCATGGATGTTAATCCCATGGTACAAGAAAGAAGACTTATAAGTGGGATGAAGGAGCTGAATCACCCATTGGCCCACTGGCATTGAAAGTCTCCTCACGGGTGGTAGACGGAGCATAGGTAACCCATGACATGTGTTAGCGTGACATTGTTAAAACTTTCACCACTGGGAAACTGAAATGATAATCAAGTGGAAGGGGAGGCAATGGTGGGTGTATTAGCTCATACACTGGAGAAACACGGGAGGAGTTGCACATATAAAGATAATAGAATCAGAGGCTCTTTCTGGGGGGCAATCAATGCTTTTGGAAAAAAGAGGTAATAAAAGGCTGAGGGTGATTAATCAGCAATTAAAAGCCAGCTATCAAAGTTAAAGCTCTCTGCAGATATGAACAGACTCGTCTCCCGCAGCCAAAAGACAGAAGAGGCTGAAGACCGTGACGAGGACTTTACTATACAAGTAGCAGAGGTCCAGAGAAGGCTGAATTCTTAGCTGTAGCAGGTCTGCTTTAGTGAAGGCCAGGACTCTGATTGGAAAGAAGTGAGACCTTGAAATACGAAATGGCAAATCTTCAAACATGAATTGCCAGGTTCTCCTGAACTCTCTGGAATTGAGGAAGTGACCCACTCCTCCCTGTTAAGATCTAGCACTCCCCCTCCCCCATGCTTGAAGATGCTGCAGAGGCCTCTGCTTTGCAAATCAACATGGATCCCCTCAGAATATTCCCCCACCTCTCTCCCTGGTTACACAGCCATAATCTAGTATTAAGCCACAACGAAACCTAGTTGAAGTTGTGTTCAGCCTGCTAAGGGAAAGAGACTATATCTGGAAGGAGCTGCAGGATCTAGACAACATGTACCAGCAGGAGGCAAGAAAGTACATGCAGGATAGATTCTGAGTGTACCGGATCAAAGAAGGTGGTACAAGAAGTTGGATAAAGAACATATTGATTTGAGAGACCAATCTCAAGATTACACATCTAGGCAAGAATCTTGAAAAATCATGTTAACACACTACTAGGATGACCTTTCGTTTAAAGAAAACAATGGCCCCTACTAAGTCTAGTAGATATGCCACAATTGCCCTGGCAGACCATAGAAGAGGGATCAAAAGGCTTAGAAAAATGAGTATGCTAGAGCACAAACACTAAGTAAGGCCAGAAAAACCACCAGCTCATTACAGCCTTCTAGGAGGCCCAGAGGATATTCTGTAATCAAAGCAAGAAGACATTCAGCATCACTGAGAAGCTCGGTAGTGGCTGTCCTTTGTTGACCAGAGCTGACAGTAAGAGATTTCATTATGAAACTAGACCCCTTGATAACAGATGGGATGATAGGACCCCAAAATAACAGAAGCCAGGTGGTGGAAGTTAACCATTAAAAGTAAAGTGGACACAGCAGCAAGACTGGAATGCCAGCCTGCAGGGTCTGACCCACAGAGAGCTATAGAGATGATTAATAGGACATGGTATCCATAGGGGCAAGATATATGGGCAACCAAGAAGGGTACTGCTCAATCTGTACAATCAAAAAAAATCAGAGAGAGATGATCGGGAAGCTGAAGGCATGTAAATCCTTTGCCCGATTTCTGGACCTGAGCCAGTTTTCAGACCCAAACTGATTGACTGAAAAAGACACTGTGTCCCCAGGAGGAAGGCTCCTGCAACACTATGCAAGCATGCCTGGTAATGATTCCTCAGTCCTTCCTGAAAGGGACCTAAAGCAGTTTACTTGAGGAAACATATACTGGAGACAGGGTAATATCAAATATTTTGAAGATTATTGGATCCAGCGTCCATGTTGACATATTTAAGGTCCTGAAGCATCATTCACAACTGCCTATTAGAGCAGAGGTATGTGGAGACCAGGTAATTTTAAAAAGTCCCTCTCACAGAAGGTCCACTGAGCCTGTGGACCCACCAGTGGGTCCTCTAATTGGAAGACTTTCTTGGTAGCTGGTACAACTCCAACATGGGTTTCTTGGCCAACTGAGGTAGTGAATCAAAAAAAAAAAATTAGAACCTATGGGGACTGGCAGAGGTTGGTGCCACCCTTAGAGACCTAAGGGACTTAGGGGTGGTGGTCCCCATCATCTCTTCATTTAATTTGCCAGTCAGGTCTCTGTAAAATCAGATAAATCCTAAAGGATTAGGGTAAACTACCACAAACTCAACTAAGCAGAATCCTCAATTATAGCTACTGTGCCAGGTATGTATTTTTGCTGGAGCGGATTAGCACAGCCTCAGGCACATGGTATGCAGCCATTGACCAGGCTTATGCATTTCTTTCCATTTCTGTCAGAAACAGTTCTCACGACAGTGTATATCCACAGTCTTGCCCCAGGACTATGCTAACTCTCTCACGCTACATCATAATGTGGTCCAAAGGGAGTTGGGTCATCTGAGTACCCTGAAGAACATCACATTTGGTCTGCCATATCAATGATAAATAAACGGGGCCAGAACATCAAGAAGCAGCAAGTATGTTGGAAGCTTTAGTAATAAACATAACACTCTGGCGAGCAGTGATAAATCCTACAAAGATTAAGAGATCTGCAACATCAGTAAAATGTTAGCGGTCCAGTGGTCTGGGAGCATGCCAGGACAGCCTCTCAAAATAAAGAAGACAGTATTGCATCTCCTACCTCCCACCTCAAAGAAGAAAGCAAATTGTCTGGCAGGTCTTTCTGAGGGCCTGGAAAAAGCATATTCCACACTTGGACTATTATTCTGACCCATATACCAGGAAACACGAAAGATGGCCAGCTCTGGGTCCAGGTCATGGTACAGGTAGTCTTGTCACTTGGGCCAGAGGACACAGCAGACCTTATGGATTTTCAGGTATCTGTGGGAGGGAGAGACACAGTGTGGAGTGTATGGCAAACTCTAATATGAAAATCACGAGGAAGAATCCCAGAATTCTGGAGCAAAACCATCCCGCCAGCAGTGGAAAATTAGACACCTTTCAAAAGCACACAGCTCTTGGCATGCTACTGCACCTTGGTAAAACTGGGGCACCCGACCACAGGACTGCAGTAACCATGCTGTCACGACTGCCCATCATGGGCTGGATTCTGTCCAGCCTCAAGACCAGCTGAAACAGTGGGAGCTGGGATTCATCCCATTCACCTTTCTCTTGAAAGATTTCACCAAGGAAAAGAGGCCCACAAAAACCCCAAAGGAGCAGTCCCTAGAACTTTTACAAGGCAAATGGATTTCAGTGGCACAAGGAGGAGACTTCGGTAGACATTTCAGTGTGCTGCCCAGATCACCCTCTTCAGTCCTGAAGCACTCATTCTCCCAGCTGCCCAGAGTGTCAGCTAAGGAGAGCCACCTCTTCCAGTGCCATGTTCCCTTCCCAGAGTAACTTGTATCCAATGATTGGTCAATACAGGGTAGAAAGGCTCAATCCCTTTGGCTCAGGGCCCTTTCAGCTCCAGAGCTCCTGATGGGTCAGCTGAGATCTCTGTTGTGATGACATCAGCTCTTCCCTCTGCCCCATGCTGCATTGTTCACTCCCCTACAGGAGGTGACCCAAGAATGCTCCCCGGTAAACTTTCTGCATGCTGATCTTCTCAGTATTTTCTTCCCAGGGAATCTTACCTGTAATAGCTGTGCTTAGAGTGGGCAACCTGTCCTTGACATACTCCCTTTCACAAGAAAAGCTTTTCTGAGAGTTTTAAAGAACAGAACTAATGGTCAATCCACAATTCAGGAGTGTTTTGGGGTTTGTTTGGGGCCACACCACACAGAATGCAGGATCTTAGTTCCCCTAACAAGGATTGAACCCATGTCCCCTGCAGTGGAGGCATGGATTCTTAACCACTGGACTGCCAGGGAGTTTAATCTTTCCAATTGCC
Organism: Neophocaena asiaeorientalis asiaeorientalis; assembly: GCF_003031525.2. Classification (NCBI taxonomy): domain Eukaryota; kingdom Metazoa; phylum Chordata; class Mammalia; order Artiodactyla; family Phocoenidae; genus Neophocaena; species Neophocaena asiaeorientalis. The sequence continues at coordinate 1,605,550 of NW_020173114.1, forward strand.
TCTGAAAAACTAAAGTTAAAATTAAGAAGCCATCTAGAACATATAAATATCTATACTTTATATCGTCATAGCTCTTTATTTAAATAGCTGTTTCATTACTTTATAAACATATAAACATATTTTCCCACTCTATGAAATCAACATTATTGTTATATTTTCATACCTTTTTTCTTTCATAAAAAGACAAAATCGGGCTTCCCTGGTGGCGCAGTGGTTGAGAATCTGCTTGCCAACGCAGGGGACACAGGTTCGAGCCCTGGTCTGGGAAGATCCCACACGCCGCGGAGCAACTGGGCCCGTGAGCCACAGCTACTGAGCCTGCGCGTCTGGAGCCTGTGCTCCACAACAAGAAAGGCCGCGACAGTGAAAGGCCCGCGCACCGCGATGAAGAGTGGCCCCCGCTCGCCGCAACTAGAGAAAGTCCTCGCACAGAAACGAAGACCCAACACAGCCAAAAATAAATATAGTTAAATAAATAAATAAAAAAATTTTTAAAAGGAAGAAAAAATCATTGCCTTCTATTTCATTCAACCTTTAAATCTTTCTACTGAGAAATAATTATAAATTCCTAAAACTCCAGTTGCCAATATTACCAGTCTGCTAGAGCCTGATGGTGAAAGCAGACATTAAACAAATATAACATAAATGAGCATTTGAATAACAATTGTGATAAGTAATCTGAAGGAAAAGCCAATGTGTTCTTTGCACATACAACAGAAGACCTTAACATAATCTGGGGTACCTGGGCTTCCTTGAGGCTGTGGTAGTCATGCCAAGATCCAAAGAATGAATGAGATTAGAAAGATGAAAGAGGGGGGAAAGGGATGTACAGCACAGACAACAGAATAAGATATAATAAAATATCAAGATGGGTGGAAGAGATGGATATCTCCCTTGGTACTTCTTTCTTAGCCCTTCACAGTATGTTTCAACATACTGAACACTTAGGTTTAGGGGCCTCATAAAACTAGTGAAAGAGTACTCTTTGGTCTTTGGTCCCATGAGCAAAATGGTATGAGTCATTATTTCCTTTTGAAACACAGGAAATATCCCCATGTTGTTGGGTTTTAGAGTATCACTGCCACAGACCCACTTTGACCATGTTACATTTTTGTAAGCACAGGCTTTAATTGCTTAATAGAAGAGTCCATTGTCTATATTCTAGTAGTTTGAATGCCAAAGAACATTATACAGATGTAGAGATGTTACCTCACATTTACTTCTCTGCATCAGAAGAGAATTTCAACCCACCCCTTATACACACTATATTTCTTAAGGACAAGAGTCATACGAGAACCAGGTCTTACCCAGCCCTGCATTCTCAGCACTTAGCACAGTACCTGATACATAGTAGATGCTATATTTAAATCAAAGCCTTAATAATATTCATTTGTACTGAATCATATATTCAAATAATAACAGTGATGCAGCATAACAAGACAAGATTTTATCAAGTTCAAAATTTAAAGAATCTTTGAAACATTTTTTAAACAGCCAAGCATAATTTACACTTTTAAAAAAAGCTTCCATGCAATCATTTGTGAATAAGTATTACCTGAGAGTACAAGTAGAAAGATATAGGAAACATCTAATGCTTTCTCTTGAAATTAATCCCCTGAAATGGATCCAAGCTAGGGTAGTCCATCCTGTTGGTTCCTTAGCAGAGATTTCAGTAAAGAACTCCTGACTAACATTCAGGAACTCATATCATTTCAGCATCAAGCGACGCTAGGGGAGGCCTGGCATACCTGGGTGGTACTTCAGCTCCTCACTGCCTGTCCATCACTCCACCAACTGATGACAGGTGCTTGTCTTCTCGAATGCCACCACACCTTTATGCCAGGTCTTTCTCGTGTTTGTGAAAGTCTGGAAACTACCACTACATGATTTCAATCATCGTCCTGTCATCACATTCTCAGCAAGTTATTTGGGGGCCCGAGTGGCATTTTGTACTTCTATATATATTTTGGCAAAGTGTGACTCTCCTTATTAGTGACTATGCAATATAAAAAAGTATCACAAGAGAGATCACTATGATATTTTGATAAAAGAAGTTTATATTTTAAGGGAAAAGAGAAAACTCACTGCAAAAGTGAATGCAAATTCTCTTGAGAACAAAACAGAAAGTAATTATGACAATGAGAGCATTGTACACTGAGGATTACATCAGGCAGTACCGTTTCACAAAGTAAAAATCCTATATCAAGTATTAACTCTAAATGCCCATGTCCTTCGAATTAATTATTAGCAACTAAACTAGTAAGCAAGCAATGTCAAGTTATTGCTCTTACTCTATTAATGATAGACTGTAAAACATCTTAAAATAATGTTCTAGACCATAATTCTATGAGCCTCTACTAGCATTAAAATCATGGACAGAAAAATGTAAGAATAGAAGTTACCATGGATGATCTGTGCCCTGCTTACCAAAACAACTAATAAATAATCTCTCTCTCTCATTCTAACAAATATATAGTAATAAGTATAATATATTGTACATATATGTGTTTAATATACACATACTGATTTAATAATAGATGCACAACTTGAAAACATACTAAAAATTCATTTAGGGTGTTCTGTTTTAAAACTTTAATGTAACATACTTTTAAGACTGGGGAACTTACTGTCACACAGGAACAATTATTGAAACATACATTTTCAACACCAGGGCAGAGCAAACTGCTTCGATTAGGAAACCTAGAGGATATTTCATTTGATTGCTCCAGAGATGAAAAGGCAAGAAAGAAAAAGGATGAAACAATTTCAGATGCTTTCAATGCATTTATCAAATCAGAATGAACTGCTTTTGACGGTGCGTGTAGTAAGTCAGAAGGCATTCACTAAACCAAAAGGCAAGAACTTCTTTTCCACTGTGACTAATTCAACTTAATGAAATTATTTTAAAAAATAAAAACTACACATATGAGATATAAGAAGAAAATGGAAGATGATAGAAAGGCAAGCAACAGCTAGTACATTTCATGAAAAGACAATAGCCACAATTTTGAACCGATTAATATTAGAATTTCTACCTGACCTTGAATTTGACAAAACTCACTCTAAAGGCCAAGCTTACAAAAGAACTTCAACTATAAGAGGTTATCTAAAGAGTGTTAAACTGGTTTTCAAGATGAAATACTAACTGAAGTTTGTATTTATTTCGTAAACAGCCATGTTAACCTTGCTATTTGTGCTGCCAATGACATCTTCCCAAGACTAGAGAATCCCTCTGCTATAAATCTCTATAGATAAGCAGCTCATTCCTTGTTTGTCAAACTATGGTAGGAAGTTGTACCAGGAAAATAATATAGAAATGAATCAAATGCAATACTGTATATTAAAGAAACAAAATATATTATAGCACATGCCATATAATTCATAATAATCTTTTCTCCCCTAGAAACAAAATTGACATTACAGTAACCAACACTTATACCTCTGAGAATGGTCTTAAGACCTAGTAAAATATAATAATAGCATTAATAATCCCTTGCATGTGTTTATTGCTTTATAGTTTACAAACCTCCTTTGCCAATGTTCTATCAGTTGATCATTACAAGAGTCCTGTGAGACAGGTAAGGCATCTGAGACTTAGGGAACTTGATTTACCCAAGGTCATATGGCTAATAAGAGGAAACTTAGAATTCAAACACAATCTAGTTTTTTTGGCAACTATTTCTCTGAAGTTATTATGGCTGTTCAGGGATAGGAGATATGCAACAAGAAAATATTGCAGTGTCAACACTCATAAAATTTTATTTGATCTATTATAAAAAAAACAGAAAGCCACAATTCTTTCAACATTTAATATTTCTTCAAATTGTCTTCCACAGATTTAAGATTTTAATCAAGCAATATAGCATAGAATTCCTTATACAGTAGGAGCCTTCTTATCAATGGTAATCAGGTCCAGTATTAGGGTGTTAATTGAAGAAATCAGTGGAAGTATGAAATCACTAAAAGATAATAAACACTTTAAATATTTTATTTTGTTAAAACCTACAAATGTTTAAATGTTTTTGTATGAAACATTATATAAAATATTTATTCACCACTTTTTTAAAATGTAGAGTCAAAGACTTTTGTTTGAGAATGGGCCCAGTGATTGTCATCCTAAATATCCGTCTTATAACAACCCCATCTATAACTTATCATGTACAATTTTCAGTTTCAATTTATTCAATTCAAAGCAAGAATTTAAGTACTTGAGGAGAAACTGGATTTGCCTAACCCCAAAGGATCTCCCCCAAGAAAGATACTAACTAGAAAGGGAAAAAAAAGAAACTTTACAACAGAGAAACCCATCAGTCACCCCCTTAAGCAAGTGATCACTTCACCAGCAGTAAAATGTATCAACATCATAAACCCTTTGATATGATATACTGAGAAGAGCAGAACATCACTTCTGTGGTATTTTTGCCCAAAGTGTGTAAACTCATTCTAGTCATAAGAAAACATGAGACAAACCCAAATTGAGGGGCATCCTACAAAATAACTGGTCAGCTTTCTTTAAAAGTGTCATGGTCACAAAAGACAAAAAAGAGATTGTGCAACAGTCACAAATTGGACAAGATTAAGGAGAAGTAAAGGCTAAACGCAATGTGGGATCCTGGGCTGCACGCTGGAACACAGAAAGGACACTAGTGGGAACATTGGTAAAATTCAAACAAGGTCTGTTAGTAGTTAGTTTAGTAATATTGTGCTAATGTTAATTTCGTGGTTTTGTTGCTTGTGCTATGGTTATATAAGATTAACACATTAGAGGAAGTTGGGTAAAGGGTATACAAGAACTCTATGTACTATATTTATAAATTTGTAAGTCCAAACAAAATTAGTTCAAAATAAAAATTTAAAAATAACAAACACACAAAAACACTTGCAAAGCAATCTGACTGCAAACGAGTAGAAAGGCAGTCAAACCCCAATAGGAAAAATAAGCAAAAAGGAGGAAAGCAAGTTGTAAAAGGAAAGGAGACAAATGGCCAGCAGTAAGCACAAAGAAAGAAGGTTCTTAACTTAGTAGTTAATCAAAGAAATGCAAATTACAATGAAATATTTTTGTCTTCAAATTGGCACATTGATTTTATCTATAAAATTCAGTGTTTTATGTATACGGTTCAGCGTGTGAAGATACAGGGAGAAAAGCATTCATAACCACTACAGGTGGGACTGTAAATTGGTATAAACTTCTCTGAGAAACATTTTTAAAATTTAAGTGTCTATATCCTTAAGACAAGCATTTCCATTTTCTAAAAAATTATTTTGAAGAAATAAATGTCAGGAATACAAAAGAAGTTTATTGCCTGAAAAATTTTAAACAACTTAAATGTTCATCAATACGGAAAGGTTAAATTATAATGATATACTCATATACTCATATAATAATATTATACTCATATATATATACTCATATAATAATATATATACTCATATAATAATATTATGTTATGAGTATTATATGTTATGAGTATAATATTATGAGTAATATTATACTCATATAAAAATATTATGAAATAATTTAAAAATATAATCTAGATTTATATTCATTGACATAAATAAATATACATGAATTATTATTATGTGACTTATGGTTATCAAAGAACATTTATAGTAATTGTCAATTATAGTACAATTCATAATATAAAAAACATTTATAGTATGTATGTGTATATACATATACACCTGATTTACTTTTTTCTTTTTCTTTATATTTTGATCTTCTATATTTTCTACAACTAACATGTACGACTTTTGCAATAAAACTTTTTAAATTCATGGCCCACTCAAACAGTATTTACTTTTCAGAGATCTTTGTGTGAGGAGGGTCACTTGACTCCATTCTGGGACGGGATAGAAAACCATCTATGGGATATGCCTGCACTTTTAGGAATTGTCACTAGGTGGTACACTGTTTCTCTAGGAGATATTCAAGACATTTTAATTTAAGTTTGCCATACACACTTAGTACTATGACCCAGAGACAATAACCCAGTCCCATACAGGCATACCTCGGAGATAATGCCAGTTTGGTTCCAGACCACTGCAATAAAGCAACACTGCAACAAAGCATGTCATGAGAATTTTTGGGTTTCCCAGTGTATAAAAAAGTTATGTTTACACTGTACTCTAGTCCATTAAGTGCACAATAGCATTATATCTTAAAAAAAAAGTAGACACCTTAAGTCAAAACACTTTATTGCTAAAATTGCCAACCATCATTTGAGCCTTCAGTGAGTCATAATCTTTTTGCTGGTGGAGGGTCCTGCCTTGATGCTGATGGCAGCTGACTGATCGGGGTGGTGGCTGCTGAAGGATGGGGTGACTGTGACAATTTCTTAGAATGAGGTTTGCCTCACTGATTGACTCTTCCTTTCATGAATGATTTCTCTGTAGTGTGCAGTGCTGTTTGATAGCATTTTAACCACAGTAGAACTTCTTTCAAAACTGGAGTTAATCCCCTCAAAACCTGCTGCTGTTTTATCAACTTAGTTTATGTAATATTTTAAATCCTTTGCTGTCATTTCAACCATCTTCACAGCATCTTCAACAGGAGCAGATTCCATCCCAAGAAACCACTTTCTATGCTCAACTATAAGAAGCAACTTCTCATCTATTGTAGTTTTGTCTTAAGATTACAGTAATTCAGTCACATCTTCAGGCTCCGCTTCTCATTCTAGTTCCCTTGACATTACTCCTTGGTCCATGTGCTGCAGAACAGACGCTGGGTTAACAGGCATGAAAACAACCTTAATCTCATTGCACATCTTCATCGGAGCTCTTGAGTGACCAGGTGCATTGTCAATGAGCAGTAATATTTTGAAAGGAATCTTTTTACTAAGAAGTAGGTCTCAACAGTGGGGTTAAAACACTCAGTAAACCACATTGTAATCAGATGTGCTGTCATCCAGGCTTTGCTGTTCCCATTTATAGAGCACAGGCAGAATAGAGTTAGCATAATTCTTAAGGACCCTAGGATTTTCAGAATAATAAATGAGCATTGGCTTCAACTTCAGGTCACCACCTGCATTAGCCCCTAACAAGAGAGTCAGCCTGTCCTTCGAAGGCTTGAAGCCAGGCATTGACTTCTCTGTAGCTATGAAAGTCCTATATGGCATCTTCTTCCAGTAGAAGGCTATTAGATGAAATAGAAACTAGATGAAGTTGAAAATCTGTTGTTTGGGGTAGCTACCTTCATTAATGATCTTAGCTGGATCTTCTGGATAACTCACTGTAGCTTCTACATCAGCACTTTCAGCTTCACTTTGCACTTTTATGTTATGGAGTTGGCTTCTTTACTGAAACCTCATGAACCAACCTCTGCTGACTTCAGACTTTTCTTCTGCATCCTCCTCACCTCTCCCAGCCTTCAAAGAATTGAAGAGTTAGGGCCTCACTCTGGATTAGGCTTTGGCTTAAAGAAATGTTGTAGCTGGTTTGATCTCCTATCCAGATCACTAAAACGTTCTCCATATCAACAACAAGGCTGTTTTGTTTCGTTATCATTCATGTGTTCACTGGAGTAGCACTTTTAATTTCCTTGAAGAACTTTTCCTTTGCATTCACAACTTGGCTGTCTGACACAAGAGACCTAGTTTTCAGCTCGTCTCGCTTTTGATATGCCTTCCTCACTAAGCTTAATCATTTCTAGCTTTTGATTTAAAGTTAGAGATATGCAACTTTCTTTCACTGGAACACTTAAAGGCTATTATATGGTTATTAATTGCCTAATTTCAATATTGTTGTGTCTCAAGCAATAGAGAGGCCAATAGAAACAGAGTAAATTGGTGGATGCCAGGGGCTGGGGGGTGAGAGAAAAGGGAAGATGTTGGTCAAAGAGTATAAACTTCCAGTAAGATGAATAGCTTCTAGAGATCTAATGTACACCATAGTGTTTATAATTAACAATACCATATAGTATTTTTTTAAAGTTCCTAAAAGAGTACATCCTAGGAAGATGGCGGAAGAGTAAGACGCGGAGATCAACTTCCTCCCCACAGGTACACCAGAAATACATCTACATGTGGAACAACTCCTACAGAACATCTATCTACTGAACGCTGGCAGAAGACCTCAGACCTCCCAAAAGGCAAGAAACCCCCCACGTACCTGGGTAGGGCAAAAGAAAAAAGAAACAGAGACAAAAGAATAGGGACTGGACCCGCACCAGTGGGAGGGCATTGTGAAGGAGGAAAGCTTTCCCCACACTGGGAAGCCCCTTCATAGGCAGAGACTGCGAGTGGCGGAGGGGAAAAGCTTCGGAGCCGCGGAGGAGAGCACAGCAACCGGGGTGCGGAGAACAAAGCAGAGAGATTCCCGCACAGAGGATCAGGGCTGACCGGCACTCACCAGCCCGAGAGGCTTGTCTGCTCACGCGCCAGGGCGGGCGGGGCCTGGAGTTGAGGCTCGGGCTTCGGTCGGAGCGCTGGGAGAGGACTGGGGTTGGCGGCGTGAACACAACCTGCAGGGGTTAGTGCACCACGGCTGGCCGGGAGGCAGTCCAGGGAAAAGTCTGGACCTGCCAAAGTGGCAAGAGACTTTCTCTTCCCTCTTTGTTTCCTGGTGCGCGAGGAGAGGGGATTAAGAGCGCTGCTTAAAGGAGCTCCAGAGATGGGCGCGAGCCGTGGCTAACAGCACGGACCCCAGAGATGGGCATGAGATGCTAAGGCTGCTGCTGCTGCCACCAAGAAGCCTGTGTGCGAGCACAGGTCACTATCCACACCCCACTTCCAGGGAGCCTGCACAGCCCGCCACTACCAGGGTCCCAGGATCCAGGGACAACTCCCCCCGGAGAACACACAGCTCACCTCAGGCTGGAGCAACGTCACGCCGGCCTCTGCCGCCGCAGGCTCGCCCCCGCACTCTGTGCCCCTCCCTGCCCCCCAACCTGAGTGAGCCAGAGCCCTCGGATCAGCGGCTCCTTTAACCCCATCCTGTCTGAGCGAAGAGCAGGCGCCCTCCATCGACCTACACGCAGAGGCGGGGCCAAATCCAAAGCTGAGCCCCTGGGGGCTGTGAGAACAAAGAAAACAAAGGGAAATCTCTCCCAGCAGCCTCATAAGCAGCGGATTAAAGCTCCACAATCAACTTGATGTACCCTGCATCTGTGGAATACATGAATAGAAAACGAATCATCCCAAATTAAGGTGGACTTTCAGAGCAAGATTTATGATTTTTTTCCCTTTTCCTCTTTTTGTGAGTGTGTATGTGTATTCTTCTGTGTGAGATTTTGTCTGTATAGCTTTGCTTCCACCATTTGTCCTACGGTTCTATCCGTCCGTTTTGTTTTTCGGTTTTTAAAAAATTTTTTTTCATAATAATTATTTTTTATTTTAATAACTTTATTTGATTTTACTTTTTATAGGGAGACCAAAGGAGAGGGAGAGAGGTGGGAGAATAGCCAGTTAGTGGAGCAGTCAGAACACACAACATTTATCAGTTGAGTTCGCCATCTCACATGGGCATGTTTGTGGCACCCCAAAACAATTAGAATAGTAACTTAAAAGATCTCGGATCAGAGATCACCATAACAAACATAATAATAATGAAAATATTTGAAATATTTCCAAGAGTTTCTAACACATGACACACAGACACAAAGTGAGCAAATGCTGTTTGGAAAATGGTGCCAATAGATTTGCTCGATGCAGGGTTTCTACAAAACTTCAACTTGTAAAATATGCAATATCTGCAAAGCACAATTAACTGACGTACAATAAAACAAGCTGTGCCTTTTTTTCATTTATTTAAAAATTATTTTACCTTCTCCCAAATCTCTGTTCATTTAATAGTCAGTTGCTCCATTGCCTTACGGTAGGCATTCAAGAAATCATTGTTGGGCAAAAAAAGACATAATTAAAAACAGAAATGACAGCCATCAAAAACTGAGCAGTTTCTTCACATAATTTTGTTGTCTTTCTAAATGAAGTTGAACTGTTTTCATGAGGGCCTTTAATATGATATTCTGCATTGTGAATCTACATTAAAGGAAAGGATTAGCATTTCTCAAATGTATTTCAATTCCTTTTTTTCATAAAGTATCTTTGAAGGAATGACATTCTAAGGAATATGATTTGGAAAATCCTGGCCTCAACACTTGTCCATCTTGTTTAATGTAATCACCCTAGCGTCAACCCAGCTGAAGTTTCCATCTTCCTCACTCCTTGTTGTGGATTTCACCTTGGCTGTTCTCATATTCCCCACAGCAATCAGGTCCCATGTTGGCACTTGCTATCATGTTGCCTCCTAGGTGCCGAAGTCTCATATACAAACTCTCTGTACTTAAAACTCCTCTCCCTGAGTGTCAGTGGTCTCATCACAGGTGTTGATTAAATAGATCCCTTTCCTATTCACATCTGATTCCAGTCTGAACTAAATTCAAAGGCAAAAACATGCCCTTCCCTGGCCTCCAGTTCATGTGAGATAATAGAATTTCATTTCCCTGAAATGCTTATGAAATAGAGTTAAGTAGGTTGATTTACCACTCATCAAGGCAAACTTTGAAAATGCCCTCATTGTCTAAAGAAAAGAAAAAATCAATCAGGAGGATAAGCATCCTTTATCATACATAGTAGTGATAGTCTTATCACTACTAAGAAATGGTTTACAGAAGCAATTATTATTGTCTGGGTACTTGTTTGTCTCTCACACTAGACGATGAGCTCATTGGAAATAGGAAATATGTATAGTTCATCTCAGTATTTCCTACTAACTACCATGGTATCTGGAACATCATAGGCCTTATTATATATTTGAAGAATGGATAAATTAATAAATAAGTAAATGAGTGAAAACAGTGATATATTTGTTAGTAAATACTAGAAGGAGCAGCTCAGTTCTAAAAACACCAAAATTAAAAACCTGTATTAAATATGCTAACATCAAAATGACTTTCTCACTCGTTCATTCACTGATACAAAAAATGTTTATTAAGTACACAGTGTATTGCAGACACTGTGCTAAGGATACAAAAATGAATAAAAAATAATTCTGCCTTCAATAAGTGCACAGTGTAGTAGATTAAAATAACTTATGTTTATTTAATACTTCAAATACTTTCATGTCAGATATTCACAGTAATCCAACAAAACTGATATCTTTCCATATCTACATTTTAAATCTTTTAAAAGTCATGTGTAGCAAGATGGCAGAGGAGTAAGAGGTGGAGATCACCTTCTTCCCCACAAACACATCAGAGATACATCTATATGTGGAACAACTCCTACAGAACACCTACTGAACGCTGGCAGAAGACCTCAGACCTCCCAAAAGGCAAGAAACTCCCCACATACCTGGGTAGGGCAAAAGAAAAAAGAAGAAACAGAGACAAAAGAATAGGGACAGGACCTACACCTCTGGAGGGAGCCGTGAAGGAAGAAAAGTCTCCATTGACTAGGAAGCCCCTTCACTGGCGGAGATGAGGTGTGGGGAGGTGGTAAAGCTTTGGAGCCACAGAGGAGAGCACAGCAACAGGGGTGCAGAGGGCAAAGCGGAGAGATTCCTGCAGAGAGGATTGGTGCTGACCTGCACTCGCCAGCCCATGAGGCTTGTCTGCTCACCCGCTGGGGCAGGTGGGGGCTGGGAACTGAGGCTCCGGCTTTGGAGATCAGATCCCAGGGAGAGGACTGGGGTTGGCTGCGTGAACACAGCCTGCAGGCGGCTACTGCACCAAAGCTAGCCGGGAGGGAGTCTGGGGAAAAGTCTGGACCTGCGGAAGAGGCAAGAGACCATTATTTCTGGTGCGCGAGGAGAGGGGATTCTGAGCACCACCTAAATGAGCTCCAGAGACAGGCAGAAGCCGCGGCTATCAGCTTGCACACCAGAGATGGGCATAAGACGCTAAGGCTGCTGCAGCCACCAAGAAGCCTGTGTGCAAGCACAGGTCACTAGCCACACCTCCCCTCCCGGGAGCCTGTGCAGGCCGCCACTGCCAGGGTCCTGTGATCCAGGGACAACTTCCCCGGGAGAACACACGGTGCGCCTCAGGCTATGCAACATTACACAGGCCTCTGCCACCGCAGGCTCGCCCTGCATTCCATACCCCCCTCCCCCAGCCTGAGTGAGCCAGAGCCTCCTAATCAGCTGCTCCTTTAACCCCGTCCTGTCTGACCAAAGAACAGACGCCCTCAGGCGACCTACATGCAGAGGCAGGGCCAGATACAAAGCTGAACCCCAGGAGCTGTGCGAACAAAGAAGAGAAAGGGAAATCTCTCCAGCAGCATCAGAAGCAGCGGATTAAATCACCACAATCAACTTGATGTACCCTGCATCTCTGGAATACCTGAATAGACAATGAATCATCCCAAAATTGAAGCGGTGGACTTTGGGAGCAATTGTAGACTTGGGGTTTGGTTTCTGCATCTAATTTGTTTCTGGTTTTATGTTTATCATAGTTTAGTATTTAGAGTTTATTATCATTGGTAAATTTGTTTATTGATTTGGTTGCTCTCTTCCTTTTTTTTAATATATAGAAGTATTTTTTCTTCCTTTTTCTCTTTTTGTGAGGGTGTACGTGTATGATTCTTTGTATGATTTTGTCTGTATAACTTTGCTTTTACCATTTGTCCTAGAGTTCCATCTGTCCAATTTTTTTTTCGTATAGTTTTAGCACTTGTTATCATACGTGGATTGTTTTTTGCTTTGGTTGCTTTCTTCTTTCTTTCTTTTTTTTAATTACTTTTTCATTTTTTAATTTTTAATAGATTTTTTATTTTAAGAACTTTATTTTATTTATTTTTTTCTTTCTTGGTTGTGTTCTCTCTTTCTTTCTTTTTTTTTTTTCTCCCTTTACTTCTGAGCTGTGTGGCTAACAGGGTCTTGGTGCTCCAGTTGGATTTCAGGCCTGTGCCTCTGAGGTGGGAGAGCTGAGTTCAGAACTTGGTCCACCAGAGACCTCCAGGCTCCACATAATATCAAACAGCAAAAGCTCTCCCAGAGATCTCCATCTCAATGCTAAGAACCTGCTCCACTCAATGACCAGCAAGCTACAGTGCTGGACACGCTATGCCAAACAAGTACAAAGAAAGGAACAAAATACCACCCATTAGCAGAGAGGCTGCCTAAAATCATAATAAGGTCACAGACACCCCAAAACACACCACCGGACATGGTCCTGCCAACAGAAAGACAAGATCCAGCCTCAGCCACCAGAACACAGGCACCAGTCCCCTCCACCAGGAAGCCTACACAACCAATGAACCAAACTTAGCCATTGGGGGCAGACGCCAAAAACAATGGGAGCTACAAACCTGCAGCCTGCAAAAAGGAGACACCAAACACAGTAAGTTAAGCAAAATGGAAAGGCAGAGAAGCACACCGCAGTTGAAGGAGAAAGGTAAATACACACCAGACCAAACAAATGAAGAGGAAATAGGCAGTCTACCTGAAAAACAATTCAGAGTAAACATGATCCAAAATCTTGGAAATAGAATGGAGAAAATATAAGAAATGTTTAACAAGGACCTAGATGAACTAAAGAGCAAACAAACAAGGATGAACAATACAATAAATGAAATTAAAAATTCTCTAGAAGGAATCAATAGCATAATAACTAGGCAGAAGAATGGATAAGTGACCTGGAAGATAAAATAGTGGAAATAAATACTGCAGAGTAGAATATAAAAAAGAATGAAAAGCATTGAGGACAATCTCAGAGATCTCTGGGAAACATTAAACACACCAACATTCGAATTATAGCAGGCCCAGAAGAAGAATAGAAAAAGAAAGGGTCTGAGAAAATATTTGAAGAGACTATAGTTGAAAACTTCCCTAACATGGGAAAGGAAATAGTTAATCAAGTCCAGGAAGCACACAGAGTCCCATAAAGGATAACTCCAAGGAGAAACACACCAAGAAACATATTAATCAAACTATCATAACTTAAATACAAAGAAAAAATATTAAAAGCAGCAAGGGAAAAGCAACAAATAACATGCAAGGGAATCCCCATAAGGTTAACAGCTGATCTTTCAGCAGAAACTCTTCAAGCCAGAAGGGACTGGCAGGACATATTTAAATGATGAAAGGGAAAAGCCTACAACCAAGATCACTCTACCCAGCAAGGATCCCATTCAGATTCGATGGAGAAATTACAACCTTTACATACAAGCAAAACTTAAGAGAATTCAGCACCACCAAACCAGCTTTACAACAAATACTAAAGGAACTGCTCTAGGCAGGAAGCACAAGGGAAGGAAAAGCCCGACAAAAACAAACCCAAAACAATTAAGAAAATGGTAATAGGAGCATACATTTGATAATTACCTTAAATGTAAATGGATTAAATGCTTCAACCAAAAGACATAGACTGGCTGAATGGATACAAAAACAAGACCTGTATATATGCTGTCTACAAGAGACCCACTTCAGACCTAGGGACACATACACACTGAAAGTGAGGGATTGGAAAAAGATATTTCATGCAAATGGAAATCAAAAAAAGCTGGAGTAGCAAATCTCATATCAGAAAAGACAAACTTTAAAATAAAGACTATTACAAGAGACAAAGAAGGACACTACTTAATGATCAAGAGATCAATCCAAAAAGAAGATATAACAATTGTAAATATTTATGCACCCAGCATAGGGGCACCTCAATACATAAGGCAAATGTTAACAACCATAAAAGGGGAAATCGACAGAAACACAGTCATAGTAGGGGACTTTAACACCCCACTTTCACCATTGGACAGATCATCCAAAATGAAAATAAATAAGGAAACAGAAGCTTTAAACAATACATTAAACAAGATGGACTTAATTGATATTTAAAGGACATTCCAACCAAAAAAAAAAGAATACACTTTCTTCTCAAGTGCCTATGGAACATTCTTCAGGATATATCATATCTTGGGTAACAAATCAAGCCTTGGTAAATTTAAGAAAATTGAAATCATATCAAATATCTTTTTCAACCACTACGCTAACAGACTAGACATTCAATTACAGCAAAAAATATGTAAAAAATACAAACATATGGAGGCTAAACAATACACTACTAAATAACCAAGAGATCACTGAAGAAATCAAAGAGGAAATCAAAAAATACCTAGAAACATATGAAAACACAACAAACTCAAAACCTATGTGATGCATCAAAAGCAGTTCTAAAAGAGAAGTTTATAGCAATACAATCCTAACTCAAGACACAAGAAACATCTCAAATAAACAACCTAAACTTACACCAAAAGCAATTAGATAAAGAAGAACAAAAAGATCCCAAATTAACAGAAGGAAAGAAATCATAAAGGACAGAACAGAAATAAATGAAAAAGAAATGAAGGAGACAATAGCAGAGATCAATAAAACTAAAAGCTGGTTCTTTGAGAAGAGAAATAAAATTGTTAAAACATTAGTTTAACTCATCAAGAAAAAAAAGGAGAAGACTCAAATCAATAGAATTAGAAACGAAAAAGGAGAAGTAACAACTGACACTGCAGAAATACAAAGGATCATGAGAGATTACTACAAGCCACTATATGCCAATAAAATGGACAATCTGGAAGAAATGGACAAATTCTTAGAAAACACAACATGCTGAAAATGAACCAAGAGGAAATAGAAAACATAAACAGACCAATCACAAGCACTGAAATCGAAATAGTAATTAAAAATCTTCCAACAAACAAAAGCCCAGGACCAGATGTCTCCACGGGTGAATTCTATCAAACACTTAGAGACTTCTCAACCTCTTGCAAAATATAGCAGAGGGAGGAACACTCCCAAACTCTTCTGCGAGGCTACCATCACCCTGATACCAAAACCAGACAAAGATGTCACAAAGAAAGAAAACTACAGGCAAATATTACTGATGAACATAGATGCAAAAATCATCAACAAAATACTAGTAAATAGAATCCAACAGCACTTTAAAAGGATCATACACCATGATCAAGTGGGGTTTATGCCAGGAATGCAAGGATTCTTCAATATACGCAAATCAATCAATGTGATACACCATATTAACAAACGGAAAGAGAAAAACAATATGATCACCTCAATAGAAGCAGAAAAAGCTTTTGACAAAATTCAACACCCATTTATGATAAAAACTGTCCAGAAAGTAAGTACAGAGGGAACTTACCTCAACATAATAAAGGCTATATATGACAAAAACACAGCCAACATTGTTCTCAATGGTGAAAAAATAAAACCATTCCCTCTAAGACAGGGAACAAGACAAGGTTGTCCACTCTCACTACTCTTATTCAACATAGTTTTGGAAGTCTTAGCCACAGCAATCAGAGAAGAAAAAGAAATAAAAGGAATCCAATTGAAAAAGAAGAAGTAAAGCTGTCACTGATGAAAGAAATTAAAGATGATACAAACAGATGGAGAGATATACCATGTCCTTGGATTGGAAAAGTCAACATTGTGAAAATGACTATACTACCCAAACCAATCTACAGATTCAGTGCAATCCCTATCAAACTACCAATGGCATTTTTCACAGAACTAGAACAAAAATTTTCACAATTTGTGTGGAAACACAAAAGATCCCGAATAGCCAAAATAATCTTGAGAAAGAAAAACGGAGCTGGAGGAATCAGGCTCCCAGACTTAAGACTATACTACCAAGCTCCAGTAATGAAGACAGTATGGTACTGGCACAAAAACAGACATATAGATCAATGGAACAGGATAGAAACCCCAGAGATAAACCCACACACAGATGGTCACCTTATTTTTGACAAAAGAGGCAAGACTATACAATGGAGAAAAGACAGCCTCTTCAATAAGTGGTGCTGGAAAAACTGGACAGCTACATGTAAAAGAATGAAATTAGAATACTCTCTAACACCATACACAAAAATAAACTCAAAATGGATTAAAGACCTAAATGTAAGGCCAGACACTATAAAACTCTTAGAGGAAAACATAGGCAGAACACTATGACACAAATGACAGCAAGATCTTTTTTAACCCACCTCCTATAGAAATGGAAATAAAAACAAAAATAAACTAATGGGACCTAATGAAACTTAAAAGCTTTTGAATAGCAAAGGAAATCATGAACAAGGCAAAATGACAACCCTCAGAATGGGAGAAAATATTTGCAAATGAAGCAACTGACAAAGGATTAATCTCCAAAATTTACAAGCAGCCCATGCAACTCAATATCAAAAAACAAACAACCCAATTGAAAAATGGGCCGAAGACCTAAATAGACATTTATCCAAAGAAGATATACAGATTGCTAGCAAACACATGAAAAGTTGCTCAACATCACTAATCATTAGAGAAATGCAAATCAAAACTTCAATGAGGTATCACCTCACACTGGTCAGAATGGCCATCATCAAAAAATCTACAAACAATAAATTCTGGAGAGGGTGTGGAGAAGGGAACCCTGTTGCACTCTTGGTGGGAATATAAGTTGATGCAGCCACTATGGAGAACAGTATAGAGGTCCCTTAAAAAACTTGAAATAGAACTACCATATGACCCAGCAATCCCACTACTGGGCATATACCCTGAGAAAACCATAATTCAAAAAGAGTCATGTACCACAATTTTTACTGCAGCTCTATTTACAATAACCAGGACATGGAAGCAACCTAAATGTCCATCAACAGATGAATGCATAAAGAAGATGTGGCACATATATACAATGGAATATTACTCAGCCATAATAAAAACAAAATTGAGTTATTTGTAGTGAGGTGGATGGACCTGGAGTCTGTCATACAGAGTGAAGTAAGTCAGAAAGAGAAAAACGAATACCATATGCTAACACATACACATGGAATCTAAAAATAAACAAAAAAATTGTTCTGAAGAAACTAGGGGTAGGACAGGAATGACGATGCAGACGTAGAGAATGGACTTGAGGACATGTGGAGGGGGAAGGGTAAGCTGGGATGAAGTGAGAGAGTGGCACAGACTTATATATACTACCAAATGTAAAATAGATAGCTAGTGGGAAGCAGCCACATAGCACAGGGAGATCAGCTCAGTGCTTTGTGACCACCTATAGGGGTAGGATAGGGAGGGTGTGCGGGAGATACAAGAGGGAGGAGATGTGGGGATATATGTATATGTATGGCTGATTCACTTTGTTATAAAGCAGAAACTAACATGCCATTGTAAAGCAATTATACTCCATTAAAGATGCTTAAAAAATAATGTGTAAGGTATACTGTATAATGTCTTAACAAGCTTCTGTGTAGGCTCCACCCAACTTAAAAACAAGAACATTTAGATCCTCCATCTCCCTTTTTATTCCTCCTGAGAGGAAATGGAATCCTGAATTTTCTCTTTACCTTTTTTTTCCCAGTTTATATTTAACCATGTTGGTTTTATCAAGCACTATATTACATCGTTTTGTATGCTTTGGACTTTGTACAAGTGGAGACATACTGGAAGCTTACTATTTCCACTCAACATTGTAGTTCTGCCTTGTACATGTAAGTCTTAATCCACATGTATTTCATTTTTTTTCCATTTTTCATGTTGTGAGATACATTTCTGAAGTCATCTTTTCACATTCAGATTACCAATTGTTCCAATTCCATTATTGAAAAGTTTATCTTTCCCTAACCAATGTGTAGTGTCAATGTCATGTCAGTCAGAGATAAATTGTCCATTTTTGATATTGGTCTTGGGGCTCTCCTTTCTATTTTTTTGTCAATATGTACAGCCCTGACCTAATCCCAGACCATCTGAAGAAATAGAGCTGTATAATAAATTCTTAATTTCTGATAAAAAAAAAAAACAACTGTCCTTCCACCTTGTACTTCTTCTTTAGGAATGTCTTATTTATTCTTAATCATTTGCTCTTGCATATAAATGTAAAACTCAGTTTGCCATATCTCCTTTCACATGTAATTGAGCTATACCTCAAAGTGGTTCACAGTGAATTGTGGTGAAGCCAAAATTTGAACCCATTCCATGGCTCCTTCCATATAATACTGAACATTTCAGAGGAGATCTTCTCTTAAATATTCCAACAAATGACAAGCTTGTAAAGCTACTTCAGTATGTGTGATGCAACTAATTCATCAGGAGACTCATCAAAGTGTAAAATGTTCTTTAAAATAAAGGGTTCCCTGGGCCCTTGCTAAGGCTTTTCAAAAGATAGTTACAGCAAGACTGCTAGTGTTGATTCAATATCCATTCTCCCATTGTTCCTCACGGACAGAAACTTTATTTTGTTGGGAGATGAGGGCAAAGTGCCCAGCTAATAAAAACTAAATTTCCCAGCCTTCATTGTAGACAGATGTACACATGAACAGAGACATCCATGTGTCAGAGTTCTAGCCAAGGAGAAATAAGTAGGTGTGTGGAGGCAGGAAAAATAAAAATACGTAAAGAAGGTGGGGACAGACTCAGCTGACATGTCCTTTCTACCCTGTGTGCCCTTTGTTCTCTCGCCTTCATGCATCCTCAAGTGCAAGCATGACGGCTGGTACTGTAGCAGCCACTTGCATTTGACCACAAAGGAAAGGCTAGGAGGACCTGCAAAGATCTTACAGACTTGATATACTTGAGCTTCTTACCATGCCTGCCTTCCTGCATACTTTTTGTTTCATGAATAAAAATTAAGCCCGTCTCTAACTCAAGTCACTATTATTTGGGTGTTTTACTGCACACAGCCAAATTTAAGCCCTACTTGATAAAAGAGTAATCAAATTGCACATTTGCTCTAAAGTGATACCTGCGTACAGTTATCTTTTTCGTGGTGTATAGCACAGAACTTCAGGGCTTCAAGCAGCCATTAAGTCAAAGCTCTTTTCCAGAGCACAAAGGAGGCTCCAAGTACAGGTACACCTACCACTCATGTTTATGCTCAGGTGGGTTAGCCACCTATATGCCCCATGTAAACTTTCACTGTTATTCCCTTTCAATTTCTCTCATTCTTGGGTTTGACATAAATGACTCTACTTTAGTAAGCACATATCAACACTTCAAGTACTTTTCAAAAGAGTCATAGGCCCTTAGAGGTAGGCATAAGGGTAGAATTTAGTACAACCTCCCTTGCAATGATGGAAGCGCAGATCTCTGTCATTCTAGACATTAACCATCTGGAAAAGCATCACGCTAAAGGTTGTAAGGGATTCAGACGTTTAAGATATAGCCCCTGTCCTGAAAGAGTTTATAATGTAATAAAGAAAACAGACTCACTTGATGATTCAGCCTTCTGAGGTTGGGACTCAGATACTTGGGATATGTGATTGAGTGCAAGGTCAAGGGGAACCTGTTCATTTCTACAGCTGCCATGGACCCAGAAAAAAAAAGAATTGTGGCAACATTTTTCTTATCTCAGATGTCAGAGAGTACCTATTTCCTTAAATTTACTTATAAGATCTCTGTTCTCTTTTATCCTTATTTCCTTATTTTGCATAATGGGTACTATCCCCATTAAATGTGTAAGTCCCCAATTCCTTTTGAAAAAAGAACATAAAACTAATCTATGTGATATAGTGCAAAGACCATTTGTTTTTGAAGACAAATATTGGTTCCAAGACCCATTAGCTATGTGATCTTGAGTAAGCCATCTAATGTCTCTGAACACCATGTTTCTCCCCACAGCCTGAGTGTAACGCTGCTTACCACTTAGAGTTCTTATGAGGATCAAATGATTAAAAATGTGAATTCAGCAAAAAAAACAATTCATTGTAAGTCTATCATAAACAAGCACTATTCAAAACATAGTGAATAAAAAAGATACTTCCTGCCCATATGTAATTACAGCGTATATAATAGTATCAGTAGTGGTAGTGTTAATAGCAAAAATAAAGTAGGGTATGTAATTATCATTATAATTGAAGATACTGCATTATTGAGGGGAGGTACCTTTTTTGGTAGGCTCAACAAAGAGGAGCATCATTTGAGCAGAGTCCTAAATGAAGTGAGAGAGGGACCATGCAGGTATCTGGAGGAAAACAATTCCAAACAGACAAAAAAGGCAAAGGCCTAGAGGCTGAAGTGTGTTTGGCCTGTCAAGTACCCAGCAGGTATCCAGGACAGAATAGTTCCTTTACAGCAGTGGGAGTTCCAGCTGCCCACTCTTCAGCAGAGTTGCACCGCTTCTTCATCTCCTTTGCTCTGGATTCTGTACGTGACACAAGCTCTATCTTTCTTCTAGATTCCCATAACACAAGCATTCTCTCTCTTCTTCTTCTCTTACTTTCAACCTAAGCCTAGATTCTCCCCAAAAATGCTTAAAGTGTTCTCTTTTTTTGAGTTAACACATACTGAGAGCTAAATATATGTCGAGCACTTTACTAAACAGTTTGTGTATCTTAAGTTATTTGATCCTCAGAAAAATCCTAGAGTGTAGCTATTATTGTGTTCCAAATATGGAAACAGCTTTGAGAGGTTAATACGGTCACATTCACATAGCTAATCAGAGCTTGAGTTGGAACTTGAACCCAAGCCATCTCATATTTATGTCCAACAGATTAATCACTATCCTATGCTCTTGCTTGTAAATTGAAGAATGACCCTGCAAGGCTATTGATGAATAGATTTGACATAGTCTCTTTCAGGGAAAATCAATTTTCCTAGTAAAATGATTGCCAGCCCCAGCCTTTCAGAACATCCAGGATATTCACATTCATTCATTCAACATTTCTTGCACACCAATTATGTGTAAGGACTATGCTGGGTTCTGGGGACAGAACAAGCTGCTAAGAGTTGCCTCTGTCCTAACGAGTCAAAAGAATGTCAAAACTCTGAAAATGAAATTCATGTTCTCCCTTTAAGAGCACATGATGTCATACCAAAAAAATAACAAAATAATTATAAATAAACCATTACCACCAAGGTATCTTAACTGCAAATAAAAGTTGATAATCACCTCTCTAAAGAAGAGGTGGAGTGTAAAGTAGTCTGCCCTGTCACAATCAGGTCCTATTTACCATCTCCAAGAGACTTCTCTCTACAATAGATTTTCAAGTATCCCATTATAAGAATTAAGCAACATTAGGTCCAAACGTGTTCTTTATTGTTTGAGGATTTCCATCTATGTGCATTTTTATTACTACTTGGGGTTTGACAGGCTTCAAACTAAATTTCAAAAACCATAAAATCTTAAAATGCTATTAACTTCCAGTGAACTAACTCCTTCATTTCCTGCCTCCTTCACCCTTACTGGAGTTTCACCTTTTCTCTTTCCTCTGTGCATACCGAGCTCTGTGTGCTTATGTGGGTGAGTGGCTAGCAAGCACCAAGACTATATTGATTCTGTTCTTATGCTCCACAGAAGATTAAGTCCTGTCCTTCAACTATAGACTACAGGCTGGCAAAGCTGAGGAGCAATCAGAATAGCACACTCTGTTAGGCAGGAATGAATTTTACGAAGTTTAAATGATCCCTAATGACTTTGGGGGACAAAATCCAAGCTAACACAATCAGCACTGTGGAATAGAATTTTCTGGGATAACAGAAATATTCTGCATGTACTGTTCAATACAATAGCCACTAACAATGGTGATAGAGCATTTGCAATGTGGCCAGTGTGACCGAGAAACTGAATTTTTAAATTTCATTTAATTTTAATTAATTTAAATGTTAAAACCCACATTTGGCTGGTGGCTACCATATTGGTCAGCACAAACACATAAGGAAAAGATTTCCCATGATTTTTAAATATTCCTAATGGCATGAAGACTGCTAAAATTCTTAAACTGACTTTTATCATAAAACAATCATTTCATAATCCTTATCTTAGTCCTCTACTGCTAATAAAAAGTGGCAGTAACCTGATTTGTAAAATTACATTTTATTCTTGAGTGGCAACTGCAGATTTTGTACCTTGTTCATTAATGCCACAGACCTAAATGCCCTACTTTAAATGGTTTATATTTATTTAGTGCAAGATTTGAGGGCATATTTAAAATGAGACTCCACCTAAAAGGCAGAAAAAAGCATTTCAGTCCACAGTGAGTGAATGAAGGAATAAACAAAATTGTGGTATATACTTAAAGTAGAATATGATTTAGCCTTATAAAGGAAGAGATTCTGACACAATCTACAAGTGGATGAACCTTTTTTTTAATGTTTTTTTAATATCTTTATAAGAGTATAATTACTTTACAACATTGTGTTAATTTCTGCTGTATAACAAAGTGAATCAGCTATATGTATACACATATCTCCATAACCCCTCCCCCTTGAGCTTCCCTCCCACCCTCCATATCCCACCCTTCTAGTTCCTCATGAAGCATCGAGCTGATCTCCCTGTGTTATGCAGCAGCTTCCCACTAGCCATCCATTTTACATTTGGTAGTGTATATATGTCAATGCTACTTTCTCACTTTGTCCCAGCTTCCCCTCCCCCTCCCATGTCCTCAAGTCCATTCTCTGCCTCTGCGTCTTTATTCCTGTTCTGCCACTAGGTTCATCAGTACTGGTTTTTTAGATTCCATATATGTGCGTTAGCATACGGCATTTGTTTTTCTCTTTCTGACTTACTTCGCTCTGTATGACAGACTCTAGGTCCATCCACCTCACTACAAATAACTCAATTTCATTCCTTTTTATGGCTGAGTAATATTCCATTATATATATATGTGCCACATCTTCTTTATCCATTCATCTGTCGATGGACACTTAGGTTGCTTCCATGTCTTGGCTATTGTAAATAGTGCTACAATGAACATTGTGGTGCATGACTCTTTTTGAATTATAGTTTTCTCAGGGTATATGCCCAGTAGTGGGATTGCTGGGTCATATGGTGGTTCTATTTTTAGTTTTTTAAGGAACCTCCATACTGTTCTCCATAGTGGCTGTATCAATTTACATTCCCACCAACAGTGCAAGAGGGTTCCCTTTTCTCCACACTCTCTCCAGCATTTATTGTTTGTAGATTTTCTGATGATGGCCATTCTGGCCAGTGTGAGGTGATACCACATTATAGTTTTGATTTGCATTTCTCTAATGATTAGTGATGTTGAGCATCTTTTCATGTGTTTGTTGGCAATCTGTATGTCTTCTTTAGAGAAATGTCTATTTAGGTCTTCCACCCATTTGAATTGGATTGTTTGTTTTTCTGATATTGAGCTGCATGAGCTGTTTGTATATTTTGGAGATTAATCCTTTGTCAGTTGCTTCATTTGCAAATATTTTCTCCCATTCTGAGGCTTGCCTTTTGGTCTTGTTTATGGTTTCCTTTGCTGTGCAAAAGCTTTTAAGTTTCATTAAGTCCCATTTGTTTATTTTTGATATTATTTCCATTACTTTAGGAGGTGAGTCAGAAAGGATCTTGCTGTGATTTATGTCAAGGAATGTTCTGCCTATGTTTTCCTCTAAGAATTTCATAGTGTCTGGCCTTACATTTAGGTCTTTAATCCATTTTGAGTTTATTTTTGTGTATGGTATTAGGAAGTGTCCTAATTTCCTCCTTTTACATGTAGCTGTCCAGTTTTCCCAGCACCACTTATTGAAGAGGCTGTCTTTTCTCCATTGTATATTCTTGCCTCCTTTGTCAAAGATAAGGTGGCCATAGGTGCATGGGTTATCTCTGGGCTTTCTCTCCTGTTCCACTGATCTATATTTCTCTTTTTGTGCCAGTACCATACTGTCTTCATTACTGTAGCTTTGTAGTATAGTCTGAAGTCTGGGAGCCTGATTCCTCCAGCTCCATTTTTCTTTCTCAAGAATGCTTTGGCTATTTGAGGTCTTTTGTGTTTCCATACAAATTATAAAATTGCTTGTTCTAGTTCTGTGGAAAATGCCCTTGGTAATTTGATAGGGATCGCATTGAATCTGTAGATTGGTTTGGGTAGTATAGTCATTTTCACAATGTTGATTCTTCTAATCCAAGAACATGGTATATCTTTCCATCTGTTTGTATCATCTTTTTGATTTCTTTCATCAGTGTCTTATAGTTTTCTGCATACAGATCTTTTGCCTTCTTAGGTAGGTTTATTCCCAGGTATTTTATTCTTTTTGTTCCAATGGTAAATGGGAGTGTTTCCTTCATTTCTCTTTCTGATTTTTTGTTGTTAGTGTATAGGAATGCAAGAGGTTTCTGTGCATTAATTTTGTATCTTGCTACTTTACCAAATTCATTGATTAGCTTTAGTAGTTTTCTGGTGGCATCTTTAGGATTTTCTATGTATAGTATCATCTGCAAACAGTGACAGTATTACTTCTTCTTTTCTAATTTGGATTCCTTTTATTTCTTTTTCTTCTCTGATGCCATGGTTAAAACTTCCAAAACTATGTTGAATAATAGTGGTGAGAGTGGGCACCCTTGTCTTGTTCCTGATCTTAGAGGAAATGCTTTCACTTTTTCACCATTGGGAATGATGTTGACTGTGGGTTTGTCATGTATGGCTTTTCTTATGTTGAGGTAGGCTCCCTCTATGCCCACGTTCTGAAGAGTTTTTATCATAAATGGGTGTTGAATTTTATCAAAAGATTTTCCTGCATCTGTTGAGATTATCATATGGTATTTTGTTTTTTTGTTTGTTTTTTTGCAGTATGCAGGCCTCTCACTGTCGTGGCCTCTTCCATTATGGAGCACAGGCTCCGGACGCACAGGCTCAGCGGCCATGGCTCACGGGCCCAGCTGCTCCATGACATGTGGGATGTAGGATCTTCCCAGACCGGGGCACAAACCCGTGTCCCCTGCATCAGCAGGCGGACTCTCAACCACTGCGCCACCAGGGAAGCCCTATCATATGGTTTTTAAGGGTGGATGAACCTTGAAGACATTATGCTAAGTGAAATAAGGCAGGACAAATGCCATATGATTCCACTTATATGACATGCCTAGAGTAGTCAAATTCACAGAGACATGGGGTAGAGCAGTGGTTGCCAGGGGCTAGAGAGAAAGGGTAATGGGGAGTTATTGTTTAATGAGTAGAGAGTTTCAGATGAGGAAGACGAAAAGTTCTGGAAATGGATGGTGGTGACGATTACACAACTATGTGAATGTAGTTAATGCCACAGAACTACACACTTTAAAATGGTTAAAATGATAAATGTTATATATATTTTACCACAATAAAATATTTTTAATAATTCTAAAAAAAAAAAAAGCATTTCAGATGATGAGCTCTTACAGAGTAAATCACACATTACAATGTAGTTAACCCTCAATCTGTCTGAAGCTCATAAAGATAAAGTGCAGCTCAGATTCAGCAAATAGTAGACAATCCCAAATTCTTAATAACTCAGACATTCTGCTTAATTTGAGAATGTGTGACTGGGTGATTTTTACTTTTTGTCTTGGGACCATCTTCATCAGTAGGATTGGCCTACAGAAGTACTGAATTGCCTGAGTATGCACCACTGACAGCAACTGGTAGCAGAGAGATTCTGGTCTAACTTAGGACTTCCAATGAAAGAATGCACAAAGTACATAATCCACAGACTGATAATGTGGAGGAGGAGGGAGCTGTTAGATTGGATAAGCCAGGGTCATGTCAGTGGTGTTCACAGCTGCAAATCTGAGACCCAGAACATGCCTTTATGTAGTAGACATTTAGTAAATGTGTTGATTAAGTGAAAACAATGAGTTAATTAATTAATTAATTAGCCAAGATCTCCAGTTTCAGCCTTAAACTGGATGTCCACATGTTTGGGCTGGTCGGGAAAGCATAGGGTATATTATACCTGAATTCTATTCATTTGTGGGACTGAGAAATAATTTGGGGAAATAATTCTGCTACAAGTCAAACATGTAAGCTTGACTCAGTAACAATGTTTCAATCATCAGAGAATGGAAGAATGATTTTGAGAACATTGGGTTTTGTGTTACTCAAAACTGTCTTCCATCCCAACACCCAGTCTTGCTGTGAGCCATAAGGAGAGAAGAAGCCATATGGAAAAGCTAAATTCACTAAAATGTCTATAACATGTTGGAAGCTCTCATCAAGACCAAAGATGGGCTGGGAGGTGATTTAAAGTGTAGCAGGATGGGTGATGGCTTGAGTTGGCACCAATGGCTTTAGCAGAAATGGCAGGCATAAGGCTGCACCAACAGCTTTCAAGAGAAAGCTTTGAGAGTGACTAGAAATTACACTTGACACAGACTTCAGTGCCCTCAAAATGGGCACCAGTGAAAACATCATTTGTAAAACACCTACATATAGTTTCATGGATTTCCAAGTTTCCCAGAGTTGAAATCTAAAAGGATGTTAACAAATATGAAATCCCAAAGAGTTTCAGAAATATTTGAAGGAAATTTTGTGGAATCCTGGAGGTGAATGAAGGCGAAACCTAAATAATTATTGTCTGTTATCATCATTGTGCCCCTAGGTTGATGTTAACAAAGATGGCACACTTACACTTGAACACTGTGACTAAGAAGGTTAATGGGCTCATTCTTGTTGGCACAGAGCCATCAAGAAAAAAAAGAAAAGGATCACACTTCCCAGTCTCCTTTGTAGCTATGAATGACCATATGACTCTGTTCTAGCCAAAGAATATGCGCAGAAGTAAAATATGTCCCCCTAGTGGATATTTGACAGGTCTGAAGTCATTTTCATTGACACTACTGGGGGTAAGGGGGATGCTACTGGCATCTAGGGGGTTGAGGCCGGGGATGCTGTTAAACACCCTACAATGCACAGAACATCCTTCCTCAGCAAAGAATAATCTGCCCAAAATGTCAATAGTGCCAATGTTAAGAAACTGATTTAAAGAAAAGAGACATATCCTCCCCTTCTTTGCCCCTTCCACTGGAATTGGGACATAGTAATGACCCATGTTGGACCATAGAGCAACACCCTGGAAAAGACAGAGCCACACCCTGGTCCTTTCCAATTTCACAGTGCAGAACCACTATACCATTTCAGACTTTAAACAAGAGTGAAATACACTTCTATCTTGTTTAATATACTGTTATTTTGAGTCTTTATTTCATGCACCTGAAACTATATTCTAACCTAAACAGAAACTAAACTTAACTGAAAGTCCTTATCAGGTAGAATGCCAAAAAAGAGAGAAGAACAAAATTAAGGGTGGCAAAAATCCTTTCTTTGCTCTTTACCTTCTATTTCCCCATTTATCCAGAAACAAAATTTCCTTTGGCAAAATCCTCCAAGCCTGAGTCTCTGCCAACTCAGCTGAGTGGGAAAGATCCCACCCCCACCCCCACCCCCCTGGAGGACACTAATTGACTTAAGCAAAACCTCACAACCCCAACTCCTTGGCCATGGTGACCAGCTCGCAGGAAGAGAAGCTTTCACTCTTCCACTGGATTTTGTAGGTGAAGATATGAAGATTAGAAATGCTGCCACCATCTTGTCTCATTAAAGAAGCAACCCAAAAATGAAGCTGCCACACCAAGGAAGAAAGAGTTGAGAGGTGATGAGAAACCCTCATATGATCTCCCACATCAAACTGCATCTATGACAAGACTTACCTCTGGCCCTTTCAAATATTTGAGCCAATAAATGTTTTGCTTACACAAGTTTGAGTTAATTATTTTGTCACATACAACTGAAAGATTTCTAAGAGACACAGAAAGTTTTATAGTAGAAAAAAATTCTGATAAGAGAAGGTTCACATTTCAGACCTTTTCATTTTACTCAAGGGTTAGGACATCATGTGCAAAGTTTCCTGTAGCAGGAAAACAACTGCAACAGAAGTTTTGCCATTGCCTCATGTATGTGTACTGGGGGAAGTGGGTGTGAATAGATTCGAATCACCAATGTTTCTTGGTGTGATATATACCTCATAGACTTTAGTCTACTACTTTCATGTATGACATACCTGCTTCTCTTCCCCATACTTAACTTACCCAGGTATCTAAATAATCAGACTGGAGAGGGACTCTATTCTCTTTCTTGTTGTTACTTTTGTGATTAGTTGTTAGTCAAGGCTAGAGATGTTTAGCAATCATTCTGATTATGTTTGATTGCTCAATATCCCTAGGAATCATAAACTATCAGCCTATGTAAATAGACTTTTATATTTGGGTTTCTTAAACTTCCACTTCATCTGTCTTGCTCTTCTTCCTCAGTTCCAGGTTCCTATCTTTACTAAGCATTGCCTAGGAACTTCTTTTGTGCTCAACAAGTTATGGACTTTAAGAGAATTTTAGGAGAAAATTCATGTTCCCAAGACTCAACTACTCTAATAATAGGATGTTAGGAAGGAGCGATGGCAGGTGATATTGTCAGTGTTTTCAGACTAGAAGGGCTTGATCACTCGAATCAGACAATGAATATGCTTCTGTCTATGATAAGAGTTTTAGTTCCCTGGTTGTCCTGTATTTTTACAGGTAGTAGTCAACCTCTGTGGTTATTCTTGATTTTCATATATTTCAGTGGTCATATTGCTCTTGATTCTAATGTGTGGAGAACATTGTTGCCCCAGGTCTAGCCTATAGTTGATATAATAACCATGATTTAATGGCTCTGTAACCTCTGGAAAGGTATATAAACTCTCTGTGACCCAGTTTCTTCCCTTTAAAATGAGAAGAGATGGAAATAATGGTATTGAGTACCACTGATAATTGCAGTGTTTCATTTCAAAGAGTCATATCTTAAAAACCAAAAGCTTTGGAATTTTACCAATCCACTGTCCAGGGGTTTATTTTTTTAAAAAATACCTAGAGAGCTTTCAGGGATGGTACAATTCCATCTAAGACTTGAGGCCAAAGAACAGTTGCAAATGGATAAACCTTACAACTTTCATACACCAGATATGCAATGGAACTGACTACCACATTTTTCATAAACAATTCAAGTGAGGATTTCTTACCTGGCAGAGCAGCTATCTTGAAATTTTTATTAAACTACACTGACTTTTGCCTAGGGCCTTTGCACACAGTGTTCTCTCTACTTGGAACATTCTATCATCTCTCTGCCCTGCTCTTACCCATACTTCCCATGAGACCTCAATATATCTCATATTTTCCCATGAGAGCTGAAGGATCAGCTCTCACCCTAGACATCACTTTTTGTGGGAAACCTTCCCTAACCACCACCCTACCTAATCTAACCATCCCACAGTTTTCTTCCCAACTATGGTCTTTATAAAACTGGACTTAAGTTGTCTATTTACTATTTACACAAGAGTATAAGTTCCATGAGGACAGGGATCTTATTTGTTATATACAAAATCTAAGTGCTCAATAAATACGCGTTGGGGAAAAAAAGGATGGGAAAGACAGATTGATGGATAGTTGAATCTTAGGAAGGATGAAAAGATTGGTACAATGAATTTCCTCATGGTTGCCCCTTGCAAATCTGAAAAATGACAGACCCACCTACTATTGCAAAGCATTTTTTTTTTTTTTTTTTTTTTTTT
>NW_020173114.1:1635770-1658685 GCF_003031525.2 Neophocaena asiaeorientalis asiaeorientalis
TTTTTTGCCGTACGCGGGCTTCTCACTGCCGCGGCCTCTCCCGTTGCGGAGCACAGGCTCCGGACGCGCAGGCTCAACGGCCATGGCCCACGGGCCCAGCCGCTCCGTGGCACGTGGGATCCTCCCGGACCGGAGCACGAACACGTGTCCCCTGCATCGGCAGGCGGACTCTCAACCACTGCGCCACCAGGGAAGCCCGCAAAGCATTTTTAATTTTCAAAGTATTTTCTTTATATTACTTTCCTGAGTGAGAAAGAAAACAAAGGACAATCTATCTTTAACATGTAAGTGTAAAGATTGCTTAAAATATAAGAAAGTGCAGAGAGTTTTAAATGACTTAAGAAAACATAGCTGTATGGAAATCTAATTTTCTGAATTCTAGCTCTGTATTTGTTTTGTTTTTCCACATTCCTCTCCAGGCTTTGAAGCAAGGGCTTGAGAATAAAAAAGGCCACTGAGAAACCCGAATAGTGTGACTCTCTATTCACAATAAGAACTTATTCTACTGCCATCTTAATATCTTCAATCATTTGCATTAGTAAAAATGAAGATATACTCAATGATGATATCAAGAAAACAAATGAGGTTAATTGAATATGACCAACCTGTAAACGTATATGATTGCTTGGACTGCACACAATGGCTATGTGTTTTGCATATTGTTGTTTTCTAAGGGGCTGTAGATTGCAGTTTTGATTAATTGTACTAATTCTCGGACTTAAGAGTCAAACTGAGAGCTGTGTAATTCTTAGGCCCTTTCATGTCCTTTATAAACCTTCTTTGGAGGTCTTGAAAATGACTTTCAAAAACTGAAATTAATTTTCTTTCTAATCCCCTAGAGATCAATGCAGTGAATTTCATCATGCCATGATGATTAAAAATGCTGAAATGAGTCATGATATAATTAGGAATTTCTTTGTGCAAATCAAGCTCCATGAACTATATCTAACACTGATTCCGTTTATAAAAATCATTCTGTTCCTCCTGATGCAGAAGACAAATTTTGGCAAGGAGACATAAAAATCTCATAACTTTAAATATATTTATTAATCGGTCAATTTCTTTAAATGGTACTAAAATATCTCAGTAAATTGACAGCTTATGCAAAGGCATAATAGCAGAGAACAAGGAATACAATGAGAACTTCAGGAAAGCCAGTATGGCTGAAACGTGTAACAAAATGAAGAAACATTTACTCTCTTAGCAGCTGGTAGAATAATTCCTCTAGGAGCTTAACACAATATTTTTAAATAAACTGTTTAATAAGCTACTTGGGATGAGAGGTGAGACTACAAGGGACATATTCAAACTAAAAATAGTGGCACTAAGCAAGAATGGAATCTAGAAATAGAAGGGCACTTTGTTTTGTTGAGCCCTTGGATGGAGTTGAGAATGTACGTTTATAATCAGGGGCTGGGGCAAAACCAAATTTCTCAGTATAATAAAGGGATGAGTGTAAAGAGCTGGGGTAGGGGGCAGGCATGATAGGTAGATCCTATCAGGTAGATCCAGGAAGACTGTATACCTTGGGGGAAAAGTAGAGACAAAGAAAAAGAAAGTTCCTAAGAGTGCCACAGCAGAAAAGAAACTTTGGGGAAAAAATGTCAAATGGTGAATTGGAGGTTGTTACTATACCACATATGATAGAATATTCCCTCATCTCCCCTGTGAATTCTGTGTTTCTCACTAGGACTTTTGTAAAAATGGATTTGGTAACAGAATGTGAAGACATGTAAGAGTTCTATGTCCACATGGGTGTAAGATAAAAACAAAGGTTGCTTTTATAGAGGAGACAGCTGGCCTCTGGGCTTCTATAAATTGTAAGAGGACAGTGAGAAGGAATGAGTCTGGAAGAATAAGCAGGGTGATTTTATGAGAGATCATGTGAGCTATCTAAAAATGTGTGCATCTTATCTCAGGGCAAATAGGGAACAGTTAAAAAGATCGAAGCAGAAGAATGACATCATTAGGTTTGTAGTTTAAAAAGATTAGCAGCAACTCAGAGAATGGGGTAGAGGAAGCAATGATAGAGGCAAAGAAAAGTTACAAAGCTTTGCAGCAATCCAGACAAGAAATGTTAAAGCCTTGTACTGGTAGCAGTGGAAATGGAGAGAACTGGACAACTGGACATATTAAAAAGTTAGAGTCAGTGGATCTTGATGATTGACTGGATGAGAGGAAATGGGTGATCAGCCTCCCTGGTTTGCCCAGGACTGAGGGATTCCCAAGATGTGAGATTTCCAGTTTTAAAATGGGGACAACTCCAGGCAAGCCATTCCAGTTTCCATGGATGTGGGACCCTTTACACTAAAACCCAGAAAGTCCTGGGAAAACTGAGAAGAATTAGTTACGCTAATGGGAGTTGAAGTTGTGGATGAGTGAGGATAACAGCTAATTTCTGGCTTGGGAATGGAGCTACCAGTCACTGACACAGGGAAGGCAGGAATAGGAACAAATTCAGTTGGGAAGAAAGCACTGAATTTCATTTAGGGGCATGTTTCAGGAGCCTATAGGACATTAAAGAGAGAATATGGAAATATCCAGTAGACAATTAGAAACATCTAAAAATCTAGTACTCAAGAAAGAAAGTTGAATTTAAAATATAGTGTTGGAAGTTACTGACATATAGATGGCACTTGAAGCTATGTGAATGAATGATACTGCCCAGGAATAGTTTATACCAGAGAAGAAGAGAAGAGGAGAGGAGGGAAGAGAAAGAGAGGGGATAGAAGGGGAGGGGGCTGAAGACAGAACCCTGGGAAACATCAAGACATATTTACAAGACATATAAAAGGTGACTGAGATGGAGCAGCTACAATGGCAAGATAAAAACTAAGAGTGCGCTGTCTAGAATTCAGGGCAAGACAATGTTGGAAGGAGGTAAGGTAAGTGTCAAGTGCTACAGGCAGATCAAGTAAGATAAAGACTGAAAATTATCCTTTGGATTTAAGAATAACAGATCATTATTGATCTTGGTGAAAGCACTTTTAGAGAAATGGTAGAGAGAATCTAGACTGAGGAATGAATGGCAGATAAGAGAACAGAGATAAAGAGTAAAAAAAAGTCTATTTCAAAAAGTTTCAAAGGAAGAGAGATATAAGTGGAATGGATGGAGGAAGATGTGGGATTGAGGATAACTTTTTTATAATCAGTATGTTGGCCCACGTCCTCTAGGAAACAGAGCCTGAAGTAAGGATTAAAACACTTTTCTTTATTTGTGAAATGTGAGTCCAGGGAAGTAAGGGTAAGGAAAGTGGGAAATAAGACAAGGAGAGATGCAAAGCAATGTGATGAGCTGCTTGAAGAACTGATTGCCAATTTATAATGATCCACAAAGAAACATGGGCTGCTCAGCAGGTATATCTACAGGGCTTTTTGAAAGGCTGTTAGAAGAAATCACACCTCAGAGTTGTCTGCAAAGGGGAAAGATTTGGGAATTTATTTTATCCTTTCCTACTCTTGAATCTCAATGGTGAAGTTTCATCCCATAGGCAACTTACTCCTTCACATTCCAGGCTATATCATCTGGCCTTCGCAGTCATCAGGAAGTTAAATCCCATGCCCATAGTATAGTTTTTAACCCGATCTGAATGAAACATTAAGGGCACCCTGGAACAGAGGACTCAGTGTGTGAGCCAGGAGAGCCAGGCAGGCCTAAGGCTCCAACTCAGACTGCAGCCTGTTCAGAGAATTCAGCAAAGGAGAGTAAAGGTGCTAATGATGGCAGTGGTAACAGCGAGGTCCAGGAGCAAGCAGTGTCTTTGTAAAGAAAGTAACCAGGAGAATCTGAGAAGGTGCCCAAGGTTTGTGTTTGAGTTAGTAGAAAAGATTTAACACATTTAAATGTCATTGGGATGGAATCAATAAGAAGAGATTGAAGGTACAGGAGAGAAGGTATCTCTTTGACTGAGAGGTTTGGGTATTAAGAAAAAAGTAGGTGGAGATAGAATTAATTTCACAGGGAAGGTGAAAGGAGATTGTAAATTCCCCACATAAACTCTATTAAATTACCTCAGTCCTGGAGCATATTTATTTAGTGCTCACCTCCCTGATACTATTTGAACTGGGCACCAAGGAAAAAATCTACACTATAATCCACCAACCTTAATCTAGTCTTCCTCTGCCTTTAGAAATCATATGTAATTTAAAGTCCTGCACTCTTTGGGGGCAGAGACAAAGATATAAGGTGGAATAAGTTACATAATCAAATGTCAGAAAACTAACAACCTGGATAATGTCATCAAGGAATAAGGAATGGCACACTTTCCTGGGAAGGCCCCCTTGGGGAAAGATTGGAGAGGCTGGCAGTGCACCATCATTTAGGCTTTAAGCATTTCTGTAGGACGTGGGTGCTGATCTTACTTTGTCATCTATTGATTGTATCTGCCAAAATTATTGAAACTTTTTAAGTCTTAGTTTCCTCTTCTGCAAAATGGAGATGACAATAACAATTTCTAGTATTTTGCACTGGTGAATTAAATAATATATGATAGGAAAATACTTTGCTTAGCACCTGGAACATGCTAGGTATTATTATTTATGGAACCTAAAGCTATGTTAAGTATTGGGGATACCATGATGAACAAGTCACAGATCCCTAAACTGGATAACCTTGTCAAGGAGGTAAAAAGGTTCATACATGGAAACAGATCATTGATGAAGAAGTCTCCGCACTCCCTGCTTCTGCCCCACTCTTGACACCCCTGCCCTGGCTCTAAACACATAGAAATTCTGGACACAATTTAACAAAAATGGCAAACTTTAAATGCATAGATAAGTTGTGAGCAAGAAAGAAAAACTATCTAGGGGTTAGAAATAAAGACAGAATTCAAAATGAGAGCTGTAAGCAGAAACTGAAACCAAAACTTCACAAGGTAATTAGAAAAAAAAAAAAAAAAAAGAGGCCTGGGGGCTGGGTCTTTAATACCTACCTGAGGGACAGAGATGTCTAAGCCTCAGATACCTGACCTCGGGGACCTGGGCCTGAGCTACATGCATGAGCCTAGGAGTGAGGAAAGCAACTCACCATGTGACATGGACCTCGAATAGGTTCATCTATGCTAGAGGCAGTTCTCTCTGTGGTGCAGGAGATTAAAAACTTCTAAGAAATATTAAATCCATGGTCTAAGCTGCACAGAGGCATGTGGTCTGAATTCAAACTACCTATATGGTGAGGTATCCTAAGCTAGGAAGTTGACATAAAAAACCTGGTCCAGAACAGATGGAACTCTTAAAAGTAAAAGCAAACTTGAAACTGTTCATAAGAAGCTCTCCAGGACCCAGGATTCCTATGAAAAACAACTTGCACAAAGAAACAATCCACATTAAAAAAAAGAAAAAAAAAACAGGATTTTTATCTTTAAGAACTAGAGAAAAATAAAAATCTGAAATAAACTTCAAAATAAATGAAGGGTTTAAAATTATAAAAGAAGAATATAATAAGGCAATAAAAGAACTGTGCTTCTATAAAACAACAGATAGACTTTTTAAGATAATGAAATAAAAATTCTGGGAGTGAAAAATACAAGCACTAAAATTAAATACTTAATGGATAGGTTGAAATGTAAAGTAGACACAGCTGAAGAGAGAACTGATGAATTAAAAGGTAGAACCGAGAAAATCACTCAAAATGCAGTTTAGAGAAAAAATAGATGAAATACATGAAAGCAGAATTAAGAGAAATTATGGATAAAGTGAGAAATTCCAACAGACAGTCAATAGAAATTTCAAAAGAGTGAGAATCAGAAAGATGTAATATTTGAAGATAAAATGGCAGGAAATGTTTTAGAACTGAAGAAAGATCCATGTATCGAATATGAATGGTATACATACCATTTTAGTGTGTGTCTCAACCTTGTCCGTCTCAGCCTTACAGTCTCTTTGAACTACTACTGCAGTGATTGACTTCATGCAGACACAACCCTTACCTCATCCCCATGTTGCACACTTCTCACTTGTTACCTTGAGGCTTCTGTATTGATATCAAAGCCCAGGTGCTACAGTACCCATACATGCACACCCCATGAATGAAAGGGAATTAACACTACATGGGGTGAATCTCTGACATCAGCTAAGTTGTATGCTTATCAAGAATCAATTTGTGGTGTGTTTTCATTACTAATTGCTCTACTGAAATAAAAATTTTGTAAACTGATGAAGTATGTGTGAGAAAAAAGAGAGAAATTTCTTTAATGAAATTTAAGTGGAATGCTTTGGTAAGACTAGATAAAAGCAGTTGCTAAAAAAATTGCTGTCATCGTAAGTGTAGGTGAGATAAGCATAAAAGATTGGGGGAAAAAATTAAAATCTTAAGGGATAGTACACTAAGATTGTTTTGCAAGTATCTTTAAACTTTTCTTTGGCTTTCAAGAAAGCAAAACTGGAAATCACAGGCAATGCATTACAGTTATGGTTGTAGCAAAAACAAAAAACAAAGAAAAAACTTAGAACAAAATAAGGTCTTAACCTAACATCAAAATATTGGTGCATATATGTACATCTTTGGGTTTTAATATAAAGTAAAATGTTAATGTATCATTTTGAATGATTCCCTACTTTAACTGACTCTTTAAAGTGATTACCATTCTCAGTAGCCTTCCACTATACACCACTTCCATGCTTATCTTCCAAATGTTGTGTTTGTTTCCCAAATCCAACCAATAAACTAAACCCTGTGGTTTAACAAATTCTACATAACTTTACCTAACTTAATTTTCCAATTTTATTTTCTAATTGTATACCTTAACTTTAGCTCAGTTAGACCTATAATTCTCTGAACACATGCTCTAATGTTAAGCTCCTGCTAGTCTCTTTAACTGGAAGAAAAGGAAAGAGAGAGGGAAACAGAAAGAAAAGAAGGGAAGGAGGGAGGGATGGGGAGAGACAGGAAGGAAGGAAGGGAGGGAAGGAGAAAGAGAGGGAGGGTGGAAGGGAAAAAGGATTAGCTGGATGAGCTAATTTCATCCCATCACAGATGCCCTGGGACAGATGCTCCCAGGGCATCTGTCCTCCCACTCAGCTCTAGCTACCCCACTTATTACATACATCAAAATCTATGGATTCACAGTAATGTGCTAAAGTGCTATTAAATGTGGCAAGTATAGGGAATACATCAACCCATGAAAGAGTATAAGTGAAACCAATCTTGTGAAAGAAAGCAGAATTCAAAAATTCTATAAATAGAATGTAGGTAGCTAAACTTTAAAAGGACGGATGTAAATTTTGAGTGATGTAAAGAGCTAATGTTCATTTGCCTGTTTTATTCTATAAATTTGCTTCAGTTCACAATCAAAAGAAATTTATAAACATATACAAAATCTACAAGATGAGATTCATTGTGAAGAGAATTAAAGGAAACTAAACCACTCTGAATTGGGAAGGAAATTCCCAATTCACAGTACCCTCTATTAGTTTATAGCTAGTTGAGCCCCAACCAGGAAGTTCTAGAACAACCAACAGACTATGTGATTTCAAAATAATTTCTAAATTAACAAATACTTAAGCTTTTGAGTCTCTTCACTTCTTTCTTACTCCTGACCCAAGAGAGAATTAATAATTTGATTATTTTCCCAATTTTTGTATTACATTTCTGCCTTTTATTTTTTTCATTGATTCAATGAAGTTTTTCTTAAAAGTGACAGAATTATAAAAACTCTAAGCTGGAAATGACCTTGGGCTATTATCTTCCATTTCCCTACTTTCAGACAACATCACAATAATGCTATCCCAGGCAGATGAAGAGCTATGTTATTTTTTAAACCTCCAGAGAAGATTCTAAAATCTCCCAACATTAACACCTCTCACTGTCAGGAAATTCTTCCACATATAATCTAAGTCTCTCATGCTGCTGTTAAAATCAGTTTCCACTTGGCAGAGCTGAGTCGACATTGAGAACAGCTGGTCTTCAGCCTCTGTAGAAATTCTTCATTTGCTGCCACTGTAATGTAATGAGATTGAATTTTCTGTATAACTTTGATTTAGTCCTTAGCTTATATCCTTCTCCAAGTTGATTAACCTCAGTTCCCCAACCTCTCCAGAGAGTTCTTTCATACTCTTACCCGTATTCTCACTTCACTTTGTAAGCTTCTCTACCAGAACATTATCACAATTTAGTGTAATCATATGTTTGCAGGACTGTCTCCCCACGCCTCTTCCTGTCTTATTTGTGTGCCTATCTCTGTGACTGACATATAATAGGTCCTCAATAAATGACTATTGAATGAATCAATGAAATGGCATACAGATAAACCATTTTCTTCCAACTGTTCAGCCATGGTTGTGGCCATCTTGTGTTAGCTAAGTTTCTTTTGATAACAAGTCATAGAAACCAACTCTAGTAGTATGAGCAAAAACAGGGAATTGGTTGCAGGAATACTGGAATATCTTACAGAATCTAAGGAAGAATTAAACCAAGGCTCAGAAAGGGTAGGAGCTAGGGCAACTCCATGTATTTCTTCTGTAGGAGGCTGTGGGCTTTTCTCTCAGAGCACTGCAATGTGTCTCAGCTACCAACAACTTCCAATAACACTGATGCTCTTCTAGCAACATTTCCAGTTCATGGGAGAAACAAACTGATGGGCTCGCCTTAGGTGAGATGACAGAGCAGAAACAATAAGCCATGGTCCAGGGGACACTTTCCTAACATTGAGATGGCTGTCAGGGTGGGGGAAAAGAGAGGCCCTATCTGTGCATCTTGGCAGCTCCTCAGAGAAGGGGAACCCTGCACTGTGGATCCACCACAAGAGGTGTCCACTCAGGCTCATTGTCACTGTTGAATTCTTGTGAGGATGTCACAGCTAAATAAATAAGATAATTCAACCTTAACTTTTCCTTTTCAACTATTTTCTTTAGGCCTGCTGGTACCAAGATTTAAGAAGGTAAAAAGTTGTCTTACTGTGTTGGAGTGTAAATTTCCTTTGCACTATGGATCAGTACTTGAGTTAATGACAAACATTATCACAAGATTTACGGCACACAGAAAAAATCTTCCTTTCTGAAATACGATTCAATTTATGCATCATTGAATTGGTAACAGACTCATACATGAAATACTGAATAGCAAGGAACAAAGAGGTAATGGCCAAAGCCCCAAACATGCTCCAGTTGTCTCGGTATGCCGGCAGTATCCTGTCTTGAACTTCCTCAATAGCATACCTGCCAAAAAGACCCTGGAGAAGGAGAGAAGGAACAATGGGTCAGCTACATGACAGTAACACTCTGCAGTGATTCAGGAGTTTTCCATTTAAGTCCGATTCTTTCATACCTCTTACCCCATTTTGTAACTGAGTTAAACACCTATGATAGATGAAAATTAGCCACCAATTCTTTCTATCTAGCCTCATGAAGTGGAGGAAATTTCCCCATCCCTTGAATAGGGGCTGGCCTTGAGATTTGATCTGACTGAATGAGGAGGAAGTGACATTGCGAGAATTACAAGCCTAGGCCTCAAGAGACCTTGTGAACACGCCAGATAAGAGGATAGGAAACCATGTGGAAGTTTCCAGATTTGAGGGGTGGGGGGGATGCAGACACAGATAACATACATCACAAAACTCACAGCTAATTTCAGACTGTAATAAGAAAACAGAGATCCAATAAGTCATTTATATTAAATATATATTTACAAGTACCTCTTGCCTTTTATTTTGTATGACACAAATCTATAATCTTCCTTCAAATTTTTTTGATATTTTTTTTTCTTAACCCATCAAATTTATAAGCAAGTTAAGCTTGGTTTCCTAACATTTTGGAATGATGCTCATACTTAGAATTTGGCTAATTCAGGATCATTCTTCTCCAGGTTATTTAAGACATTCAGACAGTCTATAAAATCTTTTTCCAAATGTAAGACCGTTTTCAAAATTCTTGCAACTCTTTTTGCATCATTTACTGAGAGAATTAAACTTACGTTTTATATGTTTCCAGTTCTGTTCTCCTGAGTGAGTTATCTGAAAGTTAACTGGGTAGTTGAAATCTATGGTCCATCTCCCTGGATGTGGAGATTTGGCCTTGTTCCACTTCATCTTCCCTGACTTCCTGATTTGGAGATCTGTCACAAGACCCTGCTGTGAGATCTTTATTCTGTTTTCCTTTTATCTTTACCCAGAGACTTTCAAGAATTCTTTGTTCCTCTTACTTCCATAGATACTTTGGTATTTGAATACTTCCTATGTCTCATCCTGCTAGAGAGAGAAGTTTATGGATGCTTAGTTTGAATATGGAATGAGAGCTGGGATACTTCATAATTAGCACAGAAGCCAGCCTAGAAATTCCCACAGCTAGCCATATCATATACCCTTCTGTACTCATTATTTTTACTATGTTTTTTGATAATATTCTGCTTCTCAAAGACTAAATGAGTCACAGTTTCTAGCCTTAAAAAAATATTCATTTTATATGGCTCTACCTTTTATTCATTTTTAATCTAATACCTTTATTGTCCTTATGTCGGTTTCCGGTTTCTGATTTTCCTCTCTCCCCTGATGACTATTGGGTTCTCTATACCTCACTTTCTCTACTCCCCTTTCTTTAAGTCTAGCTTCTCTTTTTACCTCAGAAAAGAGATAATAATCACTCTGATAAACAGTAGACAGAAAACTAAATTCTATGGAGCAAGAGTTAGAAGATTATTTTAAGAGATTTCTTCATTCCTACTATTTTTCAGGCACCAGTATACTAGGTGCCTCTATTCATATTCACCACTTGCCCTTCTAAAAGAAATAATGCTTTTCTGGAAGGTAGGGGAGAGGGTGGGAGGGTGCTCCATAACAAGATCAGAACATTATTGCCTGAAAACATCAAAAAGAAACTCTAATCCTTTTTATAGGGAGTTTACACTGAGGGGAGGGGAGAGAAAGACAAATATTTGATCCCATTTTTCAAAAAGCACTTATTGAGCACCTTGGTAATACAGTTTACATCTTCATGCCTCAGTTTCCAACATGTTTCACGTAAATTATCTTATACGTGAGGTAAGTAGGCAGATAATAAATGAGTTGTACACGAAACACTTTAATACACTATATAAATGCAAGAAAAAATATTTCCATTTTACACATAAGCAAGTGGGGGTCTCAGAGAAGTTGTGAGACCTATCTAATCTGATACGCCTGCTCTCCTGACCACCATAAACTTCTGCATCACACTCTCCCACTGTGAGTCTCCTCTGTGCAAATGTCTGACTTGAAAGAGTTTACGAATCAGTTATGGGAAAATGAAGTACACATAAAAGAACAAATAACATCACCATCACCACTACCACCATCATCATTTAGTGATTACCTTGTGCCAGGCATTGTTTTACTTGCAACTATTCATTTAATCCTCTCGGAAATCTTGTTAGATAGGCATTATTTTTATCTCAATGTAGGGTAGAAATAATTAAGGTGCAGAGAGGTTTAGCAACTTGACTGAAGGCACCAGGATAGTGAGCGGTAGCATCAGGATTTGAAGTCAGTTGCCTGTCTCCAGAGTCTATATGTCGGACCACTATACTCCACTGCTTTTCTACAAAACAATATATGGAATTCCATATTCATGATAGAATGAGTGTGGTAGAGTGTCAGACAAATTCATGTTGGGGAAAAGAAAGAGAAACGGTGGTGGGGAGGAGAAAAGAAGGAAGGGAAGGAGAAAGGAGAGGGAGGGAGGGAGGAAGACAAGAATTTGTCTCACAAAAAAACCAGTATAGAACAGAAATTTAAGTTAAGATTTACTTAACTGGAAGAAGCTAAGAAAATATCATAAGCAGAAAAGAAAAAGAAAGTCGGTGCTTGGCATTTTCAGGAACTGCCAATGGAACCATTCTGACTAAAGCAGAGGATTTAGGTAAGGGCATAATGGAAATTAAGACTGGAGTATTAGGTGTGAATAAGTTGTGACTGGTCTATAATGAAGAACTAACTTCGGACTCCGTAATAAGCAATAGGAAACCACAATGGCTTTTTAGTAAGGGACTAAAATCCTCAAAAATTTGTGTTTCTGTGATAAACAGAACAGATTAGGGAGTGGAAGACACAAGACCTGCGGAGATGAGCAACTCTTGCAGTAGTCCCTGGAGGCGTGAGGTCACAAGGGCTTGAACTAGAGTGATGTGAAGAGGAAGGGAAGGACAGAGAGGCCAAGAGGACATCATTCACAGAGGATTCACAGGTTCTGATGACTGATAGGATGGGGAAAATGGGGATCTCAAAGGTGACTCAAAGCCTGTGTGAATAAGAAAATAATAATGCCATTCATGGGAACAGGGATATTCAGAAGGGAGCTGATTTGGAGACACGTTAGATTTGGACATAGCAGATTTGGGGTGGCAGGATAACACACAAGGGGATACATCCAGGAGTCAATCAACAAATATCTATTGAACCCCTACTTTGTGTTAAGGCAATGTGCTGAAGCCTCGGCTAGTGCTGTGACAAGACAGACAAGGTCTGTATACTCGTGGAGCTTGGGGTATAACCTGGACAGTTAAAGGACTAGGAAGATTTGAAGAAAAGTCAGGGGCAGAGAGGAAGATTTAGAAGCCTACCTATTCAAGGTGGTGACTAGAACCTGGATGCTGGCCTATTTTCTCTTCTTCTCTCTCTGGCTCTTTTTTTATTTCTATTTTTAAACCTTCTAAGAGATTCAGTTATTACTGTGTAACCTTTTACTCCACCAAATGATTTACTATGAAAAGTTGTTTTTCTTCACAGAGAATTAAAAATTTTAAATGCTTACTTAGGAACCCCAAAGAGGCAAGGAGGTATTCCAGGTCAAGAACTTGCTTGAGTTTGCTACAGATAGGAATGATCAGGCTCCCAGTCACAAGCAGCATCGAAAAGAAGAGAAGGAAAGAAAAAGGTAAAAGAGATCATTTTTTTAAAATTCTACACAGCAGTCTATTTGCTGATAAATGAGCTATAGGCCCCTGATGTTGGCCACATGGTCCCCAGGCCAGTGACAACTGTTTGCAGATCATATCTGTGCATGTCATTGGACCTGGGACTTAGTTGCAGAGCAGAGAAACCAAGAGCTTGGCCATTTTTAATGTATGGGTCAGAGATTGCAAATGGTGCCCAAGGGTTAGATTGGCACATAGGCCTGTTTTGTTCGCCCTGCACAGTGTTCTTTTAAAATTTGGTTCAACATTTAAAATTCAGGTTTTGAATTTAGAGGTTAAACACAAAACTCAAGATTTCCAAATGCTCTTGAAAAATCAGAGTACCTGTCAACACTGGGTTAGCTTTTCTGACTGACAATACTGGGATGGAGTTAAGTCAGATCTGTTCTTTTGGACACAGCTCATACCCTCGCACAAGAAATACAGCCTCTGAAATGTGTAGTTCTCTGGGGAAGTTCAGCAAAGGCACTTGCCTGCAGGAGATAGTAGACCAAAGATCTGTGGCCCCATGCTAAACTGACGTACTAGGAGGAATAAAAAATGGAGTTGTTCAATAACCAATAGGGGGCTTTTTCAGGAGAAAGGGGCTTTGGTCATTAACAGCGACACCTCGAGCAAGTAATTTATGTTTTCTGAAACTCAGCTTCCTAATTTGTAAAGTGAAACTAATAAAATTTACCCCCAAAATTCTTGATGCCATTTAGTGAGGCCACGCTACATAAAACACTTAGCGCAGTGCTTAGCTTCAGGTACAAATACAAGCTGGTTTTTCTATATATTTTATTCATGCATGTCTATTGTGCACCTCCTGTGGCTCTATCCCTATACAAGACATCAGAAATATATAAGAATAAACATAGTGCATGTCTTTGAGGAATTCCCTAGTAAGAAGTAAAAGGGTTAGAGAAAAATGTATTAACAAGAGAAAAGAGTTTCTGAAGTGTACAAAACCATCTAAGATGAAAAATTAGAAATAAATGACTGGAAAGAGGCAAAAAAAGTTCAAGACCAGAGTATATGGAAAAATGTCACAAAGGGTGAAAGCAAAAGAATGTTTTAGATTATGTTGAATTTGGAATTTCTAGAAAGAAACAACATTCGTGCTCCACAGAATGAGTATCTTCAAACAACAACTCTGTAACAACTAACCCCTATATCACTTACTACTTACCAGTCACTATTCTAAGTGCTTTATATAAATTAGTTCATTCACTTTGCAGAACAACTTTTGAGATAGGTAAAATGATTTCCCGTTTACAAATGAATAAACAAGGGCCCACAGAGGTCAATAATTTGTCCAAGGTTATCTACTATTAAATGGTGGAGCTAGGATTTAAAACTAGGCATGTCCATAG
Organism: Neophocaena asiaeorientalis asiaeorientalis; assembly: GCF_003031525.2. Classification (NCBI taxonomy): domain Eukaryota; kingdom Metazoa; phylum Chordata; class Mammalia; order Artiodactyla; family Phocoenidae; genus Neophocaena; species Neophocaena asiaeorientalis. Next base: position 1,650,006 of record NW_020173114.1, read on the forward strand.
TCTATGCTCCTAAGGGAATCTGCAAATAGATCCAGGAAGAATGAAGGTATGTTCATGGTAGACACCTTTCCAAGGAAGGTATGTTCATGGTAGACACATTTCCAAAGAAAATATGGTCTAACTTAGTCAACCCAGTGTGCTATTTTCCTGGAATACGTATGCGAATAGCTTTATGGAAACTGTCCTTCTTTTTCTGATAAATTTGCCTTCAGGAAAGTTTGGCTTTAGTGCCACACCATGGTTTTGAAGATTTGAGGAGGAAATTATCAGACTTTGGGAATGCCCAGGAGCAAGCACACCATCTCTGCTTTCCAGGTGAGTGCTGAAATCCTGGGAGAGAAACCTGGATTTGGAAAGTGAATGACTGACTATATAAATAATGTTGCAGGATGGGATCTGGGTGCTGTCACACTTAAGATATTGCAATGAAGAGACCCTCCCTCAGTGGGAACACTTCACTGACTCGGGGAAGCAAGAGATTCCCAAGGGCTTGCCAAATGGATACCTGAATGCTTGTCACAATTCAATTACCCACCAAATCAACACCCAGAAATCCACAAATACACAAAAGGCAGTAATAATACTAGGAAAATTTCACTGAGTATTTATTCTGTGTCAGAGATAGTCCCAAGTGCTTTCCATGCAGTACCTAATTTAACCTCCATGAGAGGGGTAGTATTATTTTCATTTTATGGATGAAGAAACTGAGACACAAAGGCCTCTCTGGCTAATCAGTGCTGGTGTCAGAATTTGAACCCAAGTAGCCTGACCTGGAGCCCATGTTAACCACAGTTTATTACATTCAAGTACACATGTAATCTTTATTTCTAAATACCTTTAAACTAGATTGATATTTTTCACACAACTCAGAACACTTTTTAGGCCTTATTAAAGCCTGAGTCAAATTCATGCTCTTAACTTCAGAAGGGCTGATCTTTCTACTAGCATTTCTCTCCTACTAATCAAGGTTAGCCCTAAATTTTCTTATATTTCCAGGATAATATATGGATTTTAAATGTAGGTATAGACATAGATATCAGTGCTAGTTCCTAGACTGATTGAGGAAGAAATAATTATTTGAAATTTGACTTGGTTAGCAAATACATCTTTAAGTCTATTTAGATTAGGTAGTGATGTTTTCTTTTTACGTGGAATAATTCTTTGTCAATTAAGTGGCATAATAAGATAGTGAGTCTATTAAATGCTTACTAGACCAAAATTTGAATAAAATCTTCGCCATGAAAAACTATTATAAAATCTCTTCACTAAAGTCATAAAGTCTTCACTAAAGTTTACCACTAGATGGAGCAATTAAATTTTATATTTTTCCACTCATGGCAAACCTTTAAGCTTGTTTTGAATTTAGTCTGGATTTTAGGTTACTTATTAACTGCTCTCGTTTCTTTTTCTTTATCGGATGTTTGTACATTTATTATAGTCTCTAGTAGAGAAAATTTAACAAAACTACATTGCTATTAGTGCATTTTATGCTTGTAAACGTAAAGCTTTGTGAGAAAAGATTGATCATAGACAAAAGTTCAGAATTTCAAGCAAAATACATAAGAAATTCAACTTAAACAGACTTTAATATGCTTAATAACTACATCAGCTGCCCTCCTATCTGTAATCTGCTACTGAACAATGTGACCCATCCAGTCAAACCAAGCAAAAAATACCTCTGACCCACCAGAACAAGTGCCACAGGGTTGGTTTGTAGATGGCTTCATGCATCAATGGTTTTGTGTATGCATTAAACAGTGCAGGTCCTGGCTGGAAGAGCCAGGATGCTGTTTGATAGTGTGGCATAGGAAACGCAACAGTTTAGGGCCATTGATTTCTGAGCAATTGAGGGTCATTTTTCTAGACCATGTGTGTTATTCTCTTCCCACCGAAAACCAGAGGAATTATCCATTCATTTAATATTTACTGAGAGACTGCTATGTACTGTACATCATAATCTCCACTGACTTTCATCTCAGAGACAGAACCTTGTCTCAGAATTAGGCTGAGGCTGACTGTGCACTGGAAATTTCAGCATTACGTGGGGCTGTTCTGGAAAAACAAGAAGGAAGGAGAGCTAGAATGGATGAAAAGAACTGCTGAAGCTTGTGAAAACCCAGATGATGGAAGAAGAATCTGAACTGAATAAGGACAGAGACATTTCTTTACCCACCATTGACTAAGGGTGTCACCATTTCCTGGACATAGAATATTAGAGATCAACATCAGAACCACACAGAACATTAAAGTTTGTTCTGAGCATTGTCGTTTAATACACTCATAAGTTATGTGCTCATATTTCAGGCTGAGCCATTTCCATTATAAAAACCTGAGTTAGAGAATACTTTTATATATAACATTAAAATTCTCTCTAGACCAATAATAAGAGTCAAGATTCTGTTGATCAGAAAAATGCAGGTCAGGTAAGCAGTGCCTCTTAACAAAATGATGCCTCATTAAAGCTTTTTCCTGCCTGAATGGGCCAGCTGCAGTAATGCTGCCTTTCCTTATAAGCTAGTTGGTTAAGCATTCACTCAAAGATCATTTCATTTTATCTTATTTAGAGTTTGAATAAGCCTGGTTATCTGGTTTCCTAATCCTTAGCAGATTTGAAATAACAAATGAGAAAGAGAATATCAATAACAAACATTTATTGAGCATCCATTATTTTCCAGGCGTTGTTTCTAAGCAGTTTTATTTCACTTAATCTTCATGACAACCTCATGAGGTAGGTGCTATTATTATCTGCCATTACATACATAAGAAAACTGAAGAGCAGGGCTTCCCTGGTGGTGCAGTGGTTGAGAGTCCACCTGCCGATGCAGGGGACACGGGTTCGTGCCCCGGTCCGGGAAGATCCCACGTACCGCGGAGCGGCTGGGCCCGTGAGCCATGGCCGCTGAGCCTGCGCGTCCGGAGCCTGTGCTCCGCAACGGGAGAGGCCACGACAGTGAGAGGCCCGCAGCCCCCCCAAAAAAAAAAAGAAAAAAAAAAAGAAAAACTGAAGAGCAGAAAGGTTAAGAAACTTACCCAGGCTTTCCTGCTCTTATGTGACAGATCTGAGATTTCCACCCAAACAGCCTGGTTCCAGACTCATTCTTAAGACCACAACCTCTACTGTGAAGAAAGGCTATTAGGTGGCAGGCCCTAGAAATGGCCTGACAGCAAGGGAAGAGAGGACTTGTGAAGGGCAGCTGAACTTATTTTAAATGCACAACAACCTGGGGTCATTTAAAACACCAGCAAACTGCTCTTTGATTACATGTTTTCTGGATTTTTCAGGACACTTCAGATTTTAAGTATTTATTTCCATAATCCCCATAGGGACACTCAAAATTTTTGAACTGTTTTCCCTAATTTTCAATTCAGAAAAATAGTTACTATACCCCAAACTTACTTAGCATTAAGTACAATTAATAATGAAATGTAGCTTAGAGTTTGTGAGAGTTAATGTCTGAATGTGCTTGTGTCCTGGAGGAAATGTCACTGATCCCAGTTCTATTGAGTCATTTGTGCTCCAAGTACTAGGGACCATGATTAGGGGCCAGGATTTCCACGAATGAGAGCTTGAGTCTAAAGAGTACATGCAGAGGCCCTCTGCTAAGGGGAAGGCTTAGAGAGAAGCCACCATAAATCTTGCTAAGGTGGCAGGGCATGTGCCCCAACCCAGCTGGAGAGCTAGTTACTGGACCTGCAGGTGTGCATACTAAGGAACCAGTTCTCATAGCCAGTCCTGTGACTCAGCTCAGATCACATGTCTCAGATGAGAAGATGTGAAAGCTGTGATAATACAACCCCCAACCCCCATCTGTAAGACAAATGGACACAAGGGAACACTGAGTACTACTGCCTGGCTGCCCTGGGATCAACATCCCAAGCTAAATTTTCAGGGTACGTCTCTTTTTTCCAAGAAAGGAAGAACTAGAAAGCCTTTGGGGAGGCTCTGTCAGCTTCTTATAGGAAGACAAAAATAGTGTAAAATAAAAAGTTCAGTATGTAAATGATGCTGAGAGAGTGGGGTGGGTACAAGGGTGAGTCCAGGTTTTGTGACGCCTGATGCTAACACAATTTGGGAGCATCTTTTAAGAAAAGGAATAAAAACTTATGAATTTAAAACACTTAGGGTAAAAAATGAATATTCGTATAGAATAAGAAAAGAAATGACAATAAATTACAAACTTTGAAAAGCTGAAAAGTATCACAAACATCCCTAAATCCAGAAAAATAATATTTTAATAATTAATTTTATGACATAAACTAGAATCTTTTTCTATATTTTTTGGCTGTGTATTCTCCGATAACAACTTTTTTTTTTTTTTTTCTTTTTGCTGTACACGGGCCTCTCACTGTTGTGGCCTCTCCGGTTGCGGAGCACAGGCTCCAGACGCACAGGCTCAGCAGCCATGGCTCACGGGCCCAGCCACTCCGCAGCATGTGGGATCTTCCCGGACCGGGGCACGAACCTGTGTCCCCTGCATCAGCCGGCGGACTCTCAACCACTGCGCCACCAGGGAAGTCCAACATTTTTTAAAAATTAACATCTTTATTGGAATATAATTGCTTTACAATGGTGTGTTAATTTCTGCTGTATAACAAAGTGAATCAGCTATATGTATACATATATCACCATATCTCCTCCCTCTTGCGTCTCCCTCCAAGGCTCCCTAACGCACCCTTCTAGGTGGACACAAAGCACCGAGCTGATTTCCTTGTGTATGCGGCTGCTTCCACTAGCTATCTATTTTACATTTGGTACTGTATATATGGCCATGCCACTCTCTCACTTTGTCCCAGCTTACCCTCCCCCCTCCCCATATTCTCAAGTTCATTCTCTACATCTTCATCTTTATTCCTGTCCTGCCCCTAGGGTCTTCAGAACCTTTTTTTTTTTTTTAGATTCCACATATATGTGTTAGCATACGGTATTTGTTTTTCTCTTTCTGACTTACTTCACTCTCTATGACAGACTCTAGGTACATCTACCTCACTACAGATAACTCAATTTAGTTTCTTTTTATGGCTGAGTAATATTCCATTGTATATATGTACCACATCTTCTTTATCCATTCATCTGTCCATGGACATTTAGGTTGCTTCCATGTCATGGCTGTTGTAAATAGAGCTACAATAAACATTGTGGTACATGACTCTTTTTGCATTATGGTTTTCTCAGGGTATATGCTCAGTACTGGGATTGCTGGGTCATATGGTGGTTCTAGTTTTAGATTTTTATGGACCCTCCATACTGTTCTCTATAGTGGTTGTATCAATTTACATTCCCACCAACAGTGCAAGAGGGCTCCCCTTTCTCCACACCCTCTCCAGAATTTACTGTTTGTAGATTTTTTGTTGATGGCCATTCTGACCAGTGTGAGGTGATACTTCATCATAGTTTTGATTTGCATTTCTCTAATAATTGGTGATGTTGAGCATCCTTTCATGAGTTTCTTGGCAATCTGTATATCTTCTTTGGAGAAATGTCTATTTAGGTCTTCTGCCCATTTTTGGATTGGGTTTTTTGGGTTATTTGATATTGAGCTGCATGAGCTGCTTGTATATTTTGGAGATTAATCCTTTGTCAGTTGCTTTGTTTGCAAATATTTTTTCCCATTCTGAGGGTTGTCTTTGTGTCTTGTATATGATTTCCTTTCCTGTGCAAACTTTTAAGCGTCATTAGGTCCCATTTGTTTATTTTTTATTTTATTTCCATTACTTTAGGAGGTGAGTCAGAAAGGATCTTGCTGTGATTTATGTCAAGGAGTGTTCTGCCTATGTTTTCCTCTAAGAGTTTCATAGTGTCTGGCCTTACATTTATGTCTTTAATCCATTTTGAGCTTATTTTTGTGTATGGTGTTAGGGAGTGTTCTAATTTCATTCTTTTACATGTAACTGTCCAGTTTTCCCAGCACCACTTATTGAAGAGGCTGTCTTTTCTCCGTTGTATACTCTTGCCTCCTTTATCAAAGGTAAGGTGACCATATGTGCGTGGGATTGTCTCTGGGCTTTCTATCCTGTTCCATTGATCTATATTTATGTTTTTGTGCCAGTACCATACTGTCTTCATTACTGTAACTTTGTAGTATAGTCTGAAGTCAGGGAGCCTGATTCCTCCACCTCCATTTTTCTTTCTCAAGATTGCTTTGGCTATTTGGGGTCTTTTGTGTTTCCAAACAAATTGTGAAATTTTTTGTTCTAGTTCTGTGAAAAATGCCATTGGTAGTTTGATAGGGATTGCACTGAATCAATAGATTGCTTTGGGTCGTATAGCCATTTTCACAATGTTGATTCTTTCAATCCAATAACATGGTATATCTCGCCATCTGTCTGTGTCATCTTTAATTCCTTTCATTACTGTCTTATAGTTTTCTGCATACAGGTCTTTTGTCTCCTTAGGTAGGTTTATTCCTAGGTATTTTATTCTTTTTGTTGCAATAGTAAATGGGAGTGTTTCCTTAATTTCTCTTTCAGACTTTTCATCATTAGTGTATAGGAATGCAAGAGATTTCTGTGCATTAATTTTGTATCCTGCTACTTTACCTGATTCATTGATTAGTGCTAGAAGTTTTCTGGTAGCATTTTTAGGATTCTCTCTATATAGTATCATGTCACCTGCAAACAGTGAAAGTTTTACTTCTTCCTTTGTGATTTGGATTGCTTTTATTCCTTTTTCGTCTCTGACTGCTGTGGCTAAGCTTCCCAAACTATGTTGAATAATACTAGTGAGAGTGGGCAACCTTGTCTTGTTCCTGATATTAGGGGAAATGGTTTCAATTTTTCACCATTGAAAACAATGTTGGCTGTGAGTTTGTCATTATGGCCTTTATTATGTTGAGGTAAGTTCCCTCTATGATTACTTTCTGGAAGGTTTTTCTCATAAATGGGTGTTGAATTTTGTCAACAGTTTTTTCTGCATCTATTGAGATGGTCATATGTTTTTTCCCTTTCAATTTGTTAATATGGTGTATCACATTGATTTGTGTATATTGAAGAATCCTTGCATTCCTGGTGTAAACCCTACTTGATCATAGTGTATGATCTTTTTAATGTGCTGTTGGATTCTGTTTGCTAGTATCTTGTTGAGGATTTTTGCATCTATGTTCATCACTGATATTTGCCTGTAGTTTCTTTTTTTGTGACATCTTTGTTTGGTTTTGGCATCAGGGTGATGGTGGCGTCGTAAAATGAGTTTCGGAGCGTTCCTCCCTCTGCTATATTTTGGAAGAGTTTGAGAAGAATACGTGTTAGCTCCTCTCTAAATGTTTGATAGAATTCACCTGTGAATCCATCTGGTCCTGGGTTTTTGTTTGTTGAAAGATTTTTAATCACAGTTTCAATTTCAGTGCTTGTGATTGGTCTGTTTATGTTTTCTATTTCTTCTTGGTTCAGTCTCAGAAGGTTGTGCTTTTCCAAGAATTTGTCCATTTCTTCCAGGTTGTCCATTTTATTGGCATAGAGTTGCTTGTAGTAATCTCTCATGATCCTTTGTATTTCTGCAGTGTCAGTTGTTACTTCTCCTTTTTCATTTCTAAGTCTATTCATTTGAGTCTTCTCCCTTTTTTACTTGACGATTCTGGCTAATGGTTTATCAATTTTATTTATCTTCTCAAAGAACCAGCTTTTAGTTTTATTGATCTTTGCTATTGTTTCCTTCATTTATTTTTCATTTATTTCTGATCTGATCTTTATGATTTCTGTCCTTCTGCTACCTTTGGGGTTTTCTTGTTCTTCTTTCTCTAATTGCTTTTGGTGTAAGTTTATGTTGTTTATTTGAGATGTTTCTTGTTTCTTGAGGTAGGATTCTATTGCTATAAACTTCCCTCTTAGGATTGCTTTTGCTGCATCCCATAGGTTTTGGGTCATCGTGTTTTCATTGCCATTTGTTGCTAGGTATTTTCTGATTTCCTCTTTGATTTCTTCAGTGATCTCTTGGTTATTTAGTAGTGTATTATTTAGCCTCCATGTGTTTGTATTTTTTACAGATCTTTTCCTGTAATTGATATCTAGTTTCATAGCATTGTGGTTGGAAAAGATACTTGATACGATTTCAGTTTTCTTAAATTTACCAAGGCTTGATTTGTGACCCAAGATATGATCTATCCTGGAGAATGTTCCATGAGCACTTGAGAAAAATGTGTATTCTGTTGTTTTTGGATGGAATGTCCTATACATATCACTTAAGTCCATCTTGTTTAATGTCTCATTTAAAGCTTGTGTTTCCTTATTTATTTTCATTTTGGATGATCTGTCCTTTGGTGAAAGTGGTGTGTTAAATTCCCCTACTATTATTGTGTTACTGTCGATTTCACCTTTTATGGCTGTTAGCATTTGCCTTATGTATTGTGGTGCTCCTATGCTGGGTGCATAAATATTTACAATTGTTATATCTTCTTCCTGGATTGATCCCTTGATCATTATGTACTGTGCTTCTTTGTCTCCTACAATAGTCTTTATTTTAGAGTCTCTTTTGTCTGATATGAGAATTGCTACTCCAACTTTCTTTTGATTTCTATTTGCATGGAATACCTTTTTCCATCCCCTCACTTTCAGTGTGTATGTGTCCCTAGGTCTAAAGTGAGTCTCTTGTAGACAGCATATATATGGGTCTTGTTTTTGTATCCATTCAGCCAGTCTATGTCTTTTGGTTGGAGCATTTAATCCATTTACATTTAAGGTAATTATT
>NW_020173114.1:1658973-1697414 GCF_003031525.2 Neophocaena asiaeorientalis asiaeorientalis
TCCTTGTTTTTTTATTCTGCTCTGCAGCAGTTATTTCCACTATTTAATCTTCCAGGTCACTTATCCATTCTTCTGCCTCAGTTATTCTATTGATTCCTTCTAGAGAATTTTAAATTTCATTTATTGTGTTGTTCATCATTCTTTGTTTGATCTTTAATTCTTCTAGGTTCTTGTTAACATTTCTTGTATCGTCTCCATTCTCTTTCCAAGATTTTGGATCATCTTTACTATCATTACTCTGAATCCTTTTTCAGGTAGACTGCCTTTTTCTTCTTCATTTGTTTGGTATGATGTGTTTTTACCTTGCTCCTTCATCTCCTGCATATTTCTCTGTCTTCTCATTTTGCTTCACTTACTGTGTTTGGGGTCTCCTTTTCTCAGGCTGCAGGTTCGTAGTTTCCATTGTTTTTGGTGTCTGCCCACTCTGGGTAAGACTGGTTCAGTGGGTTGTGTAGGCTTTCTGGTGGAGGGGACTGGTGCCTGTGTTCTGGTGGGGGGTGCTGAATCTTTTCTTTCTGGTGGGCAGGGCTACGTCTGGTTGTGTGTTTTGGGGTGTCCTTGAACTTAGTATGATTTTAGGCAGCCTCTCTGCTAATGGGTTGGTTTGTGATCCTATCTTGCTAGTTGTTTGGCATGGGGCATCCAGCACTGGAGCTTGCTGGCCGTTGGGTGGAGCTGGGTCTTAGCACTGAGATGAAGATCTCTGGGAGAGCTCTCACCAATTGATATTACTTGGGGCCAGGAGGTTTCTGGTGGTCTAATGTTCTGAAATCAGCTCTCCCACCTCAGAGGCTCAGGCTTGACACCTGGTCAGAGCACCAAAACCCTGTCAGCCACACGGCTGAGAAGAAAAGGGAGAAAGAGAAAGAAAGAAAGAACAAAAGAAAGAAATAAAGAAAGGAAGGAAGAAAGAAAGAAAGAAAGAAAGGAAAGAAGGAAGGAATAAAGAAAGAAAGAAAAAGAAAAGAAAGTCATTAAAATTAAAAAAGAAAAAGTAATAAAGAAAAAAAGGAAGAAAGAAGGGAGCAATCAAACCAAAAAACAAATCCACCAATGATAACAAGCACTGAAAACTCTACTAAAACAACAACAACAAAAAAAAACAGACAGACAGAACCCTAGGACAAATGGTAAAAGCAAAGCTGCACAGACAAAATCACACAAAGAAGCATACATATACACACTCACAAAAAGAGAAAAATGAAAAAATATATATATATAAAAGAAGAGAGCAACCAAATCAATAAATATACCAATGATAATGAGCTGTAAATACTAAACTAACATCAACATAAAACCAGAAACAAATTAGATGCAGAAAGCAAACCCCAAGTCTACAGTTGCTCCCAAAGTCCACCACTTCAATTCTGGATTGATTCATTGTTTATTCAGGTATTCCACAGATGCAGGGCACATCAAGTTGATTGTGGAGATTTAATCCACTGCTCCTGAAGCTGCTGGGAGAAATTTCCCTTTCTCTTCTTTGTTCGCACAGCTCCTAGGCTTCAGCTTTGGATTGGCCCTGTCTCTGCGTGTAGGTCACCTGAGGGCATCTGTTCCCCACCCAGACAGGACAGGGTTAAGAGTGGCTGATTAGGGGACTCTGGCTCACTCAGGCTGGGGGAAGGTAGGGGTACAGAATACAGGTTGAACCTGCAGCAGCAGAGGCCAACATGACATTGCAACAGCCTGAGGCTCACCGTGTGTTCTCCCGGGGAAGTTGGTCCTGGATCACGGGACCCTGGCAGTGGCGGGCTGCACAGGCTCCTGGCAGGGTAAGTGTGGATAGTGACCTGTGCTTGCACACAGGCTTCTTGGTGGCTGCAGCAGCAGCCTTATCATCTCATGCCTGTCTCTGGTGTCCATGCTGATAGCCATAACTCCCACCCATCTCTGGAGCTTGTTTAGGCAGTGCTCTGAATCCCCTCTCTTTGTGCACCCTGAAACAATGGTCTCTTGCCTCTTCAGCAGGTCCAGACCTTTTCCCGGATTCCATCCCTGCTAGCTGTGGTGCACCAGCCCCCTTCAGGCTGTGTTCACACAGCCAACCCCAGTCCTCTCCCTACGCTCTGACCGCAGCCCAAGCCTCAGCTCCCAGCCCCGCCCTCCCCGGCGGGTGAGCAGACAAGCCTCTCAGGCTGGTGAGTGCTGGTCTTCACTGATCTTCTGTGCGGGAATCTCTCTGCTTCGCCCTCTGCACCCCTGTTGCTGCGCTCTCCTCCGTGGCTCTGAAGCTTCCCCTCACCCCCCATCTCCGGCCACGAAGGGGCTTCCTAGTGGTGGAAACTTTTCCTCCTTCACAGCTCCCTCCAGAGGTGCAGGTCCCGTCCCTATTCTTTTGTCCCTGTTTTTTCGGTTTTCTTTTGCCCTACCCAGGTATGTGGAGGAGTTTCTTGCCTTTTGGGAAGTCTGAGGTCTGCCAGTGTTCAGTAGGTGTTCTGTAGGAGTTGTTCCACATGTAGACTTTTTTGATGTATTTGTGGGGAGGAAGGTGATCTCCATGTCTTACTCCTCTGCCATCTCAAGATTTCAGGTCCCCTGATAACATCTTTAAATGATGGTGATTTTATAACATTACCTATAGAGGGAATTCAAAGATAATTCATCTTTCCTCTAGAATCGTTGATCAAAAAAATTTTTTTTATTACCGATAGATTAGAAAAGTGTCTTTCAGATTCACAGCTCACTACTCTCAATGTCATTTTTAGGACTGCTGTCAAATTTTGAAAATATCAAATTTTTATCATAAATCAACTACAAGATTTTAGGGCAATTCAAGTTTTTTTGGCAGGAACTACGTTAAGATACTCTATGAATTCACAACATTCAATTAACCATATTGCTGGTGTCTTGGAAGCAGCCTAGATGGGTGGTGGGCCCTGAAGCTTAACCTTCAATAACTTCATGATAAACCCACTTCTGCATGAGCAGACAATTTCCAGTTCAGATTTGGGAACCTGTAGAAAGTTCAGTGGAAGACATCAATGGCAGTTAGCTAACTATAGTGGAACACTCCCACAAGTAGCCATTTGAAGACTTTGGGAATCACTTCCAGTCTCAAGCCACACAGCACCAGCAACAACAGAGTCTTCAGCCAGGGGATAAATCTCTGCCAGCAAAATAAGCAAGCATCACATGAATTTGACCACGTCAGTCAGTAGTAAGAGTGGTCTGAGCTATTATACATTATCGCTCAGAGGGAAAACATACGCCTTCTATTTCCTTTCCCAAGGCCTGACTCCTTTAGAGGAAGTTTAATAAGAATTCCGGGCGAAGAAAAAGGAAGAGTTCATCATAATAGGTGGTTTTCAAAAAATCACTACTTTACTTCATTTTAGAGGAGACCTAGGAAATATGGTATTGTAATTAATGGTGTTTGAAGGTCACACCTGATAAAACAGTGTATGGGCTTTGGAATGAAGCAGACTGAACCTCCGATCTCATCACCCACTTTCAAAATTTATTAACTCATGCTAACCTGGTTTCTCCTATATCCCAACCCACACCCAACCCCCTTCACCTCCAAGTAATTTTAAAAACAAATTCCAGGAATCATAACTGCTCACTGGCAAATATTCTAGAATGTATCTCTAAAGGAAAGGACTTGTTTGTTTCAGCTTGGGCTACTCTAACAAAATACCATAAACTGGGTAGCTTATAAGCAACAGAAATTTATTTCTCACAGTTCTGGAAGCTGAAAGTCAGAGGTCAGGGTGCCAGCACATCAAGTTCTGGCCCTCGTCCAGGCTGTAGACAGCTGACTTCTAGTTGTAACCTCACATAGCAGAGCAGAAAAAGGAAGCAATCTCTCTCCTGACTATTGTAAGGGCATCATTCCCATTCATGAAGGCTCCACCTTCAAGTCCTCTTCTGACCCTACTCTCCCAAAGGCCCAATCTCCTAATACCATCACATGGGGGTAAGGGTTCAACATATGAACCTTGGGGGGACACAAATATTCAGTCCATAACAGAACTCTAAAAAAATCATAGTAACCATAACATCACTATCATACCTTCGAAACTAATAGTATAATATCAAGAAATATCTAGTCATATATTTCCTTTACTAATGTAAAAAACTGAAAACTTAAAAAATTAAGAACAAAAATAAAACGAAATAAAACAATGAACTGACAGTGAAAAAAGTTATGTTTAAATCTTAGTTTTGTCCAGTATGTATCCATGGCAAATTCTGAACTTCGATTCATAGCTCATACAATGAAGAAAATTCCTGCCCCACTTAACTCTCATTCTCTCATCATTATTACAAAGAGCAAGTTACTTAACTTCTTGTAGCTTTAATATCTCATCTATAAAATGGGAATAATAACAACCATGTTTAAAGTTGTTATGAATATAGGAGGAGACAAAACATTTGAAATGTCTGGCACATACCACCATTCAAAAAAATATATTAGTTCTCTTTCACTTCTGAATCCCAAATTCAACTTCAAACAATACTGCTACATTTCACAGTATACAATCCATGCTATGATTTTTTCTCTCAGGTATTCACAACAATCTGGAAAAGTAAATAGCTCAGGTTGTGTGTAATCCAAGGCTCAGAGCGATTGACAGACTTGCCCAAGTGCACAGATGTTAAATGATGGAACCAGAATTTGCACAGAAAAATCTCCTTAATCTCCTGTGTCTCTTCTTCTTTTGAACCTGTGACATCAAGTGAAAGCTAAGTTTTATTCTGAATGTTCGTTCACAGAGGTAGGTATATATAATAGTCTTAAGGAAAACTTCCATCTAAAATGATTATATATTTAAAGTTTTTTGAACTAATGGAGAAGACTAAGTTATCTCAGAAACTCATTTCTTAGGTGTTCAGGACACCAGAGGTTTCAGTTTTACTCCATGTGAAAAAGAGCCATGTGAAGGTTTTAAAAAACTTAACTACATTGAAGCTCAAGTGTCCAATTAGTTACATATTTAAAGTGCAATTTTTTAAAACTGAATGTCTATTGGCCTTAAATAAATAATCACATTTTAAATCTATCAATGAGAGTCCACAATGATTTTTTTTTCACAATGATTTTTAATTTCTTAACAAAATGCCTATATTTTCTCGTAAAATAAAACTAAAAACTATTGCCTGCAAGGAACACCGCAACCTGACCGAATGTTCATTATAATTAGCGTGTCTATTGTAATTTGGGTTGCAGTAATTTGGGTTGTAATTTGGATACCTTCCAAATACATCTTGATTTGGTGTATTTAGAAAGTAACAAGTCACAAAGTGGTGTGGATTCCCAACAGCAGCTCTTCCGCTAGAAACACCAGCATCCGTTTGCTTAATTCACTATAGTGCCTCCTGGGTGAATGCTAAGTCCTTCTCAGCTACAAAACCTGTAAAAAAATTATTTTATAGCTCAATAGTCCTGTATTTTTCTTTACGTGAGTCTCACATGATTCTTCTTAAGGTTATTTCTAGGTATTTTATATAGTTCATTGCTATGCGGGTGAAATTACCCTAAAGGGATTTTCTCACTGATATTTGCTGATATGTAGGTAAATTATTGCAAACTTAGTGTGAACCTGGTGAGAAGATAGAAGTGATGCTCCCAAATATCTCTGGTTCAACATCATTAACCATTAGAGAAATGCAAATCAAAACTACAATGAGATATCATCTCACACCAGTCAGAATGGCCATCATCAAAAAATCTAGAAACAGTAAATGCTGGAGAGGGTGTGGAGAAAAGGGAACACTCTTGCTCTGCTGGTGGGAGTGTGAATTGGTACAGCCACTATGGAGAACAGTATAAAGGTTCCTTAAAAATCTACAAATAGAACTACCATATGACCCAGCAATCCCACTACTGGGCATATACCCTGAGAAAACCAGAATTCAAAAAGAGTCATGTACCAAAATGTTCATTGCAGCTCTACTTACAATAGCCAGGACATGGCAGCGACCTAAATGTCCATCGACAGATAAATGGATAAAGAAGATGTGGCACATATATACAATGGAATATTACTCAGCCATAAAAAGAAACGAAATTGAGTTATTTGTAGTGAGGTGGACGGACCTAGAGTCTGTCATACAGAGTGAAGTAAGTCAGAAAGAGAAAGACAAATACCATATGCTAACACATATATATGGAATCTAAGAAAAAAAAGTGTCCTGAAGAACCTAGGGGTAAGACGGGAATAAAAACACAGACCTACTAGAGAATGGACTTGAGGATATGGGGAGGGGGAAGGGTAAGCTGTGACAGAGAGAGTGGCATGGACATATATACACTACCAAACGTAAAATAGATAGCTAGTGGGAAGCAGCCACATAGCACAGGGAGATCAGCTCGGTGCTTTGTGACCACCTAGAGGGGTGGGATAGGGAGGGTGGGAGGGAGGGAGACACAAGAGGGAAGGGATATGGGAACATATGTATATGTATAACTGATTCACTTTGTTATAAAGTGGAAACTAACACACCATTGTAAAGCAATTATACTCCAATAAAGAAAAAATATATATGTCTCTGGTAATGGATAACCATTAGCCAAAAGGTTGCATCAGAATTCAAAATTAAAAAAAAAATTAAAAAAAAGAATTCAAAATTACTTTGGATAATTAGAGAAGTGTTAGAAACAAAGGATATAGTATTAAGTGGAACAGGTGCAACACAAAACAGCAACAACCAATTTTTTAAAAAGAAAGGGATTGTGGCTATACAAAAGCATGTCAGCAAAACATGTAGGGTCAAAGTGAATAAGTAGCTGACCATGAATAAGCAATGAAGCCCTCCACTTTTTTCTGATCTGTAAACTGGAATCTGGTACGTGAGGAACACCAGGCAAACTCCCTGGTGTGTTCGGTGCTAGTGCAACCTCTACCACGAGACGCACTAATGCTGACAGCCACCACTTTAAGAGCAAGGTAGAGATGTTAGAACCTAAGTTGATGTGACAACTCTGAGGATGCGTATAAAGTTTAAAAAAATTAGAAGACGGAATTCCCGAAAAGATAAAGGAAAGGTCCTATAATAATAGGACAGAGACCAACTGTAACCATGTACATTAATGACAAAAGATAAAACAGGCTTAACCTACAACTTGAAGTCTTGCCATAAATGGCAATGTTTTTGGATAGCAGGTTTATTAGTTGTTAAAATGGATTAATTCATGAGATGGTCACATTTTCTGTTCTGGAAATGTAATTTATTAAAGTTTTCTACTGTGCTCCTCGATTCTAAGAATACTGACAACTTCAGTGACCTCAGGCTGTTTTTGAAGTTGCTAGTGGCTAAGCTATCCACAGCTAAGAAAGTAAATAATTCACCTTTTTCCTGAATACAAACAAAAGGACTTTATAGTCCAGCTAGTGAGTGACTGGTAAAGAACAGAATGTTTATCTTACAGTGCTTAGTGGAAGAGGGACATGGGGTGTTTGTTATACCCAGCAACCATCCAGGTCTAGTCTGTGGTGTCTGCTGTGTTTCACAAGAAAAGACAAAGAGAAGCAACTTGGAAGAAAGGTAGGACCTTATTGGGTCAAATACACACCTACCGGGCTTCCCTGGTAATGCAGTGGTTAGGAATCCGCCTGCCAATGCAGGGGACATGGGTTCAATCCCTGGTCCGGGAAGATCCCACATGCTGTGGAGCAAATAAGCCCAAGCACCACAACTATGGAGGCTGAGCTCTAGAGCCTGCGAGCCACAGATACTGAGCCCGCGTGCCACAACTACTGAAGCCCAAGTGCCTAGAGGCTGTGCTCCACAACAAGAGAAGCCACCGCTATCCACAACTAGAGAAAACCCACACGCAGCAACGAAGACCAAACACAGCCAAAAATAAATAAATAAAAATAAATAAATTTATTTAAAAAAAGCCCTACCTGCTAACCAGTTCAGAGAACAGGCAAAAAAAGAGACCCCCAGCATGTGAGAAACAAGCCCCTAGTTGAGAGGGACAAATTCATTCAAAGAGATTTGGGGCCAAGGTATGTGAGTTTAAGGTTGGTGTAACCTCTTAGAGAAAAATGCTAAGAACTGGCAGGGGAAGACAACAGCAGTGCTAAAGATGATAAGAGAGCCTAGGGCTTCCCTGGTGGAGTAGTGGTTAAGAATCCGCCTGCCAATGCAGGGGACACCAGTTCGATTCCTGGCCCAGGAAGATCCCACATGTCGTGAAGCAACTAAGCCCCTGCGCCACAACTACTGAGCCTGTGCTCTAGAGCCCGCGAGCCACAACTACTGAAGCCCGCATGCCACAACTACTAAAGCCAGCACGCCTAGAGCCCGTGTTCTGCAACAAGAGAAGCCACAACAATGAGAAGCCCACGCACCGCAAGGAAGAGTAGCCCCTGCTCACTACCACTAGAGAAAGTCCACACACAGCAACAAAGACCCAACGTGGCCAAAAATAATAATAAATAAACACAAACAAATAAATAAATTAATTTTTTTAAAAAAAGAGAGAGAGAGCCTAAAGAATTATTCTATGCTCCATTTAAAAATAAAAGGATTGTACCTTTTCTTTGATGGTGTATTCAGGACTATTTGAGATATGGCCTCTTGAACTGCCCTAGGTCAGTACTGACGTTTTTATTCACCTCCTTCTAGACCCCCATGATGATCATTGTTCAATTTTTTGTACATACTAGTATATTTTCCTTTCCCATAGTCCTATATGTTCTTTCGTTTGCAATATGCTCTCTTTTCTTACTTACGACTTATTCCACAATTCATTACATTTATCCTAAAGACTGCTTCCTATTGTCTTAAACTTAGCCTCATGAAAAATGTGCAGACAAATCTGTAATGCAAACTGACTCTTCCTAAATTGGCTATCTTACGCTTTTCCCACTTTATATCATGTCTTGACCTATAATTCACTACATTAGCAGTGCAGAGCAATGACACTGGGTAAGCCTGGATGAGAAACTGGAAATACATGTGGAAGAGTCAGTCTACTACTTACAGAAGGAAACGATACCTAGAAATCCTACAGTACAGAGGCTTGAGTTGGCGTAGGTTGGAACAGAACATGTGTTCCCATCTTGAATACAAGGAAGTAATACTTTTTTCCTTTGCATTTCTTTCTCAAACTTTTCAGGAGACATCCTTAGAATATCAGATTAGTGCTGACCTGAGACAGCAGAGAAGGGTTTCCAGTTCTTACTTCCTGCTGACAACAGATCTTTACACATGGATAAATTATAGGATGTCAACATAACTTTTCTGCATAGATAACAGTGGCACACTTTTGTTTTGTTCACAGGGAGTCCTTGGTTTGGTATGAGTTAGGCTTTAATCATTTTCAAAACATTTTATAAAAGCCCCAGGTTTTACAATTAATAAACATTAACAAGATATTATTTTAGGGCCATTTAAAAAAGATGAAAGTAATACAATATTTGATAGTTCCATGAACTTTAAAACTATTGCATTTGAATCGTTTGAGATTTGGCAGAAATAGCAATAGAGTATTACTCTGAATAATCTAGATCACAAGGGGCCTTGTATGACATACAAATGAATTGGACTTTAACTGGGAGGTAATGGGGAGCCACCTTAGAAGGAGTAGCAAAACCAGATTTGCATTTTAGAAATGCATTTCCAGTGGCAGTGTAGAAGACGGATTACAGAGAAAGTGGGGCTAGAGACAGGAAACCCTTTTAGAAGGCTATTTCAGAAGCCCAGAAGAGGCAACAAGCATCTGAGGGAGGACCCAAAGGCAATGGCCATGAGGATTATGAGAAGAAAACTAATCTGAGGCATGCTAGAAGAGTAGGTTTGACATGACTAGTATTAGATGAGAGGTAAAACACAGAACTGAGGACAATTCTGAGTCTTCTGGCTTGCCCAATTAGGTGGCTAGTGGTGCCATTAACTAAAGTAGATAATACAGAAGGAAAAGCAGATTTGGGAAAAACAATAAAATGAGCTTGGTTGAAGATATGTGGGGTTTGAGCTAGAAATACTTGGTTGTTCTTAGAAATATTGTGTTGATGAGAACAAAAGTATGAGCAGGATACAGATATGCATAAGTATTAGCCTAATTAATAGGAGTTGGTGAGCTGGCCCAGGTGTGAAACACTGGTTCCTACCATTTCCCAGCCCAACACAGCTGCACGATATATCACAGCCCCATTGGTGACTGTGGCAATATAGTGACTTTATAGGCACATGCTCTCAGCAGTCTCCCCTTTGAGTGCTGAGAAACATAAAGTGACAGAATCCCTAAGAGTGGCAATACTTAAGGCACTACTGCTTCAACTTCAGTGTGTGTAGAACACACAGTAAGCTTGTTAGAACGAACATGCTTAGACCCACCCCCAGAGACTTTGATTCAGTGGTGCAGGACTCAGGAATCTACATGTTTAGAAAGCAACTTCTGCTGTGTCTTATACACACCAAAGTTTGAGAAGTTCTTCTGGAAGACCTAAGAAAAAGGAAGAAGAAAAAGTAGTCAGAAGTTGGATATGTGAGTTTTGCCTTTAAAATGACCATGTATTTTACTTGAATCAGATGATTTCTTTTGGTTTTAAAGTTCATGGTTTTAGTCAAAATCTAGAGATTATTTTTCCTGGAAAAGTTTATAACAAATAAATTGGCCTGCTTTGATTCATAACAGCATGATTCCATAGGCTTAACAAGGAAAAAAATCTAAAGTTAAAAACAAAACAAACAGTGAAACGCAACTGGCTTGCAGAATTTGAAAATGACTAATTTAAAATTTTGGACTCATTATGCTTAATGGAAAGGGTGCTGGACTGAAATTCAGAAAACCTGCATTACTTGGCATTAGTAACCTTGGACAAGTCCTTTGAAGTTTCTAGGCTTTCATTTTCCCATTTATCACAATAAAATGTTGGGTTGGAAAAGTCTCATAAGATTCTGGATAAAATTGAAGTGTGGTCTTTAAACTTGTATAGTAGGTTGAGCCAAATGAAAATGATGATATTTAACCATTTTGACCTACAAATGGTAATTTCATATGGTTCAACATATCTAGGATAGAGCTGACCCATTAGGCATGAGCAGCCCAGGGGCTCTGTATCACTTCATCTCACAGTCAGCTTGCTTTATGTTCTCCAAGTACAACTAGTCCTTCTCCATGGCCATAAGCAGACCCACCTTTCCATCCTTTATCCTCTGTGATTTCAAAGGGCAATAACCTTCTTATCTCTAAATTGAAGACTCCTAGAGAAGGATTCAGATTGACATGGCTTGGACCATACCCTCACCTCAGCCAAATGCTGCAGTCAGAGTACTATTACTAGCTGGAAATGGATCACTTTCCTACTCTAATGACCAGAGGCGTAGAATAGCATGAATGGCCGCCTTTAGTGCCTTAAATGAGGTGTGGTACTGAACAGGCAAAAACTAGATATCCTCTACATGTCTACATGTCTCTGGGTGTGTCATGATTTAAAACATACTTTATTCATTGAAAGTAGACATTATGACTAAACTAAGCCAAAAAGAAGAAGATTTGGATTCAAAATCTTTATGACTTGGGAAGTTATTTTCTTCTTTTGAATCTATTTTCTCATCTGAAAAAATATATTATAAATACCTCAAAGGGTTATTATGGGATCACACGAAATCATGTGTGTGAAATTTTGAAAATTGTAAAGCACTGTAGAATTTAAAGAATCTTTCATTCCATAAACATCTATTGAGTGCCTACTGTGGCTTGTGAACCTTATTAGGTGCTGGGAATATAAAGATGAATACAATATGAAAATTTTTGCCCTCTGTAACATCACAATAGGTTAGGATAACATTCAGTATGTAAACCATCTCAGTGCATCTTTTTAAATATTTTAAATAAATCATATGCTTGACAGTCAAGTCAGAGAGTACAGCAGTTTAACAAATGGAGGAATAGTCAACATATTAAAGAATAGAGATATTACTCAAAATTGAGTATAAAATGAATTTCTTCAAAGCAAACTTTTCACTTGTTTTACCTATATTGACAACACTATATCTGGTACTGCTCACCTCTTCAACAAATGATTTCTTCCTCAAGATGAACACTTATTGCCTCAAAACTGTCTTTTCTCAAAAATGATCCTGTAGCTAATATTCTACTCAATGTGTCTTGTCTCTATACACACTTAACCTGAATACAGCAATTCTTACCATGTAGTCTCCCTCACATACTATCTTCAAACTCTTTCCCGAACAAGTCAATTTCGAACTTGATTCATGTTAGCTTTTATTTTTATCTTTTCTTGGCACAATTCTCTTACTAAATTATGTTGTCCCACCCAAGCTCATGCTTTGGGAAAGGGTTGATAAAACTGAGACTTGTCTATAAAATGATCTTACAATTGTCCTGCCATTCTGAATCTAAAATTACCAGTTTCACTTGGGGCAGTCAAACATTTCTCATGGTGGTTTACATTCCCATCATCCTAAAATACATTTTGAAACATGACTTATTAAAAATGTTAACAAGATTAAACAATAAATTATAAGAGACTTTTCAGGAATGTCCTGCTAAAAAATATTTGCTTGTTCTGCACACAGTTTATATGCCAATCATATATTTATTCAGCATGAACTGGCCACATTGCAATGAGTTCCTGTCACCACCAGAACTGTATAAAATTCCCACGTTGAAGGCTAGTTTAGTGGTCATAATGCCACTGTTTATTGCTGGTACTTTATACCTATTGCTCAAAGTTTTGTCATGGGTTCCTAGCCTGCTCTTCTTGAAATTCTTTGCCTGGCTTTCCTTTTTCATTTCTTCAGCAAATACTTACTATATCTTCGTTGAGTAGGTACAAGATTAATAAGGCACAGTTTTTGCCCTCAAAGTCCTTACAAAGCAGTAGAGAAGACAGAGACCTAAAAAGACAATTCCAATACAGGAGAACAGTGGACTATGGGAAGTACTCTTTGTGTTTGTCTCCTCCTAGTTTCTTTAGGCAATTCTTCCTCAATGCCACTGATCTGAAAGAGGCAATCGTATGGGTTCAGGGATGGGCATGAAACTGTCCCAGGTCAATAAAAGTCTTCCTCAGAGCTTTCCTGCTGGAGTTAGAATGGGAGTAGTATCCCTATGTTGCTTTTGGGTCACAAACTCCAAGTGTGGAGTCTAAAGCATGCAGATGATTGCATTGTTCATGTTAAGTGTGAAATGAGAAGTAGCACTTTTCCCACCATATGGAGAAAATAATCCAAGAGATACCAAAGGTAACATTCCAGGAGGAGCAAAGGAAAGCAAGGCCTGAGAGATGAAGAAAGCTTGTCGATCCCTGGGTCTGGTATGCCTGAAGCTGTCACTTGCCTAGACTGACCAGTTATGTGAGGAGGTAGGCAGTCCTGGGACAGTATGGTGACTCCATAATCATCAGGGATCCAGGCTCCTTCTGCCTTTCTGCTCTGCAATCCTTAACATTTGACTTCCATCCTCAAATAGCAACTGAACTTTTAGATGCACTTTTACTGAAGTCCCCATCATTTCTTAATATCTCCCAGATACTGTGTTCTGTGCCAGTTGTCATTTACCCTCAAGCTTATAGTGTTGTTTTCCTTATGCTCTGCCTAGATCACTCATAAACATAACCCACGTAGCCCCTGTAAGCTTTGAAAGTATGGTCCCTGATCAAAATCAAAAGGGACATCTACTTAAGTGCATCCCTACTGAGCTCAAGCAAGAAATCTAACCACTCCTTTGTTGTAAATCTTTTGAAGAAAATAAAGACCCACCAATGGCAATGTCCTCAACCTCAAGGTCATGGGACAATGGTGTATCTACCTATTGTGAAGGATATGCGGTATATCTCAAATAATTCTTACCAGATAGAGATGTGCTTTTAAAGATTGCTAACAGTGCTCTCTTTTTTTAGAGATTTAAGGTCATTCTCATGATAACATTATTTTCTTTCTCTTGCACTCTTTTATGCTTTATAAAAGTGGAAGAAAAATGATCAGAATTACTGGTTAATTCACAACATTGAATTACTGGTTAATTCACAACTGGTTAATTTCACAACATTCACACAAGCTTATTTAAACACATTAGCAAGTGTGTCACAGATTTGAACTTCATCCTTTATATGTAGCAGCAGCAGAATGCCTAAAGTGTAACCACAAAGCAGATAGACATTACGGTAAAGCTTTGAAGGGGACAGGGAGTAGAGACCAACTGTCATCACTAAACATGCAAGTGATTTCACTATTCATGTTAAGTGCCAAATGGAATTCGTTTGTTTGGCCAACTGGGGGCCTATGTGAGCTTTAGTATATGTCAGTAGTCTCCAAGGAAAGAAAGTCCCACTTTATAGTTAGGAAGAGAAGATTGAAGGTAGGTTAGGGATGGGGTGTTGTGAGTAAGAAAAGAGAATGATCTTCTTTGAGACCATGGCTCACTCCTCTAGTAATTCAGAAGGAGCAAGCTGTAAACACAGGGGATTTAAGACTAAGTGAGAATTTCAAATCAGAGATGGTGCTGCCAGAGATGTGGGCTCTGCTACAAGATTTGTCATAATAGAAAAACAGAAGGAATCTAGGCCTTCAGGTGTAGCTGTTAGCCCCAAATGATGAAAAAAGAAAACCAGCCAAGAGAAAAGTGCTGGAGAGAACGTAGAGAACAATATGATGGTGGTGTTGACAGCAATAAGCAGATCCTAGCAGCAGAAAATGCACCAGCCAATTCTGTAGGAACAGCTCATCCAAAAATCCTGTGATTTGGGAGAATACTTAATAAGAGATATTATGAGCCTATGAGATATATTGGAGACAATGACTAGGGAAGTGATCTTAGGAAAAAAATAAGAGATGGATGTAAGAAACACTAATGAAGTAATAAACAGACAAGACTTCGAAATTGACAATGGGTGAGGTGGGAAAGGAGAAGAGAGTTAAGGAATCAAAAATCACCTTGTGATTTTAGGCCTGAATAACTAGAAGAATGAAAGTAATCTTCATAGAAATAAAGAAACCTGACAGAGAGACTATTTTAAGGGGAATGGTGATGTGTTCAGCTCTAGATAATTTGAGTTTGAGGTGAATGAGAAATATTCAAGTGGAAATATTCAGAATAGTCAGTAGATGATAAGAGATGTAAGGCTGAAGTTAAATGAGAGAGGTCAAGTCTACATTTCTAGAGTGGCAGTTATCTCTCAGTGAGGTCAGTGGAAGCTGGAAAAGTAGATGAGATAACCAAGGGAGGTGCTAGGGACCAAAGTTTGACATGTGAGGGTGTCTTTTCCTACATATTAATCTTAAATATGTGGACTGAGGATATTCAATTACTGCCTTGAACTGGTGATCATTTATTGCCTGTCGTCTGAGATATAACAAAACACGGTACTTGATTTGAATTTGAATTTCAAAATTAGGTTAGTTCAATCAAGAAATTCAAATATACAGAGTGAGAATATTTGAATACCAAAAAGTTGCTCCTAACTTGTGTTATAAACTAAGTCTCATGTACATTAAAATTTAAACTTGCTAGCTGATGCCTAATGCATAGGTTGGCCTTCACATAATATTTTTCTTTAAATCTATTGTGGTATGTTTTCCAAAGAAGAATTTCCAAATCATCTCTGAATTTTCTTAATTGTATGGTTTTAAGCTAGGCAAATGAAATATGCCTTTTCAAATACCATGTTGGAGAGTTTAGTATACTGTACAATCCAAAGTATCTGTGTTGACGTTTAATTGTATAAAGAATGTTATGCAAATATTTAACTGAATAAGGAAGTAAGATATTATTAATGATGACTTGTGAGTATAATTAGAAATGAGTAATTAGGAAAAATACAATAGTAATAAAGAGTTTATTTCAAAAGTAGTACACTGGCAATATGAAAATAAGCCCATTATATGTCCTTTACATACCAGTAGAACATGCATATGGTGTTCCTGCCTATGAAAATGATTTGAAATGAAAAGGTAGGAATGAAAGGATCATAATGGTCTCCTATCCTCTGAGTAATTTTAATATTAAATACTATATTCTATCTATTACACAGATTTGAATAGACTAGAGATCAAATAAAATACATTCCTAGAGAAAGCCTTATCCTCTGTAGAGCAGATTATAATCTTATCTTCCAAAATCACATATAAAAAAGGAATTTTGAGGCTGGTAGATCAAGATGGAAGAGTAGGAATATTCTGAGCTCACCTCCTCCCATGGACACACCAAAACTACAACTACTTATAGAAAAATTACCTCTGAGAATGACCTGAAGTCTAGCAGAAAAGATTTCCTATAACTAAGGATATAAAGAAAAGGCAATACCAAGAAGGGTGGGAGGGGCAGAGATGTGGTCTAGTCAGAACCCGCATGCCCAGTACAGCGACCCACAAGTGGACGGGTTATCACAACTGTGGAGGTCTCCCCTGAGGAGAAAGGGGTCTGACCCTCACACTGGGTTCCTCAGCCTGGGGAACCTGCACCAGGAGGATGGGCCAACATAACATCTGGCTTTAAAAACCAGTGGGGCTTACATCTTGGAGAGCCAGAGGGCTGTGGGAAACCAAGACTCCACTCTTGAAGGACTTGCACAAAAACTTATTCCTTCCAAGTCCCAGCACAGAGGCAGCAGCTTGAAAAGCACATGGGTCATATGAGAAGGAACCTCAATGACTAACTTTAGAGCATGTGCCAGAGGGGTATGGACCTGATGGAACTCTCTCCAGAGATGGAAGCATTCGTGGCACCATTTTTTTTAACTCGCCTTCCACCTAGCTGGCATAGTGCTGGTAGGTGCCATTTTCGTCACTTTCTATCAACCTAGCTAACACCATGCACCTTGCCCCAGCATTCTTCTGAGGACCAGCCCTGCCCAACACACCTGCCCAAGCAGGCCCCTCCAAAATGGATCTTGCCCCTCCTCACCTGGTGGGCAGCACTGGCCGGCACCAGCAGTACCCCTCCAAAGTAGCTCCTGCTCTGGGAGGTCCAGCCCACACATCAGCATTCCCACAACAGTTGCAGCTGGACATTGCAGCCAGTCATGCTGGGGACTAGTCCAGCATATCAGTGTGCCCACAGTCATAGCAGGGCTTCTCAGCCAGCCAACCTAAAGGCCAAACTCACCCACCAGCATGCCTACAGCACTCACAGCCTAATCACAACAGGAGGACACATGCAGCACACACAAGGGATACCCCTGGAGCACCTGGCTCTGGTGACCAGGGGCGGTTGCACCACTGCGTCCCACAGAACACTTTCTACATTAGGCCACTCTTTCAAGATCAGGAGACATAGCTGACTTACCTAATATTGATACATTGAAACAATCACAGAGAGTTAGGGGAAAATGAGCAGACAAAGCAACACCTTCCAAAGGGAAAAATAAGACAAAAACCTCAGAAAAGGAACTAAAGAAATGAGGATAAACAATTTACCAGAAAAAAGGTCAAAGAAATAGTCATAAAGATGCCACCAAACTTGGGAGAAGAACTCAGTGAAAGTGTTGACAAAGAGATAGGAAATATTAAAAAGAGCCAATTGTAACTGAAGAAAACAATAACTGAAATGAAAAATACACTAGAGGGAATCAACAGCAGATTAGAGGATGCAGAAGAATGGATTGAAATCTGGAAGACAGGGTAGTGGAAATCACCCAATCAGAACAGCAAAAAGAAAAAAAGAATTTTAAAAACGAGGATAGTTTAAGGGACCTCTGGGACAACATCAAGCATACTAACGTTTTCATGATAGGGATCCCAGAAGGAGAAGAGAAAGAGACACTAAATCTATTTGAAGGAATAATGGCTGAAAATTTCCCTCTCCTGGCAAAGAAAACAGACATCTAAGTCAAGAAAGCAAAGAGAGTTCCAAATACGATGAAACCAAAGAGACTTACACCAAGACACATTAGAATTAAAGTGTCGAAATTTAAAAAATAAAGAGAATCTTAACAAGAGCAAGAGAAAAACAACTAGTTATGTGCAAAGGAACTCCCATAAAACTATCAGCTGATTTTTCAGCATTAACTATACAGGCAAGAAGGGAGTGGCACTATACATTGAAAGTACTGAAAGGAAAAAAACTTACAAATAAAAATACTCTACCTGGCAAGGTTATCATTCAGAATTGAAAGACAGAGAAAGAATTTTCCAGACAAGCAAAAGTTAAAGAAGTTCACCACCACAAAACTGGCCTTATAAGAAATATTAAAGGGCCTTCTTTAAGTGAAAAAGAAAAAGCCGTAACTAGAAACAAGAAAATTATGAAGAAAAGATTTCACTGGTAAAGGCAAATATAAAGTAAAGGTAGTGGATCAACCACCTACAAAGCTAGCATTAAGGTTAAAAGGCAAAAGTAGTAAAAAATTATGTATATCTAAAATAACTGAGTGATATACAAAATTAAAAGATGTAAAATATGATATAAAAAACATGAAACAATGCCAAGTGCTTTTTAGAATGTGCTCAAACTTGAGTGACCATCAACTTAAAATAGACTGCTATGTACATATGTTGTTATATAAGAACCACATGGTAATCACAAACCAAAAACCTATAACAGATACAAAAAAAAAAAAGAGAGAAAAGAACACAAACATAACACTAAAGAAAGTTATCAAATCAAAAGAGAACAAGAGAAGAAGAAAGGAACAGAGAAGAACTACCAAAAAAAACCAGAAAACAATTCACAAAATGGCAATAACTACATACCTATCGATAATTACTTTAAAAGTAAATGGACTAAATGCTTCAATCAAAAGACACAGGATGGGTGAATAGATTAAAAAAACAAGGCCCGTATATATGCTGACTACAAGAGACTCACTTCAGATCTAAAGACACACACAGATATACACACAGAAAGTGAAGGGATGGAAAAAGATATTTCATGCAAATGGAAATAAAACTGGGGTAGCAATCGTAATATCAGACAAAGCATACTTTAAAACATAGACTGTAACAAAAGACAAAGAAGGGCATTAAATAATGACAAAGGGATCAAGCCAACAAGCAGATATAATACTTATAAATGTATATGCACCCAACATAGGAGCGCCTGAATAAATAAAACAAATACAGACATAAAGGGAGAGATTGACAGTAACACTTTAATAGCAGGTAGTATTAGGGAATTCTCTAGTGGTCCAGTGGTTAGGACTCCACCCTTCCACTGTAGGGGCCATGGGTTTGATCCCTGGTCAGGGAATGAAGATTCCACATGCTGCTCAGTGCACAAAAACAAAACAAAACAAACAAACAAAAATAGTAGGGGATTTTAACATCCCACTTACATCAAAGGATGGATCATCCAGACAGAAAATCAATAAGGAAACATTGACCTTAAACAACATGTTACATCAGACAAACTTAATAGGTATATGCAGAATATTCTACCTCAAAAGAGTAGAATACAGATTTTTTTCCAAGTGTAAATGAAACATTCTCCAGAATAGATCACATGGCATGCCACAAAACAAGTCTCAATAAATTTAAGACGATTCAAATCATATCAAGTATCTTTTCCAACCACACAGTATGAAACTAGAAATTCATTACAAGAAGAAAACTGGAAAAACACAAACACATGGAGGTTAAACAACATGCTACTAAACAACCAATGGATCAACAGAGAAATTGAGGAGGAAATTAAACAATACATTGAGGCAAATGAAAATGGAAATACAACATTCCAAAATCTATAGGATGCAGCCAAAGGAGTT
Source organism: Neophocaena asiaeorientalis asiaeorientalis (assembly GCF_003031525.2). NCBI lineage: Eukaryota > Metazoa > Chordata > Mammalia > Artiodactyla > Phocoenidae > Neophocaena > Neophocaena asiaeorientalis. The sequence goes on from NW_020173114.1 coordinate 1,678,599, forward strand.
CTAAGAGGGAAGTTGATAGCAATAGAGCCTAGCCCAGGAAACAAGAAAAGTCTCAAATAAACAATCTAAACTTACGCCTAAAGGAATTAGAAAAAGAACAAACACAATCCAAAGTTAGTAGAAGGAAGGAAATAATAACAATCAGAGTGGAAATAAATGAAATAGAGACTAAAAAAAACAATAGAAAAGATCAATGAAGCTAAGAGCTGGTTCCTTAAAAACATAAACAAAATTGATACTCCTTTAGCCAGACTAGAAAGAAAAAAAAGGGCCCAAATAAATAAAATCAGAAGCAAAAGAGAAGTTACAATCAACACCACAGAAATACAAAGGATCATAAGAAATTTCTGTAGACACTTATAGACCAACAAACTGTACAACCTAAAAGAAATGAATAAATTCCTAGAAACATACAATCTTCCAAGACCGAATCAGGAAAACACAAAAAATCTAAACAGACAAATCACTAGTAATGAAATAGAATCAGAAATTAAAAAAACTCCCAATAAAGGGAAGTCCAAGATTAGGAGGCTTCACAGGTGAATTCTACCAAACATTTAAAGAAGGGTTAATACCTATCCTTCTCAAACTATTTCAAAAAATTGAAGTGGAGAGAACACTTCCAAACTCATTCCAGGAGGCCAGCATAACCCAGATAAAGACACTGCAAAGAAAGAAAATTACAAGCCAATGTTCCTTACGAGAATTGATGTAAAATCCTCAACATATATTAGCAAACAGAATTCAACAATAAATTAAAAGGATCATACACTATGATCGAGTGGGATTTATTTCAGGGATTCAAATGTCAAATGCCGAAGTTCAGTATTCACAAATCAATCAATGTGATATATCACATTGACAACATGAAGGATAAAAATCATATGATCTTCTCCATAGATGCAGGAAAAACATTTGAGAAAATTCAACATCTATTTATGATAAAAACTCTCAACAAAGTAAATATAGAGGGAACATACCTCATCATAATAAAGGCCATATATGACAAATCCATAGCTAACACCATATTCAATGGTGAATAGCTAAAAGCTTTTCCTCTAAGATTGGGAATAAGACAAGGATGCCCACCACTGCCACTTTTATTCAACATAGTATTGGAAGTCCTAGCCTTGACAATCAGAGAAGAAAAAGATAAAAGTCAGCCAGATTGGAAAGGAAGAAATAAAACTGTTACTATTTGCAGATGGCATGATCCTATATAAAGGAAACCCCAAAGACTCCACCAAAAACTATTAGAACTAATAAATAAATTCAGTAAAGTTGCAGGATACAATATCAATGTACAGAAATCTGTTGTGTCTCTACACACTAATAGCAAGCCATCAGAAAGAGAAATTAAGAAAACAATCCCATTTACAATTGTATCAAAAAGAATAAAATGCCTAAGAATAAATTTAACCATGGAGATGAAAGATCTGTATTCTTAATACTATAAGACATTAGTGAAAGAAATTAAAGACCACACAAACAAATGAAAGATATGCAGTGCTCATGGACTGGAAGAATTAGTACCGTTAAAATGTCCATATTAAAATGTCAAAGCAATATACAGATTGAATGCAATCCCTAACAAAATACCAATGTCATTTTTTACAGAACTGGAAATAGTAGTCATAAAATTTGAACGGACCCACAAACGACCCTGAATAATCAAAGCAATCTTAAGAAAGAAGAAAGAAGAACAAAGCTGGAAGTATCATGCTCCCTGATTTCAAACTGTACTACAATGCTATAGTTATCAAAACTGTATGATACTGGCACAAAAACAGACACATAGTTTAAAAGAACAAAACAGAGCCTAGAAATCAACCCATGCTTATATGGTCAATTAATTTATGATAAAGGAGCCAAGAATATACAGCAGGGAAAAGACAGTCTTTTCAAATAAATGGTGTTGGGAAAACTGAACAGCTACATGCAAAAGAATGAACCTGGACTATGTTCTTATACAGCATATAAAAATAAACTGAAAATGGATTAAAGACTTAAATATAAGACACAAAACTTGTAAAAGAAAACCTAGACAGTATGCTCTTTGACATTCGCCTTAGCAATATATTTTTGGATCTGTCACCTCAGGCAAGATCAGCAAAAGCAAAAATAAACAAATGTGACTATATCAAACTAAAAAGTTTTCTGCAGCAAAGCAAACCATCAACAAAACGAAAAGGTTGCCTACTTCATGGCAGAAGATATTTGCAAATGATATATTTGAAAAGGGGTTAATACCCAAAGTATAAAAAGAACTCAGACAACTCTGTATCAAAAAAAAAAAAAAAAAAGGAAAAATGTGGAGATCACCTTCCTCCCCACAGATACACCAGAAATACATCTACACGTGGAACAACTCCTACAGAACACATACTGAATGCTGGCAGAAGACCTCAGACCTCCCAAAAGGCAAGAAACCCCCCACGTACCTGGGTAGGGCAAAAGAAAAAAGAATAAACAGAGACAAAAGGATAGGGACAGTACCTGCACCAGTGGGAGGGAGCCAGGAAGGAGGAAAGGTTTCCACACACTAGGAAGCCCCTTTGCGGGCAGAGACTGCACGTGGTGGAGGGGCAAAGCTTCGGGGCCTCGGAGGAGAGCACAGTAACAGGGGGGCGGGGGGCAAAGTGGAGAGATTCCCGCACAAAGGATAGGTGCCGACCGGCACTCACCAGCCCGAAAGGCTTGTCTCCTCCCCCACCAGGGTGGGCAGGGCTGGGAGCTGAGGCTCGGGCTTCGGTAGGAGGCAGGGAGAAGACTGGGGTTGGCGGCGTGAACACAGCCTGTAGGGGGTTAGTGCGCCACGGCTTGCCAGGAGGGAGTCCGGAGAAAAGTCTGGACCTGCCGAAGGCGCAAGAGAATTTTTCGTCCCTCTTTGTTTCCTGGTGCGCGAGAAGAGGGGATTAAGAGCACTGCTTAAAGGAGCTCCAGAGACAGGCGCGAGCCGCCGCTAAAAGCACGGACCTCAGAGACAGGCATGAGACACTAAAGCTGCTGCCGCCGCCACCAAGAAGCCTGTGTGCGAGCACAGGTCACTATCCACATCCCCCTTCCAGGGAGCCTGTGTTGCCCGCCACTGCCAGGGTCCCGGGATCCAGGAACACCTCCTCCAGGAGAATGCACGGCGCGCCTCAGGCTGGTGCAACGTCACGCCGGCCTCTGCAGCCGCAGGCTCACCCCGCCCACCGTGCCCCTCCCTCTCCCCGGCCTGAGTGAGCCAAAGCACCCGAATCAGTGGCTCCTTTAACCCCGTCCTGTGTGAGCGAAGAACAGACACCCTCCGTCGACCTACATGCAGAGGTGGGGCCAAATCCAAAGCTGAGCCCCTGGGAGCTGTGAGAACAAAGAAGAGAAAGGGAAATTTCTCCCAGCAGCCTCAGAAGCAGCGGATTAAAGCTCCACAATCAATTTGATGTACCCCTGCATCTGTGGAATACGTGAATAGACAACGAATCATCCCAAATTAAGGAGGTGGACTTTGAGAGCAAGATTTATGATTTTTTTCCCCTTTTCCTTTTTTTGTGAGTGTGTATGTGTATGCTTCTTTGTGAGATTTTGTTTGTATAGCTTTGCTTCCACCATTTGTCCGAGGGTTCTATCTGTCCGTTTTTGGTTTTTTTTTTTAATTTTTTTGTTAATAATTACTTTTCATTTTAATAACTTTATTTTATTTTACTTTATCTTCATTCTTTCTTTCCTTCCTTCCCTCCTTTAGACAATGAATCATCACAAATTGAAGAGGTGGACTTTGAGAGCAAGATTTATAATTTTTTCCCCTTTTCCTTTTCTTGTGAGTGTGTATGTGTATGCTTTTATGTGACATTTTGTCTGTATAGGGTTGCTTCCACCATTTGTCCTAGGACTCTATCCGTCCGTTTTTTTTTTTTTTTCTCTCAATAATTATTTTTTTATTTTAATAACTTTTATATTTTATCTTATTTTATTTTACTTTATCTTCTTTCTTTCTTTCTTCCTACTTCTACTAATACTTTCTTTCTACTTTTTCTTCCTTTTATTCTGAGCTGTGTGGATGAAAGGCTCTTGGTGCTGAAGCGAGGAGTCAGTGCTGCGCCTCTGAGGTGGGAGAGACAACCTCAGGACACTGGTCCACAAGAGACCTCCCAGCTCCACATAATATCAAACGGCGAAAATCTCCCAGAGATCTCCATCTCAACACCAGCACCCAGCTTCACTCAATGACCAGCAAACTACCGTGCTGAACATCCTATGCCACACAACTAGCAAGACAGGAACACAAACCCACCCATTAGCAGAGAGCTTGCCTTAAATTATAATAAGTCAACAGACACCCCAAAACACACCACCAGACGTGGACCTGCCCACCAGAAAGACAAGATCCAGCCTCATCCACCAGAATACAGGCACTAAATTTTTCTCAAGTGCTCATGGAACATTCTCCAGGATAGATCATATCTTGGTTCAAAAATCAAACCTTAGTAAATTTAAGAAAATAGAAATTGTATCAAGTATCTTTTCTGACCATAACGCTATGAGACTAGATATCAATTACAGGAAAAGATCTGTAAAAAATACAAACAATACATTACTTAATAACGAAGTGATCACTGAAGAAATCAAAGAGGAAATCAAAAAATACCTAGAAACAAATGACAATGGAGACACGACGACCCAAAATCTATGGGATGCAGCAAAAGCAGTTCTAAGAGGGAAGTTTATAGCAATACAATCCTACCTTAAGAAACAGGAAACATCTCGAATAAACAACCTAACCTTGCACCTAAAGCAATTAGAAAAAGAAGAATAAAAAACCCTAAAGTTAGCAGAAGGAAAGAAATCATAAAATTCAGATTAGAAATAAAAAGAAATGAAGGAAACGAGAGCAAAAATCAATAAAACTAAAAACTGCTTCTTTGAGAAGATAAACAAAATTGATAAACCATTAGCCAGACTCATCAAGAAAAAAAGGGAGAACACTCAAATCAATAGAATTAGAAATGAAAAAGGAGAAGTAACAACTGACACGGCAGAAATACAAAACCTCTTGCGCTGTTGGTGGGAATGTAAATTGATACAGTCACTGTTGAGAACAGTATGGAGGTTCCTTAAAAACTACAAATAGAACTACCATATGACCCAGCAATCCCACTACTGGGCATATACCCTGAGAAAAGCATAATTCAAAAAGAGTCATGTACCAAAATGTTCATTGCAGCTCTATTTACAATAGCCCAGAGATGGAAACAACCTAAGTGTCCATCATCAAATGATTGGATAAAGAAGATGTGGCACATTTATACAATGGAATATTACTCAGCCATAAAAAGAAACGAAATTGAGCTATTTGTAATTAGTTGGATAGACCTAGAGTCTGTCATACAGAGTGAAGTAAGTCAGAAAGAGAAAAACAAATACTGTATGCTAACACATATATATGGAATTTAAGGAAAATAATGTCATGAAGAACCTAGGGATAAGACAGGAATAAAGATGCAGACCTACTAGAGAATGGACTTGAGGATATGGGGAGGGGGAAGCGTAAGCTGTGACAAAGCGATAGACAGGCATGGACATACGTACGCTACGGAACGTAAGGTAGATAGCTAGTGGGAAGCAGCTGCATAGCACAGGGAGATCAGCTCGGTGCTTTGTGATCGCCTGGAGGGGTGGGATAGGGAGAGTGGGAGGGAGGGAGACGCAAGAAGGAAGAGATTTGGGAACATATGTATATATATAACTGATTCATTTTGTTGTAAAGCAGAAATAACACACCATTGTAAAGCAATTATACTCCAACAAAGTTGTTTAAAAAAATTTTTTTAAAAACCAATCCAATTTAAAAATGAACAGAGGGGGAATTCTCTGGTGGTCCAGTGGTTAGGACTCAGTGCTTTCACTGCCATGGGGCCCAGGTTCAATCCCTGGTCGGGGAACTAAGATCCCACAAGTAGTGCAGTGCAGCCAAAAAAAAAAAGAGGGCCTGAATAGACATTTTTCCAAGAAAGACACACAGAACACAGATGGCGAACAGACACATGAAAAGATGCTCAGCATACTCGTGTGCACTGTTGATGGGAATATAATGTGGTGCAGTCACTATGGAAAAAGTATGGAGGTTCTTCAAAAAATTAAAAATAGAACTGTACCATCCAGCAATTCCACATTTGGGTATTTATCCAAAGAAAATGAAAACACTGATTTGAAAAAACATGTACATTTCAAAGTTCATTGCAATATTATTTACAATAGCCAAGATATGGGAGGAACCTTAGTGTGCATCCATAGATGAATGGATATAGAAGATGTAATATATATACACAATGGAATATTAGCCACAAAAAAGAATGAAATATTGTCATGTGAGACATTATGGAGGCACTGGGAGGGTATTATGCTAAGTGAAATAAGTCAGACAGAGAAAGACAAATACTGTATGATTTTACTTATATGTGGAATCTAAAAGACAAAACAAATGAACAACATATCAGAACACAAGCAGGCTCACAGATTCAGAAAATAAACTGGTGATTGCCAGAAGGGAGGAGGTTGTGGGGTTTGGGAAATAGGTGAAGGGAATTAAGATGTAAAAACTTCCAGTTGTAAAATAAATAAGTCATGGGGATATAAAATACAGGATAGGGAATATAGTCAGTAATACCACAATAACTTTGTATAGTGACCGATTATTACTAGATTTATCATGGGCATCAATTTCTAATGTATATAAATGTTAATCACTATGTTGTACACTTGAAACTAATATAATATTGTATGTCAACTATACTTCAATAAAACATTTTATTTTTAATTTTTAAAGAATTTTTGCTGCATTTTGTCCAAAGAGGAAGATTTTATTACTATCAAGGCATAAGATGTCAATAAATATTAGGTATCAAAATTATGGCCCATCTATCTGATACTTAGCCCTAAGACTGAACCATTTGGTCAGGAGTCAGAAAATAAAGTTTCTGGCCTATCATTTTTTTGCTCTCTTCTAGCTCTGAAAGCTCTCAGACCTCCCAGACAGTGAATCAACAACCAAAAAAATTTTTTGAATGACTATTATGAGTAGGTGTAACAGGAAGAACAAAATAACCCAAAGGAGGGACTTCCCTGGTAGCACAGTGGTTAAGAATTTGCCTGCCAATGCAGGGGACACAGCTTCGATCCCTGGTCCAGGAAGATCCACATGTTGCAGAGCAACTAATCCCGCGTGCCGCAACTGCTGAGCCTGAGCTCTAGAGCCCGTGAGCCACAACTACTGAGCCCATGAGCCGTAGCTACTGAAGCCATGCACCTAGAGTCCATGCTCTGCAACGAGAGGCCACCACAATGAGAAGCCCGCGCACCGCAATGAAGAGTAGCCCCGGGCTTCCCTAGTGGCACAGTGGGTGGGAGTCCGCCTGCCAATGCAGAGGACACGGGTTTGTGCCCCGGTCCGGGAAGATCCCACATGCCGCGGAGTGGCTGGGCCCATGAGCCATGGCCGCTGAGCCTGCATGTCCGGAGCCTGTGCTCTACAACGGGAGAGGCCACAACAATGAGAGGCCCACGTACCGCTAAAAAAAAAAAAACAAACAAAAAAAAACGAGTAGCCCCCACTCGCCACAACTAGAGAAAGCCCGCGTGCAGCAACGAAGACCCAATGCAGTCAAAACTAAAATTGTTTTTTTCTAATTAAGGAAACCATCACATTTTAAAAAAAAGAAAAAGAAAAGAAAGAAACCCAAAGGAAGTGTTCAGTATGGTACCACTCTCGTTAAGAACTTCACAAAAATATCTGGAATTAATTTAACCGTGTCCCAAATCCTCTTTTTCTAGTAACTGCCTCACTCTACTTCTTTGGTTTCTGTATATGTGTTCTGCCTCAGTCCATTAATAAATAGATTTTAGTGTTCATTGTTGGCTGAGTGAGTGTTAGCATTAAGAGAGCATAGGCTCTGGAGCCAGACAACTTTGAATCCTGGTTCTGCTTCTTACAGCTTTGAAGCCTCGGGCAGTTCACTCAACTTCTCTGAGCCTCAGTTTCCTCACCTATGAAACATAAGTACTAGTAGTATTTACTTTGTAGGGCTGTTGGGGAGATAAAATATAAGCATTCAGAATAGTACTTCGCATAAATGTTTATTATTGTCATAAGAAATATATTCAAACCATGCAAATATGCATACATACATACACGTTATATTTTGTCATATGTGATGGTTGGGTACAATGAGTACCAAGGCAAACAGGTAGACAGAAAGAGAATCTTCACTTCAGTCTCGACGAGTTAAACTTAGAGCTAGTATAGGTCCTCTGGAGAGAGGTAAAACTGAATGTGTGTTTTATTTAACTTCTAAGTTCTGTTGTTGTTTCATCCTCTTTGCTTCTTTGTTCTTTACTGTTTTACTCTTTGTGGCTCAATTAAATAGATGCCAATATAATCACACAGAGAAATACCAAACAGTGCAACACAGTCATGTAAAAACAATAACAATAAAATTGTAAGGGCAATTTGAACTAAAGCTAGAACTCAAATCTTAAAATCTGCCTGTCTGAAATGAAAAGAAACAATTTTCTTTTCTGCAGTTTGTCTGGTCATATTGATAAGGTCCACAGGATAATTCAAATTAAGAAGCAAATGGGACCCTAATACATTACTTTGATATTTAAGAAAATTAAATTTGGATCACATGTAAACAGATTGACAATTGCTGGACAGAGAGTTGAATAAGTCATCCAATTAATTTAATTCTAATATATGCATATATCTGTAAATTATTTCTTTTGTTTTCAATTGCTAAATGTAAAAATCAGATAGTTATTCTACTTTTCAAGTTGAGAATGGAGAACTGATAATTTGACTGAAAAAATTGTGTAGATTTGACAAAAGGAAGAATTTTAAGATTGTAATTTATGGGGAACAGATGGATTATTTTCCTTTGGAAATTTTAAGGTTAGGATTATTCTCTTGGGATAGGTTATGTACAAAACACTTTAGAATTAATAAATTTTTTAAAGTATATATATGGACAAAAAAAAAAAAATCCAAACCCTGAAATGAACTGATGCTGTAGCTGTGGGATATTACCCTTATTCTACATGTCTTACTTCACCAATCCATTGCACCTAATTTCTAACCATGTGAGGTAAAGAAGGAGGTGAGTAGGGGAGGGCAGGGGGTCTATGTCAGAGGAAAAAATGATGGTATATTGAAAAGCATATTTTGCCACTTATAGATATAACTACAATTTGTCTACAAGCCATCTCCATCAAAGAGACACATCGATATCACAGCAAGCGTAGAAGAAATGAATATGTAGAAAAACCTATCTCACTTCATATCTTTCTCAGCAATGTTCTATCTTTCATCAGTTAACACTGCCTTAGACAAAGGATGTTCTGTATGAACTGCATATAGATAACAAATCAAATCTTTAATATTTTTTAGCTTTGTTTTTCATAAAAGTTTTTATAGCTTCTGGCCTCATTTACTTTTCAAAAAAAACAAATGAATTGAATGTATTATTATAGCTAAGAAATTTAAGTTATCTCACATTTAAGGGATAGGAGAAGGGCCAAACTGAAATCACCTTTCACTTGGTACCTAGGGCAAGTAAAACAGGTACTAATGAAAAATGATTCACTCAGAGCTGTCATTACTGGCATTATTAATCTATATCACAAGCCAGTGGGAGGAGAAAGATGTATTAGAAAGTTGATAGTTTTTAGAATGACAGTTCAAAAGTGAAAATTTGAGGTACCATAAAATCTGCTAAATAATCAATAGGCTATAAAAAGTTATTTGCTTTATTATTCTGTTAACTATACTCATATAATGCCAAAGAAAGAAGTTGAAAATAAAATCTAGCTTATCTGCTGGCTTTATTAAACAAATATAACTGATTTTTATCATTGTATAGTTATACCCGAATGATGTCTACACAGTGAGCTATAAAATATAGTCATAACCTAAATAATCTTTTAAATAACTGAAAAAAGTAAAAAATGAGCATTTATTTCCCCTTATGTATCTCCTCTATGTATCTATATTCCTTTGTCTTTATTCATATATTGATGAATATATCATAGTGAATTTCAAATTTTAATATGGTTTGATCAGTATCAAAGGTTATAATGTAACTGATTAATGTAACATTTTATTAACTGTCTCAGTACAGAGAATTGTTTATGAAATGTGTTTCAAGTCAGGAAGGCATGCATTTCTTAGGTGAATAATTACTCCAAATACAGATTTTATCAGCATAAGAAAACAGTGAAAAAGGATATTGATAATATAGATAAGCCATTTACCACTATATACTAAGTAAATATAACCTGGAAAAAAATTAAAAGTATGTCATGTTCGTTTGACTAAAAGCCCTTAAAATATGTTTATACCTAAAATAGGTTGTATTATATCATTGTATCTCCATTACTACAAACTTCGATAAAAACCTAATTTATAAGGTTTTCATTCTTTGTTTTAATATAAATAGTTCTGAATAGCTTTCCATTCTTAGCACGTAAAAAATAGGAAGTGTTTTTCTATGCAGCAAATGAAATCGTGAGAATATCTTCTCTGCAGCCCCAATTTCAAATCAATAGATTAAGTGCCCACATTGTTTGCACCTAAGTCACAGAGGTCTAAAATGCTTCAGAAATGTTTAGCAGATTGCTTTATAGCAGGATAACACAGTTTGAACCATAGTTTCCTGAATACATCTTGCTGAGAGCTTATCTCATTCAAATGATGAAGGCAGCTGAAGCATGGTATTTGAATCATCGACATTTTGTTCTAATAAAGAGAACTTTAGGAAGCTCTAGTTGTGATAGGCAACAGAGTAAAGCAATTGAAATGTGGATGTTATATTTTACACCATTCAAACTGCTTGTGTATGTGTGTGTGGTGATAAGATACTTTAAAAATAAAATTTCATTCGGCGAGAAGCTTACAATTAAACGGTAAAAGCAATACACAGATCATGTGAATTGCCAGCATGTAAAAATAAATATGCAAATGACTGCAGTACATACTCTTTTCCAAAATAGCATCTTTAATAGGAAACCCTTCATAAGAATCCTTACAAAGTGACATATTTTAAAGTCATTTTTATATTTCATAAGTACTTATAACTAGAAGTTCTTATTTTTAATTAGAAAATACACATCTCTTCAGCCATACCTGACTAAACTATAGGTATGAACACGAAGAATGCGTACATATATACACTTCTATTATAAATTTAAAAAATTCTTATAGATCAAACAAGTTCTTATCAAGTACTTTCTACTCATAATGAGCTTTACATATACTCGATGCTGTGGCGATTACAGAAGTCTGATATATATTAATTTCTTTTTCACTCAAGAAGCTTAAAATCTACTTGGGAAACATAAGAGTGAATATAACAGGGTCCTAAGGTGTGTGGCTTACAGATATAACCCCAGCAAGTGGTAGATGCTTCATAAATATTGTCAAATAAGTGAATGAATTATATACAAGCTAAACTTTGTTTTTAACTGATTAGAGAATGTAAATTAAGTATTTCAGAAAAATTCTATCAATGGGAAGTTTGAGAAGAAAACTTATCTAAATATCCAGCTTGAAATGTATGTTCCAATTATCTATTGCCATGAATATCTATTGCTCCCCCACCCCTCAAACAAACAAATAATTTTATTATGCTCACAAATTATAAATTCAGAAATTTGGACAGGGCATAGCAGGGATTGTCTCTTCCCATAATGTCTATGGCCTCAAATAAGATGATTCTAACAGCTGGTGGCTTGAACAAATAGGGGCTGGAATAGCTGAGACAAGATTTGTTACCAAAATGGTTTCTTCACTCACCTGTCTGGTGTCTGGGCTGAAATGATTTGAAAGCTGGGCTTAGCTGGGACTATTGACCAGAATACCTACATATAGCCTCTTGGTGAGGCTTTGGCTTCTCGCAGAATGGTGGCTGGGTTCTAAGAAGGCTCAGACTAAGAGGGAGTATTCTAAGAGAGCAAGTGTTTTAACATAGTAACACTTGCTATAAGTGTGAAAGAATTTATGGTTTTTTTTTTTTTAAACTGATACAATATATATTTACTCTAGTGACTGACTAAAGAATCTGATAGTTACAGGTACAGAGCTTGCATTTTAAAGCCTGAGAAGTAGAACACTTTGCTGATTACAAAAAAATCATTGAGGGGCTTCCCTGGTGGCACAGTGGTTGAGAGTCCGCCTGCCAATGCAGGTGACACGGGTTCGTGCTCCGGTCCGGGAGGATCCCACATGCCGCGGAGCGGCTGGGCCCGTGAGCCATGGCCGCTGAGCCTGTGCGTCCGGAGCCTGTGCTCCGCAACGGGAGAGGCCACAACAGTGAGAGGTCCGTGTACCGCAAAAAACAAAAACAAAACAAAACAAAAATCATTAACTAGAAAGTCTATGTGATGGATACTGCGAATTGTCCATTAAAATCCAACTTGTTCCTCTTCTTCAGTAAAAGAGTTGTGGCTTGGCCCATGACTAGTTAGAGAGTACACTTCTCAGCCTTGTTTGGGGCTGTGTGGTCAAATGCTTACATTCTCAAATGGAACGGAATCAGAAATGATATGTGCTAATTTTGAGCCTGGGCCTTAAAACACAGGACATATCATCCCTCATGCTCTCTTTTCCTTCCTACAAGGTAGATTGTGGAGTTGCTTGACCCAGCTTCAACGATGCAGTTGAGAATAATGCCATGGTGGATGGCAGAGAAGTAGAACAGAAAGCCCCTGAACCTCTGGATGGCCTCACAGTGCACAGCCAGTCTGATAACTTGGATTTCTTACCTTGTGCAGTCCTTGCGTGTGAGGGAGTAACAAATTTCAGTGTTCTTTAAACCACAGTCTTGTGTCTTTTTGTTAAAAGTTTAGCTTTACTCTAATTCAGAGAGTAGATGCACATTATTCAATAATAGCTGGAATGATGGTAGGGAAAGCCACCTCCCTGGTGTTCACCTCCCAAACCCTTTAAAATGTTGGGTATGACTGATACTACGTTCTTTGTATCCATTCATTTTTATTGGCATTTTGCAGTTGCAGAAGAGTTTTCCTCTAGAGGAAGTGCCAGTAGTAAAACTGTCATGATTTACACAAATTTTTTCATACTATATTCCTCTTTCATTTTGACAAGGACAGACACATTTTTCATGTACCACAGCAATATTTCACTTGAAAAGTCCAGAAGTTTGTAATTATTTTGGCATGGTAGTAGATCTTAAACTCTGGAAACACAGAAATCACATTCCCATATTCATATGCAGAGAAACTGTACTAATTCAGAATCATCAGAGGTAGCCTTATAGATTAGAACAGCACTTCTCAAAGGGGGTCTGCAAGGTCAAACCTATTTTCATAATAATATTAAGATGTAACTCGCTCTTTTCACTTTTATTCTCCCACAGACATAAGGTAGAGTTTCTCAGAGGCTAAGTTCATGGGATGAGTTCATCACTCTGATGGCTAATGAAATGTGAGCTTGTATATTCTTGTGCTTTAAAAACTCTTCAGTTTTAACTTCGAATACAGTAAACATTAGAAGATATAACCCACATAAACGAAAGCTCTTTAGAGTCTTCAATACGTTTTTTTGGTCAATAGAATTTTAATTTTTAATTATTAAAATGTATTATGGAATACTTTATACATTCCAAAAGAACAAAAAGTTAACAAAAATCTATATGTTAACCACCAGCTGGTTTGCTGATTGTAGAGTACATTTTACTTAAATTATGTAATACATATGTAATACATGAAACATCTACTTTTTTGCAACAGGCAAATGAATGCCTGCAGACTAAATTTTTTCTCCATTAATTTCTTTTAATTGAGGTATAGTTGATTTACAATGTTATATAAGTTTCAGGTTACAACACAGTGATTCACAATTTTTAAGGTTATATTCCACTTATAGATATTATAAAATATTGTCTATATTCCTTGTACTGTGCAATATATCCTTGTAGTTTATTTTATACATAGTAGTTTGTACCTTTTAATCCCCTGCCCCATCTGGTCCCTCCCCCTTCCCTCTCCCCACTGTAACCACTAATTTGTTCTCTATATCTGTGAGTCTGTTTCTTTTTTGTTATACTCACTAGTTTGTTTTATATTTTAGATTCCACATATAAGTGATATCATACAGTATTTGTCTTTATCTGTCTGACTTATTTCACTTAACATAATACCCTCCGAGTTCATCCATGTTGTTGCAAGTGTCAAAATTTCATTCTTTTTTATGGCTCAGTAGTATTCCACTGTGTGTGTGTGTGTGTGTGTGTGTGTACACATTACTTCTTTTTTATTCATTCACTTGTTGATGGACACTTAGGTTGCTTCCATATTAGGTTGCTATGAACATTGGGGTGCATATATCTTTTCTAATTAATGTTCATTTTCTTCAGATAGACACCCAGGAGTGGGATTGCTGGATAATATGGTAGTTCTATTTTTAGTTTTTTGAGGAACCTCCATACTGTTGTCCATAGTGGCTGCACCAATTTACATTCCCACCAACAGTGCACAAGGGTTCCCTTTTCTCCACAACCTTGCCAATATTTGTTATTTGTGGTGTTCAATAATTCTTAAGAGTATGAAGGGATCCTGAGGGTTAGAACAAAAAGTTTAACTTCTCAATGGTGGTTAAAACATTTGTTTTCCATTACTTCAAATACATAAAATTCAAAATGTTACCATTCATTTGATGTCATGTACCGAGCTAGGAAAATGGTATTTTCTGGTATCCTTTTCAGGAGGACATTGCATATTTGGGGGAGAAAATTCCAAACAATCTTGTTTGGTATAACAGTTGAGAATCAGAAGGACCATGAGTATGGTCAAACTCTAAAAGCCTGGGAAAGGAGCAGGATTTGCTTGTTAATCTGTTGAGGGTGGAAAAAGAGAGGTAGACCCAGTGTCAGGGGGAAAGTCATCATATCCTATAGTGTGACCCCTCTTAAATCTTTGGTACGAAGTTAATGAATTAATAAATGCTTGAAAACAGCTTGTATTGGGGATAACTGGTCATGGGTTGAGCTTTAGGTCCATGTCAATATAGGCAGAAACAAGGGCCATGGACAGTAGGGAGTGGTTATGGGAGTGTTTGTGGAGGGACAGAGAAGCAGGAAAGCATGTGTAAATAACATGTCAGAGTCCCCAAAACTGGATTGGGAGAAACAGAGTCTCTTGACTTTAGAGGCTATGAAACTGGGCATTCACGGTAAGCTTAGCTAGCAGACAGTTATCCTAAAATATTTCTGTAATACATACATAAACACACCTACATACATAATATCTATGCATAAGAGATACTATACTAGGCCCTATAGACACATGGACACTCTTTAGGTGGGCTTAAGTCTAGCAGGAGAAAAATATTGTATACAATGACTTGACAAAGAGGAAATTTAAGTGCCCAAATAGATGTATCAACAAAGTGCTGTGGGGAGGTTCATATTAGGTTTAATAAATACTTGTTTATAATTTGTATATTTGCTGGTGTCAGAATCTTTTGGGAATAATAAGTAGACTGGATAGAAAATGAGTCATTGAAAGAGGAGACAGCAGTATTTAACTTTTGTTGCTTGTCCTACCCACTTCTACCCTACAGCCAGAATGGGGGTGTCATTCGTTCTCTGATGGTTCTCACCTTGGCTTGATGTCTTAACGTCTGCTTTAGAGTGTGTGTGTGTGGCGGGGCACATACACACAGTAGCTTTAGCAAAAAGAAAGACTTATTAGGGGAACACAGGAGACTCCCAAAACACGAGAATAGAGTAGCTGAACTTCCCAGAAGACTGGAGCAAGCAAATGGTAAGACACTGGGAACCAATTCACGTACATTTCTTCCACTGTCTTGGTGCCACAAAGTCTCTCACCTCTGCTTCTCTTTCCACATCACCAGATCCTCCTGTCTTTTAAATCTCTTGGCTTCTCTCCATTTCCAATGCCATGACCCCAGTCTAAACTACTATTCATTATTTAATCCTAATTTTTCTCCCCCAGTCTACTCTTGCCCATTTCTAATCTTGTTGTCACCATAGCCAGAGTGAATTGTTAAAAAATGGAAAATTTATTCAATGGTTTTCCATTGCTCCTAGGATAAACATCAAAATCTTAAACATGGTGTGGAACTGGATTACTATTCACCTACATTCAGTGCCCATCGTTGTGGTGTCCCTCTCTGTAGGAGGATTATACAACCCTGGCCCTTGTTGCTTTCAGGCATAGCAAAAGTTTGTCTGATGAAATGTGAAAGAAATATGAGCAAACACTTTAAGGACCAGTGGGTGATTTACCACTTTTCTTTTCCTTCTGACATGACAATGGCAATACTCCAGATAAAGACTGCACTGTTAGCTTGAGTCCAGAGTGAAGATGGCATGGAGCAGAACCTTGGTGGCCACGTAGCATGAAAGATAAATAAACCTTATTGTTGGCCACTGAGAATTTTTGGAATCATTTGTTACTCAACATAACCTAGCCCATCCTAACTGATACACATGATCTATAAGCTCCTGCTTATTGCTCTGTTTCTTTGCTATAGTCCCACTGGTCTTTCAGTACTTAATTAAGATGCTCCCTCCCATTCTAGAACATTTATCTAAGTTATTCTTTCTCTTTGGAAAGTTCTTTACACCTTTTTTGTCCAGTTAACATTTACTCACAAGTGAGATCTCAGCATAAGTGTGAAGTACTTAGGAAAGAATTGCCTGACCTGTCTTTAAAGTACCCTGAATTCACCTTCTTTGTTATTACGTCTCTTTAACTAACCATAAGCCCCATCAAGACAAAGGCCAGTTATGCCTCAATAACCATTATATTCCCAGTGACAGGGAGGAAGGACTTCGTTTTTCTTTCCAAAAACAGCTTTTTCTGCATGTTTGGACACATGGCAAAAAATAGCCATTCTAGCCCTACAACCATAACCCTCCCACCATTTCTGGTCTAGGGCCACCAATTGACCAACATTTCAATATTCTATTTTCAAATTCTTGGGGAGGTAATCTGGTTAGCTAAACTTGGACATGTTCTATCATGGCCCACCCATAATTTGCTGAAAGATCTAGATTAAGCCAAATCAACATGGTTACAGAGACTTGTTTTCTGGTGGCAGAGGTAATTTTCAGAGAAGTGAATGTGGGCTGAGCAGACACCTCCAAAAGTATCTGCTATGGTTGCTACAACTTAACTCTACTGTGTTCTCAACTTTAACAATCCTGTTCTCAAAATTATCTTCATAGAGCTTGCGAGGGAACATCCCTGCAAGGGGTTTCCTAAGGAAGAAAAAGGTGGTGACCAAGTAGTTCTGACTGTCTCTCTGAGTTTGCCTCTCCTTTGGGAGTCTCTTAGTTTGATTACCACTGCTACTTTACTTTTATCCCTTGGGAGTAGGGAGTCACTTTTTTTTTCTTCCCACTAACTTGCAAAAACAACAATAACAGGGGCTTCCCTGGTGGTGCAGTGGTTAAGAATCCGCCTGCCAATGCAGGGGACACGGGTTCGAGCCCTGGTCCGGGAAGATCCCACATGCCGCAGAGAAACTAAGCCCATGCACCACAACTACTGAGCCTGTGCTCTAGAGCCCGTGAGACACAACTACTGAGTCCATGTGCCATGAATATGGAAGCCCGCGTGCCTAGAGCCCGTGCTCCGCAACAAGAGAAGCCACTGCAATGAGAAGCCCATGCACCGCAACGAAGAGTAGCCCCTGCTCACTGCAACTAGAGAAAGCCCACGCGCAGCAACAAAGACGCAGTGCAGCCAAAAATAAAAAAAGTAATAATAACAAACAAATCACTATTTCTACATGTTTGGTCATCTCTACTTCTTAAAGACCTTTAAAATATCTATGAACATTTTTAAAAGCTACCTGCAAAATTAGTGACACAGATATTTTTTATGTCTTTAATTTCTTACATGGAAATTAGTAAAATAAAAAAATTCCTCTTTTTCATTGTTAATATAAATTAGAACATAACTTGAGGTGAACTATATTTAGGATTCCTCAAAAATATCTGCAAGTAGGGACTGAATATAGCTCATCTGAATCAACATGATATACGTTTCCATTAAAACTTTTTCCAGTATGCTTCATTTTGATAAATATATTCCATGTCCTATTATTTGTTCTTTTCCCCCACTTACCACCCCCCACCCCCTGAACATAAACTGTGATCTGGGTAGTAGTTTTCAGCTTAAGCTAATTTACTGTTTAAACCATCACATTTTCCAGATTCTCAAGCAGTTTTATATTGTCTTGGCTCCCTTTTGTATTGTACTACTTTCCCCAACATAACTAATCTCAGAAATAATTCCTATAGTTTAAAAAATTTTTATGCTGGTTGCTTATATTTACACGTGATATATAAAATTAAAATTACGATTAATACTTGATTTAGCACGAGAAATATGTAAAGTTTGAAATCTTTTTCTATGGTAAAAAATTTGAGAGACTATAATGTTTTGAGTTCATTTTAAAATCTATTTTAAAGTACTTATAGCAGCATGGTTTAAGTTTAAAGAAGCACAGGATTGGCAATTAGGAGATTTAGATTCCAGTTTCCATCTCTGCCACTAAGGGTAATAATGTTCCCATGCTCCTAATAGTTAAGTAACTTATGGCTTATTTTCTTCTACGTATAGTAAGTGTTGGACTCAACATTTTAAGTCTCTTCTACCTTTAAAATACCATGGTACTAAAAGGTGAACATCTTTCTCTTATATCTACATTTATTTTTAAAAAGAATGCTCATTCACTATATTTCTAACTCCTCACATAGGTACTTTTTTTTTTTTTTTTTTTTTTTTTTT